>NW_026883613.1:0-505363 GCF_032173495.1 Musca vetustissima
TTCACTAAATTTTGCATGTAGTATATGGTTCGGCCCAATGAAGACCCTTATTGTTCTTGGTAAAGATCGGTTAATAATAATTATAGCCCGAACATCGCGAAATTTTACATAGAGAAGTGAATCGGGCCGAAGAATAAGAATGCCTGTTTCGACAAAGATCGGTCAATATTTAGCGGGTCAAATGGACCCCAAATTTTGTGTGAAAAATTACAAAATTTGTATTCTTTGGGGTATTTATTTACTCCAGAAGGACATAGACCCGAAAAGTTGATATTATACCCAAAAGGAGTGGTTGACACTTGGATGTTGGAGTTACACTTAAATATTTACAGGTGCTTACGTATTCATATATTATTAAGTTACCCATTACCACACTATAGGACGAAAATATAGCGCTGATCGCTTTGACATTTTCCATGAGGTTCCAGTTATGGTCAAGGACAAAGCCTATAATTTTCCGTGATGATCAGATAATAATTTTGGGATGAAGTGGACCGAAAACTTAATTTTTTGTGTTTTTTGGAATCGATATATAGGCTACAATTATAAACTGAACATCACAACACAAGCCACGGTATAGGGAAACTGGACAAGTGTAGAAGTGTTGTATTGAATATTAGTAATATTCGGAAAATATGTCTGTGTAAGAAACCGGGCAAGAGGCTGCAAATATCAGAAATATTCCTCAGGCTCGGAATAAACATATGCAGAAAGTTAGAGTTACGGTATAGTTGTGTAGGGTATGGTATGGTCGGCCCCGTCCGACTATACTGCTCCGCTCACTGTTTTTTTCTAAGGTATAAATATGCGTGGAATATATTTCTAAGGGCTACAATAGGCGTGGATTTTTTAAAGAATATGTTTCTAAGGACTACAATAGGCGTGGATTTTTTAAAGAATATATTTATAAGGGCTACAATAGGCGTGGATTTTTAAAGAATATTTTTCTAAGGTCTACAATAGGCGTGGATTTTTTAAAGAATATATTTCTAAGGGCTACAATAGGCGTGGATTTTTTAAAGAATATATTTCTAAGGACTACAATAGGCGTGGATTTTTAAAGAATATTTTTAAAGAATATTTTTAAAGAATATTTAGAATACAATAGGCGTGGATTTTTAAAGAATATTTTTCTAAGGTCTACAATAGGCGTGGATTTTTTAAAGAATATATTTCTAAGGGCTACAATAGGCGTGGATTTTTTAAAGAATATATTTCTAAGGACTACAATAGGCGTGGATTTTTAAAGAATATTTTTCTAAGGTCTACAATGGGCGCGGATTTTTTAAAGAATATTTTTCTAAGGGCTACACTGGGCGCGGATTTTTTAAAGAATATTTTTCTAAGGTCTACAATGGGCGCGGATTTTTTAAAGAATATTTTTCTAAGGGCTACACTGGGCGCGGATTTTTTAAAGAATATTTTTCTAAGGTCTACAATGGGCGCGGATTTTTTAAAGAATATTTTTCTAAGGGCTACACTGGGCGCGGATTTTTTAAAGAATATTTTTCTAAGGTCTACAATGGGCGCGGATTTTTTAAAGAATATTTTTCTAAGGGCTACACTGGGCGCGGATTTTTTAAAGAATATATTTCTAAGGGCTACAATAGGCGTGGATTTTTATACCCTTCACCACACTGTGGTACAGGGTATTATGTCTTTGTGCATATGTTTGTAACAGGCAAAAATAATCGAGATAGACCCATGGTTCCTTTTGAGAATATGCATAGAATCACTTTCTGAGTCGATTTATGCATGTCTGTCTGTCCATGTATTTTTGTTAACAAAGTACAGGTCGCATTTATGACCCGATTTGGATGAAATTTGGCACAGGTCACTTAATTGGCCCAAGGACGAACCCTATTGAAATTGGAGAAAATCGGTCCACGTTTAGGCATAGCTCCCATATAAGGGTACACCCAAATTTTCGGTATTTTGAGGTTCTTGAGCTCGTTTTTTAACTGAATTCGCTGAAATTTGGTACTTTGAGTTCTTATTGGGTAGCAATTCTCCCTATCAAAAATTATAAATAAAGGTCCATTTTTTCGGATAGCCCCCATATAAGATTACCCCCAATTTTCGGTATTTTGGGGGTTTTCATCGCATTTTCGCCCGAATTCGCTGAAATTTGGTACTTTGTGTTCTTATTGGGTAGCAAATCTCCCTACCAAACATTATAAATAAAGGTCCATTTTTTCGGAAAGCCCCCATATAAGGGTACCCCCAATTTTCGGTATTTTCGGGTTCTTGGGCTCGTTTTATAACTGAATTCTTTGAAATGTTGTACATTGGGTTCTTATTGGGTACCAAATTACTCCACTAAAAATTATTAATATAGGTCCAGTTTTTCTGGTAGTCCCCATATAACGGTACCCCCAAATTTTTGGTATTTTGGGGGTTCTGATCGTATTTTTCGACCAAATTGACTGTAATTTAGTACGTCGAGTTCTTATTAGGTAGTACATCTCTTCACTATAAATTATAAATATTGGTAAATTTTTTCTGGTAGCCCACAGGTTTTGAGGTTCTTGAACCAAATTCTTTTTTCTGGTACAGGGCAGGGACGTACGCAGGGGGGCGGCCCGGGGAGCCCGGTCCCCCCCCCCCCCCCCCGAAATGAATTTTTTTCACAGAAAATTTATGTTCGCAGCAGCGAATTTTTCCATTTTGTACTACCGGGCCCCCCCCGAAATGAAATCCTGAGTACGTTGCTGGTACAGGGTATTATGTCTTTGTGCATATGTTTGTAAGAGGCAAAAGGAAACGAGACAGACACATGGTTCCGTTTGAGAATATGCATAGAATCACTTTTTGAGTCGATTTAAGCACGAAATTTGGCACAGCGTAACAAATTAGGTCTTGAATGATGTGTGTTAAGTTTCCTGAATCCTGAAGATCTGACCAAATGAACAATTTAGTATCGGTTGCAGAATGACCTGTTTATGGTTCCAATTTCATTTTACTGGTCCTTTAAAAATTCGACGTCTGTTAGGATTCATCTGTTGAATATACTCAAAGTGGTGAAGGGTATCATATAGTCGGCCCCGTCCGACTTTACTACTTTCTTTACTGGTTTAAAGCATATATTTCTAAGGGCTACAATAGGCGTGGATTTTTTAAAGATGTATTTTTTTTTAATTGTAATTTTAAGCATACCGACTGATTTTAGGTATTTTGTAATGTAAATCTAATAATGTAGCTTATAAAAAGGTCTGATAAAAAAATTTCCTGACCCAAATATAATTAAAGAAATAATAATTTAAAAACTTTTTTTATTACATTTCGTAATATATTATTGTAATTATATATTGTCACACCCTAATATTAAATGAGAGGATTCTCTCATTCGTACTCTCAATTTTTCTCACTTTACCACAAATAAAATCTGTTGAATGTTGTATAAAAAGTCATTGCACTGATTTGTCTCTAAGGATATATTGAATACTGTAGACACCGTAAAACGAGGCTAGCTGTATTCTGCGCAGCATCCTTTCGCGAGAGCAACATTAACAAAAGGAAGTGATTTTCGGTCCATATAAAAAGCCTGACCTTGCCACTGAAAATCTCATTTCGTACTTGACATTGAATGAATGTGTTACAAGAAATGCCGTTCTAGCGGCAATACGTACGTCGTCGAACATCGGTAAATCGCAACGTAACGGTTTAGTTTTAAGGATACACGTGCTGTTTAGTTGGAATTGCAGTGTAAGTGTTGGTAGCGGCTGTTGGAATGTGTTGTTATCCTATTGCGGTAACAAAGTGGCGGTTGGCGAAAATTCAAACGTGATGGATGTGTCAAAGTGACATTGTTGTGATTACCGAATTTCAATCTAATTTTGAGGTGAAGCGTGTAAAACGAAAATAATTTTATTAGAAATTGTACGAGGATTATTTGGAATCACTTTGTCAATCCGGTTTAATTCGAAAATTTGATAGTGAATAAAAAAAAGAAATAGTGTAAAGCCAATAATGGAAGTTGAAACAAACAAAAAATCTGAAAAAAAGCCTCTCAAGCCTAATCCTTCGAATAGCTGCAGCTGAAAATGCAAACAATGCATCCATTAGACAAGTGATGATGGTTCGATACACAGCGAAGAGGAAACCAACAAAAATAAATGAAAATAAAAGTGCAAAGGCAAGCTCGTCCTTTATTCGTTCAATGTGTGATAGTGTTGGTGATATATTTGTTGTTGTTTTTCAGTGGCTATAATCTAAATTCAACAAAAAATGTGAAAACTAAAAAGAACATCAGAGTAAACAAAACCAGTGAGCGGAGCAGTATAGTCGGACGGGGCCGACCATACGATACCCTACACAACTACCACGAACTCTAACTTTCTGAGGATGTTTATTCCGAGTCTGAGTAATATTTCGTGATATTTGCCCCCTCTTGTCCGATTAGAAGTTAACAACACCTCTTCCTTACTATTTTCGAATATTCAGTACAGTCCTTCTAATTACTTGTCCAGATTGTGTTGTGATTTTTGATTTATACTCTACTCGAAAACACACAAAAAATTATATTGTCCGTCCATTTCATCCCAAAATTTTAATCTGATCATCACCGAAAATTATAGGCGTTGTTGTTGACCATAACTGGAACCTCGTGAACAATTTCAAAGCCATCAGCGCGATATTTCTCCCTCTAATGTGGTAATGGGTTACTAAATAATATCTGAATACGTAAGCACCTGTAAATATTTGACTGTAACTCCCACATCTGAGTAGATACATCACTATATTTGGTATCAATTTAAAGGCCAACCACTCCTCTTGGATATGCTATCAAATCCTGGGGACTACATCCTCCAGGAGTAAATATATATGCCATAGAATACAAATTTTGTCATTTTTCACACAAAAGTCAGGGTCCATTTGACCCGCTAAATATTGACCGATCTTTATCAAAACATGCATGCTTATTCTCTGGCCCGATTCCCTTCTCCATGCAAAAATTCGCGGTGTTTGGGCCATAATTGCGGCCTCTGGAGCGACCAGAAAACCCGAAAAAAATTTAGTATTTGGTCCATTTCATCCCCTAAATATTAACCGATCTTTTCCAAAAACAATAGGGGTCTTCATTGGGCTGAACCCATCCTACATACAAAATTTCGTGAAGATTGGTCCATAACTGTGGCCTGTATCGTGTTTACAAATTATAATGGACAGACGGACGGACGGACGGACACACATGTCTAGATCGACTCAGCTAGTCGAGATATGACGATCGGTATACTTAAAGGTGGGTCTAGGACCAATATTTCGCGGCGTTACAAACATTTGGGGCTGCACAAAGCTATAATACCCTGACAACATAGTTGTGTAGGGTATAAAAAAAAACTTGTAAGTCCTTTTTATTGATAAAACAGATATTGGAATTTCCTCAAATCTACTGTGTGTAGTTCAAAATTCTGTAAAGGGGTAATGCTATTGTAAATTTCTTTGGAATACACCTAGTTCGTTATTTATTTTCGGAGAATTATTGAGCCGGGCACAGTGGTAAAAAATGTTAAACTACTTGCTCCAATAGGGTGGCTATCGAAAAAGGGGGCTATCCAAAAACATGGACCGATAAATTTCCAATACAAAACATCTTAATGTTAGTAGCAATATATATGGACAATTTCAACAAAAGTTGGTTCGAAAAATTTTGTCATCATATTTATTTTTTGAATTTTATACAAGAAATTTCAGAAAAAAATGTTGGAGTTATTCTTCTATTTTAACCGAATTTCCTCGAAAAATTGACATATATTAAAATAATCACTTCTTGTGTATAAGTATACACTTTGTGAGTTGTAGCAAGACCCTGCCGATATATCTTGGGATTCTATAAGTAAGAATAAATCTGAAAATAAAACTATTTTATGAACTATACATTTTAAATTATGTCTAAATCGCGTAATTCTCAAAATCATTTGATGCGCATGCGGTTTCCATGAAATACTAAAGGTTATCTTCCAATCCATGCATGTTTTGCGAAATTTCAGTTGACGGCTAAGATGTACTACACGTTGCATTGAAGTACCCAAAAACTTCATATGCCATTAACGCGCATCCGATTTCGATGTGCACCCTAAAAAATACATCGATCTATACCGATTTCAATGTGGTCCATTAAGAACCATGGATGACCCAGCTCATTCTATTTTTGAGATAAATTGGGTACATCTCTCTTTCGGCAGAAGTTTTTAAAGTTCTCTCTTCGAAAAAGATCAAAATCCGTATGAGGTCATTTATTGAAACGGAAATTATCCACAGAAAATGCAATTAAATTCGCGATATTTTAAAAAAAATTTTTTGCCAGTTCCCGCCGTTCTAGTAGGTGGATTTTCACGAAAAAGATTTTATTTTATCCGAAACGTAAACAACCTTACTGATCGCGGGAACCCATATCATTCAGTTAACAGATTTACAAATTTGGCCCGAAAAATAGGTTTTTTAGAAATTTGATCGCACAAAATTTTCACCTTCGGATGAGTATTAATCTGAAGCTGTGCATACTACATATACAAAATATATATCAAATTACTCAGATTCGCGACTACAATAATCTTATAATCGATTTTTAGAAATTCCTGTTTGCGTATTAAAGCTAGAAGTAAAATTCAAAAAACACTCAAAATCGAGCTTCAAAATGTCAGCATCATTTAAAGGTAGATGCAGTTGTAATTTTGAAAAAAAGGATGCATAAGGATACAAAACTGGTTCGCCTCAACCTGTTTTTATACATTTTTTTACATTAAAGTAGACACAGCTTCCACGCAAATAAAGTTTGGCGGTCAATATCATGAAAAGTTTGCAACGACAGATCAATTAACCCAAAACTATTCACTTTTTTTCGTATACATAAGTAATTCCCGAGTTATAAAGGGGTGAGCCTCCGCTTCAGCTATGTTAAAAAATTGGCAATATTGCCTATATATACTTCATGGGGTAAATCCTAACGAAATTACAAAATTTATTGTACACTTCACCATATGGTGGAGGTAAGGAAGAGATCGAAAATTAATTTATCCATAAGATCGCATTAAAAATATCAAACATCGGTCGGAAGTCTTGTATGGGTCTATATCAAATCAACATACTGAAAATGAAGTTCGACTTTTGAATGGGGTTTTATATTAAAATGTGGACCTATATTGTATTTATTTGGAACACGGAATGTCAAGTTACGGTCACCTTCAAATTGTCGAAAATCGGAAGTTACTGACACATGAGGACTATACCCAAAACGTGGACCTCTATATAGCTAATATTTAATATTCAACAGACTGTAGACAATCTATACCTATGGACGAGATTTCAACATGCTACTGTAATTCTTTCGGACCATACCGTATAACAACACAGATACGGACGCATTAAGGGGACCCCCTTCCCCCCATTCTCGGAGTCAACATTTTTTTTTTAATTTAATCTAATTCAAGAATGTCTCTACAAAATTTCAAGTGAAAATCTCAAAAACTCTTGAAAATATAGCTGATTTATTGCGTCAGCATCAAGTGACGGCTAAAGGGCTTCTCAAACTTTAAACGCTTTTTTTCTTTTGTGAATGGCGGGCACAATAACTCAAAAACTAAAAACCCAATCGATTCCAAATTTTTACACGTTTCTCTGTGAGTGTATAGCTTTCGTATGAACTAGGATAAAGCCAATTGGTGAAGATCTTCCTTATTTTTTAGCCTGGTGTTTGGTCAAAAATCGGCAATTTTCGAAAAATATTTTTTCAAAGGTCCGCCATTTTGTTAATTTTAGAGCGAAGTCAATAATCCTAGTTCATACGAGAGCCAGACATGTACTCTTTCTTACACCGTTGGAGTTTTCGGATTCCAATGTTCTCACTGGAATATCGGAATCCGTGTTCTCACTGGAACATCGGAATCCGAAAATTCCAACGGTGTAAGAAAGAGTACATGTCTGGCTCTCGTATGAACTAGGATTATTGACTTCGCTCTAAAATTAACAAAATGGCGGACCTTTGAAAAAATATTTTTCGAAAATTGCCGATTTTTGACCAAACACCAAGCTAAAAAATAAGGAAGATCTTCACCAATTGGCTTTATCCTAGTTCATACGATAGGTCTCACTGCCCGACATCAAAAATAAGGACTTATCTTTAATTACAAAAATCAACAACAAAACAATTACAATTTTTTTTGTAAATTATTTTTCGGAAATTACATATATAACACCAAACGTGTCTGTACTCAGGAAAATGCGATAGAAAAATTCTACTTCTGATAGTGTATGTGGCCTTGAGACGTCAATGTCCGCCGCTAAACAATATAACCTTACCAGTCGAACTTTGGGTAGCGCATCAATACAAAATAGAACCTGAATTCTGAATTCCAACCAGACTGATAGCAATGATAATTACCAGGCAATGACTATGGTGCCGACTGTTCCCCATCAAATGCCGATGAGCACATTCGGCAAATTTTATTTTTTTACAAAACTGTAAAAATTTTTAACTAATACTACTTTATTGTATGTTTTTGGTACTAGTTTTTATAATTATGTTGAATAAGTACTGAGATATAGGGCTCTAGAAAAGTGCCGAATGTGCCCCAATCTCCCCTACTCTGAAGCATGGAATTAAGTCAATAATGATATTGGCCTGTTTTATACCCTTCACCACACTGTGGTACAGGGTATTATGTCTTTGCGCATATGTTTGTAACATGCAAAAATAATTGAGAATATGCATAGAATCACTTTCTGAGTCGATTTATGCATGTCCGCTCGTCTGTCCGTCTGTTGGTGTTAAATTGTAAACAAAGTACAGGTAGGATTTATGATCCAAATTGGATGAAATTTGGCACAGCTCACTTGTTTGACCCAAGGACGAACCCCATTGAAATTGGGAAAAAATCGGTTCAAATTTAGATATAGCTACCATATATATCTTCGTCCGATTTAAGGTAAATTGTGTAGCAAAGTCCCTATATATCTTTCGATTTGCACGAAAATTGGCACAGCGTACTAAATTAAGTTCAGAATGATGTGTGCAAAGTTTCGTGAAAATCGGATCAGATTTAGATATAGCTCCCATGTATAGCTTTGCCCGATTTTTGGTAAATAATCCACGAAAGTCCCTGGACATCTTTTGATTTGCACGAAATTTGGCACAGCGTAATGAATAAGGTCTAGTATGATGTCTGCCAAGTTTCGTGAAAATCGGTTCAGATTTAGATATAGCTCCCATATATATCTTCGTCCGATTTAAGGTAAATTGTGTACCAAAGTCCCATATACCTTTCGATTTGCATGAATTTTGGTATAGGGTACTGAATTAAGTCTAGAATGATGTGTGCAAAGTTTCATGAATATCGGTTAAGATTTAGATATAGCTCCCATATATATTTTCGTCCGATTTAATGTAACTGGTGCACCAAAGTCCCTATATACCTTTCGATTTGCATGCATTTTGGTATAGGGTACTGAATTAAGTCTAAAATTTTGTTGCTAAGCTTCGTGAAAAGATCCATAGCTAGGCCGATTGACACAACGTACTGATGTAATATAAATTAGTCTCTGGCAAGTTTCCCCGAAATCGGTTCAGATATAGATATATAACCAAAACGTGTCGTCTGTTAGGATACATATGTAGAATATACCTAAAGTGGTGAAGGGTATCATATAGTCGGCCCAGCCCGAATTTACTACTTTCTTTACTGGTTCTTCTTATGGAGTTCGATAAATTTATGAAGTAATGGATCGGATTTTTTTGCACAAATGTGTTGGAAAACGCAATAACTCCATTTGCTTAAAAAATTACCGCTTGTTTGGGTATTTCAGCTTGACAATAACCTCTAGTTGCGGGAGTCAAAAATTTATAGCGACCTGTACAATCATAATATCTTTACCCTGTATAAAAAATTACCAAGCCTAGACCAAGTAGGAAGACGGGACCCATTGGTCCACTGCTTCTGGTACTTCCCCCTCAAAGGATGCAAAATTTTCAATATTTATAATTCCAATATCAGCCTATTGGAATGTCTGATTTGAACCATACTTTGCACAACCTATTACCTATACAAAGCCTAGATTGAGTTTGAAGATGGGACCCATTGGTCCACTCCTTCCAGTACCTGTCCACAAGGGGTCAAAAAAAAAATTATAAATCCAATATCAGGCGAATGGAATGTCCGATTTCAACCAAAATTTGAACACCTATTATCATAGCCAAGCGTAGTTCAAGTCCGTCTGCCCTCTTCTATGGTAATAATGAAATTTTCAATATTTATAATTCCAATACCAGCCTAATGGAATGTCCGATTTGAACCAAACATTGTACAACCTCTTATCTTAACAAAGCCTAGATCACGAAGGAAGATGGGACCAATTGATCCACTCCTTCTGGTAGCTCCCGCACAAATGGTTATCATTTTAAATATTTATAAATTCCATTTTAGGCGAATGGTATGCCCGATTTGAATCAAAATTTGCATATTATCTTTACCAAGCCTAGTTCAAGTCTCAAAGTGGGACCCGTCTGCCCTCTTCTACGGTACATCCTACAACAGGGGTCAATATTATATATTTGATCAACATAAAATCCGAAACATCTTTACTTAAATGTATACCTTATATAAAAACCTGTGTATAACCCCGAAGGCCTCCTCCGCAAACCATAGGGTGAGGGTATATATCTGTCGGCAACATCGACAGACACTTTTTTACTTCTTTATTTCTATTTAATATGAACCTAAAGATACTCAAGAATGTCCCTATAAAGTTCTCATATATATATATATATATATATATATAAACATCTTTACTTAAACATATACCTTATATAAAAACCTGTGTATAACCCCGAACACTTCTTCCGCAAACCATAGGGTGAAGGTATGTATCTGTCGGCAAAATCGACTGATACTTTTTTACTTTTTTATTTTTATTTAATTTGAACCTAAAGATACTCCAGAAAGTTCCTTTAAAATTCTCATATATATATATATATATATATATATAAACATCTTTACTAAAACATATACCTTATATAAAAGCCTGTGTATAACCCCGAAGACCTCTTCCGCAAACCATAGGGTGAAGGTATGTATCTGTCGGCAACATCGACTGACACTTTTATTTTTATTTAATTTGAACTTAAAGATACCCAAGAATGTCCCTTAAAATTCTCTAATCGGTTTTAAATTTAAACCCTTCATTCTGAACATATATAGATATGGTATGAACTAGGACAAACGTAATCGTCAACGATCTTCCTAACTTTTTTGATTGGTCTGTTTGGTCGAAAATATACGGTTTTTCAAAAAAAAAATCTTAGATCCGCCATTTTCCTAACCTTCGAGTGAAACCAATAATCCAAGCACATACCAGAGCCAGATATGTTGTCTCTCTAATTGCGTTGGAATTTTGCGGTTCGAATGTTCCAGTGATTTTCAGGTGGTATGTACGCCGAATATCTCGCGTTTCTACAAACGCAATGACAAATTCAATACTCCACTCCACCTTTTGCTGGTGGGTATAAAAGCAAAGGCGATAATTTGAATAAATATTTTTGGTGTTGAGTTCGGTGTTCCCTTTGGTGTTTACAAAGTTTTGAGGCCTCACTGAACTTGTATCCTCTAAGGTAACTATTTATGCAAATTGACTTCCATCTTAACCAGTCATAAATAAAACGTTTCTACAAGGCGGCATTAAATAGCGAAAAATGTCTAAAATACGAAAACCCAAAGTGATAAATATAATCAACATTCCCCCAAAAGATAACCACTTCTTCTAAAAGTTATTTTATTTAGATTTTATTATCAAATTTTTTGAAGAACAAGAGAACAATTTGCATTTCGTCAACTTCCGTTGCATATCGTTTTTGTTTTTCACTCATGCAAAAAAACAGATGTTCCCAAGGAGTTTTCTTCTACAAATTCCTTTGTTTCCTTTCCCACAACCAAAAAAGAGGAATTCTTTATTTTTTCCTATGAACGTATCTTTCCTCGTCAATTCGACAAAAATGAAAACGCAATGTTTCCTGTCGACAAGTTTTCTGGAGGATTTTGACTGTGTTTGATAGTCTGCCGGGGTTTGCTACAAACATGGCTGGCCACCATTTACCGGCCATTTAAATATGTCAGGCCGTCTTCAATTCTATTCAAATTAAAAAAAATGAGCACACACACAAACACATGTACTCACGCACACATTCATTCGTTTATTCATTCATCTGACATGGGTCAGAAACGGAATTTTTGTTTGTTGTGATGTGAACATCCGAAACACATTTCATCGCTCACTCCACGGCTCGTCGTCGTCAATTTGTTCGTGTCTGTCGACAAAGTTATGAAAATCTTGGGCACTTTTTAAATTGGCTTTGTTAAACTTTTCACTGTGCAAGTTGTTGGGTTTGTCTATCTGTAGCTCTCTTTATTATCCCGATTAAGATATTTAGCACCAAGTGTTGACAGCATTTGCCGAGAAAGGGATCGTCGAGTTGCTGAAAATGATAGGGCAATGTGATTAAATTAATTTTAAGCAATTAAAAGAAGAATTCAAAATATTTATGGTATTCACCATGTGCGAAATGATAATAGAAAGCGGGTAACACTAGGCGGGATTTTACAGGAAAATATTGTCGTACATGACATTTTTTGTCATTTTTTTAGAATAAACATATGCTGTACGGTTTGGCGTATGACCATTGGTCTGTTCCCGTACTGCCAGAATCTACTAGATTTTACTATTTTCTTCGATATCATAAAGGAAAATTCGTTATAATTAAAAACCAGTGAGCGGAGCAGTATAGTCGGACGGGGCCGACCATACGATACCCTACACAACTATCTCGGAACTTTAACTTTCTGCTGATGTTTATTCCGATCCTGGGCAATATTTCTGATATTTGGACCCCCTTGCCGATTAGAGGTCAACAGCACCTCTTCCTTACGCTGACATATTTTCCGAATATTACTAATATTCAGTACAATTCTTCTAACTAATTGTCCAGATTCTCTTCACCGTGATTGTTTTGTGATGTTCGGCTTATAAAAAAAAGTTTTTGGTCCACTTCATCCCAATATTATTATCTGATCACCACCGAAAATTATAGGCGTTGTCCTTGACCATAACTGGAACCTCATGGAAAATGTCAAAGCGATCAGCGTTATATTTCCGTCCTCTAGTGTGGTAATGGGTTACTAAATATATGAATACATAAGCACCTGTAAATATTTTAGTGTAACTCCCGCATCGGAGTACATTTTAAATGTCAACCACTCCTCTTGGATATTCCATCAACTTCTCGGGTCTATTTTCCTTCAGAGGTAAATCTATGCGCTTTAGAATACAAATTTTGTCATTTTCCACACAAAAGTCAGGGTTAATTTGACCTGCTAAATATAGACCGATCTTTATGGAAACAGGCATGCTTATTCTTTGGCCCGATTCCCTTCTCATTTTAAAAATTCGCGAAGTTTGGGCCATAATTGCGGCCCCTGGAGCGATAAGAAAATCAGACAAAAATAAAGTTTTTGTTCCATGTCAACCCCTAAATATTAACCGAACTTTACCAAAAACAAAATTTCGTGAAGATTGGTCCATAACTGTGGCCTGTATCGTGTTTACAAATTATAAGGGACAGACGGACGGACGGACACACATGTCTAGATCTACTCAGCTAGTCGAGATATGACGATCGGTATACTTAAAGGTGGGTCTAGGACCAATATTTCGCGGTGTTACAAACTCTTGGGGCTTTGTACCCTGTCAACATAGTTGTGTAGGGTATAAAAATTACCAAAATAAAAAAAAAGTGCATTCAAATTGTGAATAATTTCGTGTGATGGAGAACTTGTTCTTATGGTGATTCGTACTGATTTATGAATTCAATCAAGGCTGACGCTCGCTTAAACATGAAGCCCCTGAAGTTCTTCTAGATAATGGCATTGTAACACACAATTTTTATGTCGGGCGTGAACTAATAATACAAGATGCTCATGTGACCTAACCTGAGATACCGTCATTCTTGGGCATTCTTGGTTTTAAAAATCAATTTAACAAACGTTAAAAATGTATCGTGTCGATTATTTCAAACATATAAACGTCGTTTTATACCCACCCTCTACCATGAGGTGAAATTTCGAAATAATCGATCGATCGCGACTTTTGAATATGATAAGTTACTGTTAGGGCCATGTTCTAAAATATATCGAAAATTACGGCAGTTAGTGGAAATCATCTCCGAAATTCTCAGAACAGCTGTAATTTTTCGTCGGGAGGTTTGAGAACCAATAAGGACTTATAATATCAAAATAGACACAATTCGGTTAAAAACCTGCCTAAAATCTTCGACATATCGAAAACAAGCAAATAAATAATATTTTCTATGGAAATCGTGAATATCTTATAATTTGTTGTACTACAATTTCGAATTCCACCCCTATTCCTACCTCTATTCCTACCTCTAATATTTCATGCAAATCGATTGATATATAGGGACTTTGGTGCACAATTTACATTAAATCGGACGAAAATATATATGGGAGATATATATAAATCTGAACCGATTTTCACAAAACTTAACACACATCATTCTAGGTGTAATTCGTTACGCTGTGCCAAATTTCGTGCAAATCGAAAGATATATAGGGCCTTTGGTGCACCATTTAAATTAAATGGGACGAAAATATATATGGGAGCTATATCTAAATCTGAACCGATTTTTCCCAATTTCAATAGAGTTCGTCTTTGGGCCAAATAAGTAATCTATGCCAAATTTCATCCAAATTGAATAATAAATGTGACCTGTACTTTGTTCACAAAAATACAGGGACGGACGGACAGACGGACATAAATCCATTCAGAAAGTGATTCTATGCATATTCTCCAAAGGAATCATGTGCGTATCTCGATTCCTTTTCCCCGTTACAAACATATGCACAAAAACAAAATAACCTGTACCACAGTATGGTGAAGGGTATAATTATTATATAATTATTATGAATATTGGTAAAATTCGGAAAATATGTCAATATAGGGGAAAAAAGTGCAAATATCACGAAATATTGCTCAGGCTCAGAATAAACATTCGCAAAAATTTAGAGTTCCGTGGTAGTTGTGTAGGGTTTCGTATGGTCGGCCGCGTCCAACTATACTACTTCGCTCACTGGTTTTAGGCAAGTTCAAGATTTCGTATGAAGTTTAATAATTGGCTTTAAGGGAATGAAAGATAATATAAGTATACGAAAAGTTCCTATCAGACGGTCTCATAAGTGACCGACTTTCAAGGTCACTTATGAGACCGTCTGATAAGTCGTGGTTTCGAATCCTTGAAAATTACTGAATTTTACTGAATACTGAGTAACGGATAGAGCTACAAAATTGAAATTTTGCTGTGGTACACCTCAGAGTAGAGTTCTGGCTATTAACATGTTTGTGAAGAGTAAAAAACCTTCTCTTTAACTTCACTTTTTAAGCGGGTTTTTGTAGGCTTTAAACATTTTTGCAAACCATTTGGTGGAAGTGGATAATATGCTATTTCGATTTCAGTGAGAACATATTTGCAGAAATAGTCGAGGTTTCGACATAGCCCATATGTAAAGTTCCCAACCATGTGTCATAAATCTCATATTTCATTTTCAGGATAAAACCAATTTCCTGGCAATCATAAAGTGTTCATCCGCTTAATGACCTCCTTTGCTTAATATAAATGTGTGAACTCAGGACGTTAATTAATTTTGAAAGCCAAAATTTCCAGAATATATTTATATAAATTTTGGGATCATAAATGATAATTAAAAACGGTCATTGCCTAAAACACATTCCATCAGGCAATTATATTTCAGTGTTTTTTTCTTTTGAATCTAATACAATTGCAACTTTTTTTCAAAGAAATAATAAACCAAACCAAAAAGAAACTAAAATAAGAAAACAACAACGAAACTACTTGTTATTTCAAATATCTGTTCTCTTCGGGGAAGTCGATATGCCCTTTTTGCCAAAGTTTTGTGGTTTCATTAAACTTTGAACTTTTTAGACACCAATGCTACACCTATGCCAGCTAAGATTCATAAGGCATGAATTTTCTTAATCTGTTTTTTTTTAGTTTTGGAATTTGGGAGGTGGATTCTTACTTGTTTGCCACAAACCCACATGTCCACACCTCGAGCTTAGCTTGTAATTCTTGTTAAACGAGACGATAGCACATATCACCATTATCAAATAATGGCATCTTGTTTTAGGGATTTTTTTTGTTTTGTTTGAAAATTATAATTCTACGACTGTAAATAAACCTGTCGGCAAAGTTTGTGATTTTGAGTTTGATATTTGGTTCATGGTTTACCGGCCATAAATCCACAAAACCCAATGTAATATCTTAAATAGTCTATATTTCGACAGAAATGGGATAGCATAGTGAAAATCAGAGTTTTTAGGAAACTAAAAAAATGTAATAATAATTATCATCTCGTTGAGCATGTAAAAACGTAGTTGCGTCTGACCTGGTCAATTTTTTTTTCAAATTTTAAAACGCTTAAAATTGAATTTTTTGTGACGGCCAAAATATTAAATTACTGCCTATTTGTTTGAAAAACATGCCCAAACTCCTTTAAATACCGATATCCGGGTGGCTGCGTTTTACAGACCCTAAAATAATTTATAAATTTTTTGTTAACAAGATTTGGTACCCAACGAAAATCGAATGTACAACCATTTTTTTCGAAAGCAGGTCCAATATAACAAAATTAGGTAGGCACCATAAAGAGGGCCAATATTGATACACTGTGCGACAAATTTAAATTTTTTTGATATTTACCGGGAAATTCCAACAGAATTTAAAAGAGGGTCTAAAAAAAGAAGACACGTCTATCGGCGTTTTGAAAGTTTAAGTCGGGAGGTAACCTAAAAAGCCGCGGCAATATTCCCCCTTTTCAAGAATTTTGTTAATTTTCGAATTATGATTTCTTGAAATCCTTGCATTTTGATAAAATATCGAGGAATATTTTGGTATACAACTTTAACCCTCAACCAACTCATTGAATGGGTCTTTTCGGTCCACTTTTCCAGAAAACTCATTCAAAATAGGGTTAAAGCTGCTCAGAATATTCTACAAAAATGTTCGCCATCAATTTTTACTATAGGTCACAGAATATACCAAAACTCGAAAATCAGCCTAAACGTCAAAAATCTTAACAAAACAAAACTAGGGTTAATATCGTACTTATTACTAGTTTGTACCTATTTTTCCTACAAGATTCAGTTTTAGAAGGATGGTATAAAGGACAAAAATATTCTCCATCAATTTTTAGCATAAGTCACTGAACAAGTGAAATCTGGATATATAATGTATATACCGAATATATAGTCATTCCTTTTTGATCGAAAAATTCAAAATGTTCTTTCATTTTTTTCAAAGACATTTCTCAGTATTTGTTCGACTAATACCATAGACAGACGACAGCCTTAATTTGCATTAAAAATTCGTTAATTTGAATTAATATTTACCCCTGACAGACGAGCGTTTCTGCATTTACGAAACAGTTTTTTGCTTCAAAACAATTGTTTGTATGTGTGTAGGATGAACATTTTTTACATTTGTTTCGAAATTTTTCTTTAGGAAGTAGATACATGACATAAAGGAGGAATAGCAACTATGATCTCAGCAAAACAGCCCCCTGTTTAAAAAATGGTTGAAATTTGCCTTCATTTCTTATTTCTATTTTCATAAATATAAATAAATTTGACAAGAAACAATTAATTTTCGACAGCATTGCCATATTGAAATTGCCTAATTCAGTATAAATTCAGTTTGATTTTGTGCATTAACAACACATAAAAATGAGGATAATGTACAAGTTAATTTGAATTAAGGCTGTTAATGCAAATTTAGGCTGTCGTCTGTCTAGGCTATAAGTGCATTAAAGTAACATGAAACTTTATTTTAGGTATATTATTTCAATGAATAAAATATTCTACGTCAAAATCCATTGCAAGTCCCAAAACAAACTACATATATATTTATATTGAATAGTTTTTAAGAAATTTACAGTATAAAACCAGTGAGCGTAGGAGTATAGTCGGACGGGGCCGACCATACGATACCCTACACAACTACCACGAACTCTAACTTTCTGCGAATGTTTATTCTAAGCGTGGCAATATTTCGTGATAGTTGCACCCTCTTTCCCGATTAAAGATCGACAGTACCTCTTCCTTACACTGATATATTTTCGTACGACAAAATAACTGGTATCAACTTAAAGGTCAACCACTCCTCTTGTATATACTATCAACTTATCGGGTCTACGACCTTCAGGAGCAAATGTATACGCTGTAGAATACAAATTTTGTAATTTTTCACATAAAAGTCAGTCAGTTTTGACCCGCTAAATATAGACCTATCTCTATCGAAACAGGCATTCGTATTCTTTGGCCCGATGCCCTTCTCCATGTAAAAAATCACGATGTCTGGGCCATAACTGCGGCCTCTGGAGCGACCAGAAAAACCGACAAAAATGGGGCTATAATACCCTCACAACATAGTTGTGTAGGGTATATATATATATAACTATATTCTGAGACTTATAGTAAAACTTTATGGCGAACATTTCTGTAGAATATTCTGAGCAGCTTTAACGCCAATTTGAATGAGTTTTCAATTACTTCTCGAAAAGGGGAGCGAAAAGATCCATTCAATGAGTTGGTTGAGGGTTAAAGTTGTATACCAAAATATTCCTCGATATTTTATCAGTACTATTGCCGAAGATACTATATACCTAAAACGCAAGGATTTCAAGAAATCATAATTCGAAAATTATAAAAATTCTTGAAATGGGGGAATATTGTTGCCCCTTTTTAGGTTACCTTCCGACGTAAACTTTCAAAACGCCGATACACGTGTCTTCTTTTTTAGCCCCTCGTTCATATTTTGTTGGTATTTCCCGGTAATTATTTTTTGTGTTGCACAGTATAATTATACCCTTCACCACACTGTGGTACATGGTATTATGTCTTTGTGCATATGTTTGTAACAGGCAAAAGGAAACGAGATAGACACATGGTTCCTTTTGAGAATATGCATGGAATCACTTTCTGAGTCGATTTACGCATGTCCGTCCGTCTGTCCGTCCGTCCGTGTATTTTTGTGAACAAAGTACAGGTCGCATTTATGATCCGATTTGAATGAAATTTGTCATAGGCCACTTATTTGGCCCAAGGACGAACCATATTGAAATTGGGAATAATCGGTTAAGATTTAGATATAGCTCGCATATATATTTTCGTCCGATTTAATGTAAATAGTGCACCAAAGTCCCTATATATATTTCGATTTGCACGAAATTTGGCACATCGTAATGAATTAGGTATAGAATGATGTGTGTTAAGTTTCCTGAAAATCGGTTCAGATTTAGATATATCTCCCATATATATTTTCGTCCGATTTAATGTAAATAGTGCACCAAAGTCCCTATATATATTTCGATTTGCAAGAAATTAGGCACAGCGTAATGAATTAGGTCTAGAATGATGTGTGTTAAGTTTCCTGAAATCGGTTCAGGTTTAGATATAGCTTCTATATCTTACCAAATGAAAAATTTAGTATTGGTTGAAAATGACATGTTTATGGATCCAATTTCATTGTACTGGTTCTTTAAAAATGCGACGTCTGTTAGGATTCATTTGTTGAATATACCCAAAGTGGTGAAGGGTATCATATAGTCGGCCCAGTCCGACTTTACTACTTTCCTTACTGGTTTTTAATAGAACAACTCCCTAACCCAGGATAATTAATTAGGCTCCCTGAGGATTATTTTCGGGCATATAAATTACGATTAAGCGGAATTTGACATATTTTTATACCCTCCACCATAAGATTTAGTTTATATTAAATTTGTCATTCCGTTTGCAACACCTCGAAGAGAAACTCCATGAAATATAAATAATATGGATGAAAATAAAAATCCATCATGTCGCCCGTTGAAATTATAATAAAGGTTGTTCTTTTTTAAACATTTAATTCTACTAGGAGGTTTGGTATGGGTCTACGTTTTGTTATAACCCCCATAAGACGATAGTTGGTGTTTTGGGAGTTTTGAGACGTTTTGAGACCTTTATCAACCGATATGACTGGATGTAATTTGTAATATGCTATCTTGTATTCTCATAGGGTTGCACGTATTACTACCAAAAACTCTAAATATTGGTCCATTTATATTTTGTAGGATTTGGACAAGTTTTCAAGCTAAATTGTCTTTAATTTTACATTTTATATGGTCCTTGGCTAAACAATCTCCTTGCCAAAAATTGGCCCATACCTCTGGTTAGCTCCCATGTACCCAATTATCATATATTTTTTAGACCTCTTAGCAAGTATTTTGAACGAAGTAGCTTTAATTTTATAATTTTTTTAAACACTTGACAAATTATAACATATAACCCTCAAAAATCTCCTAGAATTTAAAAGCTAATTTTGCGATTAAATTCGAATGTTGACTTCTTCGAATGAATACCAATTCACATATAGATCGTTACAGTTTATTAACCTGACGAAGTTCTATTGATACGTTTGGCAGATATTTCCCCTTCTTGGAACACAAATACTGAGTACTCCATTTCTGTCCATGTTCGGTATCAATTAATACACTTCAATCGATTTTACATGCCAATGAGGAACACAAGGGTTACGGTGACAAAAACGTGTAACAATATCACAGAAATAATTATTTTCCCAGAATTCCGAATGCTTGGAAAATATTTCGCCCACATCTTCTGTTTTGGATATTTTGGCTATTTAATTGCAACAAATTTATATCAGGATTATATTATCGCATGACATTGTAGGTAGGCAATTGCCTTGAATAGATTTTGTTTGTCAGTCGGTCGCCTTTATGTGGCGCCCAACATTGAATTCACAAATCCATGTTGAAACGAAATCAATTGAATGGCATAATAAATCTCTTCTGTGCCTTGACAATGGACGAGGTATATCTTCAAGTCTTTCCGTCTGACTGTCACATGCTATCGGCATTAACCTGAAAAGATGACGAAGAAAATGCGAAAGCACACACACCATAAACGCTTTACATGTTAGGCCGATAACAGGCGTTTTGTCAAAAATAATCGGAATTATGCTTATTATTATCTACTTTGACAATGGCTATTGGAATTTCGAAGTCAATAACAATTATTATTATTCTATTTTTTTTTTTTTGTGGTACAGTCCATGAAATAATTTTAGATATTATTTGACAAACATACATAGAATTAGATATGTGAGGGTATATATCACATTTGTCCTTGGATTGTTGGATAACTGGTGTTGTTGTATTTGAGGTTAATAAAAAATAAATAAATAAAAACATAATTTTTAATACTCTTTCGAGTCGAGCTTAATGATCTAAGTTTTTGCAATGAAAAGGAAAGCCCGGAGAAGAACCTACGTACCCACAATTATGCGTCGCGTTTCGCCGTTGGTTAAGCGGTTCATCAGGCATATTGGGCTAAGTGGCCTTACAAAGGTCGTATGTTGATAACTTGTATTTATTCCGCCCTGATGCGAAACTTGCATATGCGAATTGAAATCAAATTTGTCCAGATTCTACATTTGTCTTTATTCTAGAAACAGTCCTTTTTCAAAACAATGAAAAGGAAAGCCAGGAGCCATAATATATAGAGTTTTTCAAAACTATTTTAGTGGAAACTCTTCCTAACTGTAGGGACCAAGTATAGAGCCAAATAATCCTAAAAAAATTAGCAATATTGTTTCACTTTATTGGGTAGCCCGCATATTATGGTATCTCACAAATTTCGACCTCATATTTCAACCAAATTGACTGTTATTTAAAATTTATAGTATTTTGAATTCTCATTGGGTGGAAATCGTCCTACCAAAGATTATCTATATAATGATTTCTGTTCCGCAGTGTGTCCTATATACCTATACCTTCATATTCGGTAACGTTTTCAACTGAATCGGTACTAATTTGATATTTCAGGGTATCAAGTCATCCTACCAGGAATCCTATAAAAGTACCGATCGAAATTAGGTATTTTAATTGTTTAAATTATGGTGGTGGATATAAAAAATTCGGCCTAGCGAACAGAACAATGCTTTTTACACGTTTTCCAAATGGTTAGAATTTGACATTTCAGATTTTCAGGCAATAGAATATATTAAAAAACTAATAAAGGTAATTATATTTAATTTGGGTACTATATAAGAAGCCCGCCATGTTTTGGATATTTTGCTGTAATTATACCCTTCACCACAGTGTGGTACAGGGTATTATGTCTTTGTGCATATGTTTGTAACAGACAAAAATAATCGAGACAGACCCATGGTTCCTTTTGAGAATATGCAATCACTTTCTGAGTCGATTTATACATGTCCGTCTGTCCGTCCGTCCGTCCATGTATTTTTGTTAACAAAGTACAGGTCGTATTTATGATCCGATTTGGATGAAATATGGCACAGTTCACTTAATTGGCCCAAGGACGAACCCTATTAAAATTGGGAAAAATCGGTTCAGATTTAGATATAGCTCCCATATATATTTTCGTCCGATTTAAGCTAAATGGTGTACCAAAGTCCCTATATATCCTTCGATTTGCACGAAATTCGGCATAGCGATATTAATTAGGTATAGAATGATGTGTGTTAAGTTTCCTGAAAATCGGTTCAGATTTAGATATAGCTCCCATATATATCTTCGTCCGATTTAAGGTAAATGGTGTACCAAAGTCCCTATATATCATTCGATTTGCACGAAATTTGGCATAGAGAACTGAATTAGGTCCAGAATGATGTGTGCCAAATTTAGAGAAAATCGGTTCAGATTTAAATATAGCTCCCATATATATTTTCGTCCGATTTTAGGTAAGTGGTGCATCAAAGTCCCTATATATCTTTCGATTTGCACGAAATTTGGCACAGAGTAATTAATTAGGTCCAGAATGATGTGTGCCAAGTTTCGTGCAAAATCGGTTCAGATTTAGATATAGCTCCCATATATAGTTTCGTCCGATTTAAGGTAAATGGTGCACCAAAGTCCCTATATATCTTTCGATTTGCACGAAATTTGGCACAGAGTACTGAATTAGGTCTAGAATGATGTGTGTTAAGTTTCCTGAAAACCGTTTCAGATTTAGATATAGCTCCCATATATATACTTTCGTCTGATTTAAGGTAAATGGTGCACCAAAGTCCCTATACATCTCTCGATTTGCATGAAATTTGGCATAGCGTAATGAATTAGGTCTAGAATGATGTGTGTTAAGTTTCCTGAAAATCGTTTCAGATTTAGATATAGCTTCTTTATCTGACCAAATGAATAATTTAGTATCGGTTGCAGAATGACATGTTTATGGGTCCAATTTCATTTTACTGATCCTTTAAAAATGCGACGTCTGTTAGGATTCATCTGTTGAATATACCCAAAGTGGTGAAGGGTATCATATAGTCGGCCCCGTCCGACTTTACTACTTTCGTTACTGGTTTTCATTTGGGGTTCTTGGTGGATTAATAATTTAATCACAGAATAAATATAAATAAATGTTTTGGCATAGCCCATATACACATTTTCCAAACATTTTTCCAACTGATGTGGTTATAATTTAGAATTCGGATATCCCAGGTGAAAAGTTATCAGGGCAGAATTTTTTATTAGCGCCCACTATTTGACATGGGGCTATGGTTTTCAGATGATAAAATGTTCTCTTCACCATATTGGCTAATCCGCTGTTCATGTGATCCTGTGTTCAGTGATATTCTGCGATCTAGCTGATTAAATAACTTAGTCGCCGACCATTACCAATACAGGTCTGGATTTTGACATTGCCCCCATACAAATGTATTACCATATTTTCGATATTTTTTCCCATCGAACTGAATTTTTTGCACTACGGATTCTTGGATAAAGCTTGTCGATATATATTCATTTTGTCGATATCGTTTCATTTCCGGTATATTGAATGTTTTAAAAGAATTTTTCCACTGAAATGGTGGCAATTTGGATATCCAGATTTCAGGAGAATATAAAAGTTCCAGAAAAACGTTATTAAACAGCCCTATACAAAAATCCACCTTGTAAGTTGAAGTTCCTAGCTCAGCTTTCCAATTTTGTGGTAAATGAATCCTAACCTTTACATGGGAGATATGTCGAAATATTGCCTCATAATTAAAATTTTCCGCCAAGATATATTTTACACTCTGAAAACTCGAAATGCCTAATTGGACCATGAATGTGTCAAAAATGGGACTGGACTTTAATATGGGCAATATGACAAGGCACCCATACTGATAAACATCACCGAGGATTTCAATTTTGATGTGCAGTTTTATTTTTTTAATTAGAATATCGCGTATGTATACAATGTATCAATCGATTAGTTAGGCATTGAGCACTCACTTACACACACCTCCAAATGCCATTCAACAACAGAATTCTGAAAAGCCATTGACCTCCATTATTAAGGATGCCCCGAAGGCAAACATGACGACACAGTCAGCAGAGATATTCATATATCATGATTTTTTATTGCCTGCTGAGCAATCGTTAATGCGGAAAATAACGACTTGAAATCGTTTAGACAGCAACAAAAACAAAAACTAAAAAAAGAATACGTTCGCCACATGTGAGCAGTTAAATGTTCACGTTTCTTGATTTTTCTTCTTTTAGCTCATCAAGAAAAAAAAAACAAATCCTGACGTCCTTCTTGAAATTCATATGGTTCGCAATAATTTTACATTACTTTTCTTTACATATACATAGATGTGTGGGTACACGTTTTTTGATTTTTCTTTCGACAACAGAGGGTGGTAAATTTTCTCAGACTATTTACACTTAAAAATCGGAAGAATGAGAATTTTTTTTTTGCGAAACAGCGGGAGAATTTTCCTTTCTTGCCATATTTTATAATGAAATTTGAAAAGGAGTAAAGTTAAGTAAAGCTGAAGTAGTACGAAGCCGACCATGTGATCAATAATACCACTTCATACAGCATGAAGAACTTATATATGTATGTGTGTGAAGTCGATTTACTTCTATATACGGAATACCTTTTACATTCTTTCCGTTTCCGTCAGATTTTCATTAGTATTCTATAGAAAATCTTCTACAGGACTTTTACGAGGCCCTGTTGCCATCTGACATTTCGAATGGAAAGTTTGTGCAGTGCAGTATGGCGTACAGAGAATTAAGAAATTGTATTGAAACCGTGTCGTGCGGTAATTGATTAGCACATAATATACCATGAGTTTGGCATTTCTTACACATTTCTATAATTTAAGAATCAGTCCTGCCGATTTTTGCAAAGAAATACAAAAAAATATGACCCATCGTAGGGAGGCACAACAAAGAATAGGTCGATGGGCTCCATCTTTGGATTTGATCTATGCTGGGATGAAATTTAAATATTCCGTTCGTTACATATAAGATTTACAAAGTTTCAAACTTTGACCCTCTGTGGGGGGAGGTATTAAATGGAGTTGATCAAGGAATCCCATCTCCCAAAAATATACTGGCATGATTAATATATTAGGTTGTGCAAAGTTAGGTTTGTATTGGTCGTATGATATTATAAAGTACATTTTCCGCACAATTTTGACCATTTTGTGGTGGAGATACCAGAAATAGTGGACCGATTTCCACATCTTGGAATATAATATGAGTTTGAATGAGGTGTTACAATATGCACAGTTAGGATCAAATCGGACATTCCGTTTATAAATATTGTAAATTTTGATCCAATGTGGGGTGCCATCTTCTGACTTGATCTGGGCTTGGTAAATATAATATGTTGTGCACTGTTTGGATTAAATCGGATAGTGCGTTCTCATGATATTAAAAAATTAATTTTTAGCACAATTTTTACGATTTTGTTGGGGAGGCAAAAGAAGGAGTGGACCGATATTCCCCATATTCGAATATAAACTATGTTTAAATAATACGAACGTTTGGATAAATTCGAACATAAACTATGTTTGGAGGAAATATTACGATATGCAAAGGCTGAATAAATTCGGTTACTCCCTTCGAGAGTTATCGTGCGTATCAGACGGCCAGACAGACGGACGAACATATGTAAACCAACTGTAAATTTTCTGAAATTGATTTGCCTCGAAGAAACAAAGGATCTAAAACCAATACCAATACGATGAGGCACATTTTTACCGCAGCAACATTAGCATAAGGCTGAGGGTATAAAAAACTATTGCGGTTCTTTAAAATACGTTTATAGAATCATCGTAGCTGTCGGATTATGGATCTATGTGTATGAATCTACAATTGATAGTGTGAGTCTTCAATACAAAATGTAACGAAAATGTATCGTGGAAAATGCAATTTGAAGCTATTCGTTGCCTGTTTCTTCGGCATAACTGATCATTTAGCGACTGTGGTGCTTCTTAAACGTAGGAAAGACAATTTTAAGTGATACATCACTATCAGTTAGCCAGTAGTGTATCGTTAAAACCAGTGAGCGGAGCAGTATAGTCGGTCGGGGCCGACCATACGATACCCTACACAACTATCACGGAACTTTAACTTTCTGCTGATGTTTATTCCGAGCCTGGGCAATATTTCTGATATTTGGACCCCCTTGCCGATTAGAGGTCAACAGCACATCTTCCATACACTGACATATTTTCCGAATATTACTAATATTCAGTACAGCTCTTCTTATTACTTGTCCAAATTGACTTCAGCGTTGGTTGTATGGTGATGATCGGCTTATAACTTTGGCCTATAGATCGATTCGAAAAATTGCAAAAATTAGGTTTTCGGTCCACTTCATCCCGAAATTATTATCTGATCATCACCGAAATTTATAAGCGCTGTCCTTGACCATAACTGGAACCTCACGGAACATTTTAAAGCGATCAGCGGTATATTTCCGCCCTCTAGTGTGTCAATGGGTTACTAAATAATATACGAATACGTAAGCACCTGTAAATATTTAAGTGTAACTCCCACATCTGAGTACATACGACCATATAATTGGTATCATTTTAAATGTCAACCACTCCTCTTGGATATTCTATCAACTTCTCGGGTCTATGTCCTTCAGGGGTAAATCTATGCGCTTTAGAATACAAATTTTGTAATTTTCCACACAAAAGTCAGGGTCCATTTGACCCGCTAAATATAGGCCGATCTTTATCGAAACAGGCATGCTTATTCTTTGGCCCGATTCCCTTCTCATTTTAAAAATTCGCGAAGTTTGGGCCCTGGAGCGATAAGAAAATCAGACAAAAATAAAGTTTTTGGTCCATTTCATCCCCCAAAAAATTAACCGATCTTTAGCAAAAACAATAGGGGTTGTCATTGGGCAGAACCCGTCCTGCATGCAAGATTGGTCCATAACTGTGGCCTTATTGTGTTTACAAATTATAATGGTCAGACGGACGGACGGATGGACGGACACACATGTCTAGATCGACTCAGCTAGTCGAGATATGACGACCTGCAGACAGTAGCAACACGTAACGTGATGGATAACTATCGGGAGAAAAGTAGAGAGGAGAAACGTATTTTCAGAAAAAAGAAGAAAGAACAAGAAAAACGTGAGCGTGAGCAAATCGAGATGTGCAGGAGTCAGAATGAAGTCCGGAAATTTTAACAACGAGTAAAACACCAAACCGATGGCTTTGGTGCAGGCACATCCTCCTGTAGAGATGAAGAAGGAAACCTGGTGACAGATACAGACAGTGTGCTGAGGATCTGGAAGGAGCATTTTGAAAAGCTTCTAGTATCAAATAGTGGCGATGAAGAAGATACCCCAGAACCAATAAGAGATGACGGTATAGAATGTATACCACCTAGCCAAGATGAGGTCATAAAAGCAAGAACAACAAAGCAGCAGGAGCCGATGGATTACCAGCCGAACTATTCAAGACTTGTGGCCAGATGCTGGTCAGGGGGATGCACGAGCTGATTAGCACAATTTGGCTAGATGAATGCATGCCCAATGATTGGACCTCAGCATCCTGTGTCCCGTGCACAAAAAAGGAGACAAGACGATATGTGCCAACTATAGAGGAATAAGTCTCCTTCCCATCGCATATAAAGTGCTATCCAGTGTGCTGTGTGATCGATTGAAGCCAATGGTCAATGACATCATCGGACCATACCAATGCGGCTTCAGACCTGGCATATCTTCCTGCGCCAAATCCTGGAAAAGACACACGAAAAACATATTGGCACATATTTGTTGACTATAAAGCCGCATTCGACAGCCCTATCCGTTCAGAGGTGTTTAAAGCCATGTCTGCGTTCGGCATTGCTGCAAAATTAATACGGTTATGCAGGATAACTTTAAGTGGCACAAGGTCAGCAGTTAAAGTAGGAAAGGACTTATCAGAGCCCTTCAATACCGAACGAGGATTCAGACAAGGTGACAGTTTGTCGTGTGATCTTTTTAACATCGTACTGGAAAAGGTCATACGAGACGCAAAGGTGAACAGAAATGGCACTCTGTACACCAAACAACACATGTTACTCGCCTACGCCGATGACATCGATATAATGGGTCGAACATTGCGAGCGGTAACAGCCACCTTTGAACAAATTGAAAAAAAGAGTCTGCCAAAGTGGGTCTGGCAGTAAACGGCGAGAAGACCAAGCTGATGGTAACATGAACAAACTCGATTAATCGAGTATACGCACCTAACGATATTTGAAAATATCGGTTATTTTTTGATCAGACCTCGCAGGTCATTTCTAGATATACAGGAGGTGTTCATACTGCAAAATGGCAAAATAAGTTCACATATGATTGTATTTTGTATTTCGAGAACCGTTAAGTGGAAATTCACAATGAATTTAAATGGCATTGCATTGGTGGTGGTCGTCATCATCACCATCATCATCGTTCTTTGGAAATAGTGCGGGATTTGTTTTCTATTGATTTTCTGTTAATGTTGTTGTTCTGTTGCTAATTGTTTTCCACACAGTTTATTTTCTTTTGTTCGTCGTTTGTTCTTCCTTTCCAACGGTTTCCTTGTGTAATATTTCATTATATTTATGCTGTTGTTCTAATGTGGCCCCTTCAGGTGAGTTCACAAGGAATAGGGAATGGGGGGTGGCATGGTTGTAATTTATCCAACCATCCATCCTTTCATTCATTGAAATGTTGATGAAGCTGTCCACAACAACCAGAATGACTGCATAATGATAATGACTTAATAATTTGATGAATAACGACATGACTAGTTAGTGAGACGTTCAGTCTAAATTTGAATGGAAGAGTTATTTGTGAAAGCAGAGACGTAGGTAGACGTGCGTTTGAGTCCATTTGATACCCATTGAACATTGTTTTCGTATTTCAATCAAGACAACAACATCCTTGCTTTAGAGGGTGTTTAGTAAAAGAAAAAAACTTAATGCCATGATAATTGATTGACACAAAATAATGATTCGTTGACTTGGGTTGAGTTGGGTAAGGAGTCTAACAGCCGAGCTATGTTAAATGTTGGCTACTACATTCCACGAATAGACAAATAGAGGACGAAAATCAAAGCAAAGAAAAAACTAAGTCAATGTCGAAAAATATTATCGACAATAGGAAAAACAAATCCATTATACCATTAATTGAGTGGGACAGATGGTTCGATAATAGACCTAACATTTTGTACAAAAGCAATTTTAATGGCCATCATTTTATTAAGAAACTAATAAGTCTCATTATAATTGTTTCCATTGTATACAATATAATTTATATGCACAATAAATAGTTGTATAATAATTAATAATAAAATCTATTAAAAAGAAAATTTAATTGAAATCTTTAATATATGTAGTTATTGGTTTAATTGCTTGAATAAATTCGAGTTGACTTCATTATAATTAATTTCTTAAAATATTTTAACTGCATTCTAAATAGCCGTAATGTAATGAAATAACAGGTGCGGTACTATGGGCCAGGAATCCGCATTTTTTGACAAAAAAATCCATTTCAAGTATGTAATCCGGGGAGCTTTACACCAGTAACATTTTTGAGCTTTACACCAGTAACATTTTTAAATTCAAAATTTCATATTTTTTTTTTTTTTATATATTAAATAAATATATTAAATCATCAAGTTCGGTAGAACCGAACTTTCGAAAAATGTGGAAAATGTGTATAAAATATTGCAATTTTGAGGGCAAAGTTTGAGATTTATAAATTTTCAAAATTAATTACCTTTTTGGGGGAGGTACTTGATGGAGTGGACCGATAAGTTCCATTTTCCAGTATTATACAGGCAGGGTTAAAATATTAGGTTGTGGGGGAGGTACCAGAAGATGTGGACGGATGGGTCCCATCTTCTGACTTGAATTTAGTTTGAGAAAAATATTGCACATTTGACATCAAATCGGATATTCCATACCATTGTTATTGGATGAACAAATTTCCAAAATATTGGCCTATTGTAGGAAGGTAAATTGTACCTATGGGTTCTATCTTTGGGTTTGATCTAGGGTTGGTGTGATAAAATTTGAATATTCCGTTCGTTACATATAAGATTTACAAAGTTTCAACGTACACAGGATTTTATTTCGGAGGTGGAGTGAAAGCTGCTGGTTCAATATCAAAATTGTAATTGCAGAAAAAAGCGGAATCACTATTGATTACATCGTGTAAAAATTGCCGAACATTTTAAGTTATCATAATATGAGGTACTACGCCTAATTGAGGACTGATAAATCTCAATTACCAACCTAATATTTATGCATCACAATACATTCCTTCACGATAAATATTAAAAAAATATACCGAAAATTGACAGGTATCATTATATGGGGATTGGCCTAAATGCGGACCACAACCGACAATTCAATACTTTCGAGTACAGAACATACCCTTACTATGTTGTAATACGACTATATGGGAATAAACAAAAAACGCGGAACAAATCACATAACTATTTTGATATAAAAAAAGAGATTATATGAGAACTTCCAGAAAAATGCATCGAATATTAATAATTTTTGGTAGGGAGATTTGTTATTAAATACGAACAAAATTCCAAATTACAGCGAAATCGACTGAAAAACGCGCTCAAAATCCTCAATTATATGGAGACTAAACAAAGTAGGACCAATATTTCTAATTTTTGCCGGGAACCTAATCTAAATTACCAAATTTCGGTGAATTCAGTCAAAAATGCTCTCAATACCCCATAAAATACCGGAAATTATGGGTACCGCTATATGGGGACTACTCGAAAATGAGGAACTACGTTTACACTTTTTAGTGAAGAGATTTACTACCCCATAGAAACAAAACCCGATACCGATATTGCAAGTCTTCGAACATGACCTGACTGCTGGAAAAGACAACCCTATGCAAAATTTAAGCACCCTATCTCAATTTCTTCGGAAGATAGAGTGATTAGAACCGACGGACGAACAGACATCGCTAGATTTTACCGTAACCAAGAATATATAAGGTGGGGGAAAAATAAATCCATTATTTTATATGAACTGTAGGACTTTATTTAACATGCTTCGGAATGTCAGATTTTGGAACAAACATGCACCGTTTTGTTGTATGATTTGTTGCCATTTTGAAGACCGGCCTACCTGCGCGATGTGCATCTTTAACATCAAAAATCTACGAAACCAAAATTGCACATAATTGTCTGTTACAGTATGGGAACCATAAACACCATATATGTATATATATATATATCCGATTTCAGGGAAACTTGCCAGAGACTAATTTATATTACTTCAGTACGCTGTGTCAATCGGCCTAGCTATGGATTTTTTCACGAAGCTTAGCAACATCATTCTAGACTTAATTCAGTACCCTAAACAAGATATATATAAGGACTTTGTTGGACCAATTACATAAAATCGGATTTCCAGGGACTTTGGTGTACTATTTACCTAAAATCGGGCTATATATGGGAGCTATATCTAAATCTGAACCGATTTTCATGAAACTTAGCCCATATTACTATAGACGAAATCCAGTACGCTATGCCAAATTTCGTGCAAATCGAAACTATATAGGGTCATTGGTGCACCAATTACTTTAAATCGGATGAAAATATATATGGGAGCCATATCTAAATCTGAACCGATTTTCACGAAACTTGGCACACATCATTCTAGACTTAATTGAGTACGCTATGCAGAAATTCGTGCAAATCGAATGTTTTACAGGGACTAAAGTCCGTAAATCAGCCATAGATATATATGGGAACCATATCTAAATCTGAACCGATTTTTCCTAAATTTCAATAGGGTTCGTTCTTGGGCCAAATAAATGAGCTGTACCAAATTTCAGCCAAATTGGATTATAAATGCGACCTGTACTTTGTTTACAATTTAACATCAACAGACGGACGGATATGCATAAATCGACTCAGAAAGTGATTCTACTATGCATATTCTCAAAAGGAACCATGGGTCTATCTCGATTCCTTTTGTCTGTTACAAACATATGCACACAGACATAATACTCTGTACCACAGTGTGGTGAAGGGTATAAAAAACAAGAAAATATTTTTTTTTACTGTAAAATGTCACCCTTCCAACGAGCATAAATCTGAGATTATTTATAAACGAAATGACAAAATTAATATATCCTCCATACTATGGTGGAGGAGAATATCACATTTGTCACTGATTTCACATAACCATAGATTTCACATAACCCCACAAAACGTCCCAGAAACTCTTATATGTGATATTTATTTATTTCATAAACCCAGGGAAGTGAGTCTTTATAGACCTGCAGAAGGGTGTATTTCTAGGCGAGCTGAAGTTCATAGTTGAAGTTGAAGGGTGTATCAATAAACGATGTGAAGTGAGTCTTTATAGATGGGCTGAGGGGTCTCTTTATAGACAGACTGAACGGATCTAACGATTAGCCGTATTAGAGACACTGTTCGTTTCTATTTAGTTGTGAACTTTTGACTAATCGATTATTCGAATTTTCTTTATAGACTCAAATTGCCCAAAAATTACACATTCCATAACTTTATTTTATCTGTTGACAACAATTCATATACAAAAAATATTTTTTTTTGTCGGTAAAAGTAGAAGATCGATTTTGAATAGGATTGACAAAATCGAGAAATAAAAAGTCGAGTTTTTTTGTTAGAGGCAAAAGTTTTGCGCTAGATTACGTGTCTCTAAAGAAGCCTTTGAGGGTCCCATCATATTTTGATGATCGCAGACACAGTTTGGCTAAACTTAAGCACTTCGGTTTGTCAGAAAACTTTGCAGATATCTCTTACAATTCGCGTCCTTGTCCACAAACACACATTTGGATTCAATTTAAAAAAAAAATCATTCTAAAATTAACTCACTTTTCGAAATTTCTAAGTTGTATCTGTATTGCTACAATGTTCTCAAATATTAATTTTGATTAGAAAAAAAACTCTTGAATACATACATATACATCCATTATAACCTCACTTCTTTCAATGCTAACAATGCTAAATATGATTTCAATGCAAATAAAAAGTGTATATCATTTTAATATCTAATTATGGTCGCAGAGCAATATTATGGTTATTGTTTCACTCATTAAAGTAACCAAAAACTGTATTGCAAATGACATACATATGAATAATAAATTCACATTCAAGTCCTGCCAAATTGGATGACACCAGTTGTTGAACCGGGGCTGGGGTGGCATTATATAATTGTTATGTTTTATTATCTGGTATATTTGAATAAACAGTGAATGGATGTATTTCTGATCAGGTCAATATTCAAATTAGTTTTTTATGATTTTGATGGCCTAAATAAACCAAATTGTATTTGGGTAGGTTTGTGTGTGGTGTTTTTTTTTTCGTTTCAGTCTTGCTTTTATTTTTTGTTTGTAATGCATATTAACAACAACTAAATCCCACAGCGAACAGAATTTGAAACAAATGCGTTGTTCCATCCTGTTATTTGGTGAAATATTCAATGAAAACAGCCAAAAATAGAGGAGTATCATATAGCAGGACAGAACGTGACCTTGATGGGTGGAAATCATAATATAATGTCACTGATGCGTATCATATTTTTGAAGTTTCCAAAATGTAAGAACTTATTTTTAGTATTGAAGAAAAAGTCAAATCGTGAGGTTCGCCGGCAAATGGCTTAAAAGAAAATAAAAAAACCAGAGAAGTTTCCATGGCACATTGTGAGTTTGGGTGCGTGTGTGTGTGTTAAAATATGGTAAAGTGAAGACAGCAATATTAAAAATGATAAACAAAACAAATATAAAATAAAAAATAAAAAAAAAATTGCAACACTCGATCGTTTCGGACCTTTGGATACCCTTCACATAAATTGGGTATGAACTGTATTATATTTGCAATAATCGTGGAAAAAATAAACCCAAGGTAAATTTGTAGCACAAGGAAAGGGAATTCAATCTCCAAAATGATATATATTTTTTGCTGAAACCATGAAACTAGGAATACGTAGTTGAGCGCAAAAGTCGACTTTATATTTTTCGATTTTTGCCACCGACCAAAATGTCGATTTATACCCTTTGCGACTATTACCTTTGTCAAAAAGTCGACCTTTCGTTTATACAATTTTTGGCCTGTTCCAGTACTGCAACAATCTACTACATTTTACTACGATAACGAATTTTCCTTTATGATATCGAAGAAAATAGTAAAATCTAGTAGATTCTTGCAGTACGAGAAAAGACCATTTGTCAAACCTTTTAAAATCGGTTTTCGATATTTATTGACTAATGTAAAATCGACTAATTTAATTTTTTTTCTATGCACCAAAGACCCAACGTTATATTGATTGGCAGAATTTTTTGCACAACGTACAGAAGTTACCATAACAGAACGAATGTATTGACACAAAATTTTGCACAGCGTACTGAATTAGATCCAGATTGGTGTATGCAAAGTTTTTTTGGAAATCGGTTCAGATTTAGATTTAACAAGTGAAAAAGCGTTAAGTTCAGCCGGGCCGAACTTTGGATACCATCCACCATAGATATACTGACAGATACTTGAAATGAAAATATAGGGAAAATGCAAAAAAGTGGACCTATATCGATATTTCCACAAACCGGTTATGTAAACCACAATGTAAACTATAAAACAAATTTCAGAAATTTTTAATGGACAATTATACCCTCAGATTTATGTATAACGACACGGTTAAGATGGTTCTAGACACCATGTTTCTTTGAACTAAATTTGTTTCAGATTTCATCCAAACTTTGGCCATCTTATTATTTCTTCCAAACTTAGTTCAAGTTCGAAGATGGGGAATATCGGCCCACTCCTTCTGGTACCTCCCAAACAGGGGCTAAATATGGGTTATAGTTTATATAAAGTTCATTATTGAACCTTACGTTCTAGTTTTTCATCTCGATATCCTCCGCACTTGATATGATTACAACAGAGTCTTAGAACCAAACCCAAAACGCGGAAGAAATTGCATAACTATTTTAATGTAAAAAGGGGGTTATATGGGGACTACCCCAAAAAGGGGGTGCATATAAATAATTTTTTGTAGGGACATTTATTACCATATACGACTACAAAATACCAAATTTTAGAAAATTCAGTTGAAAAACGTGCTCAAGAAACTCAAAATAGCGAAAATTGGGGGTATACTTATATGGAGGCTACCAGAAAAATTGGACCTAATAAGAACCAAATGTACCAAATTTCAGGGAATTCGGTTGAAAAACGAGCTCAAGAACCCCAAAATACCGACATTTGGGGGTACCCTTATATGGGGGCTACCAGAAAAAATAGACCTATATTTATAATTTTTAGTGGAGAGATTTGCTACCCAATAAGAACTCAAAGTACTAAATTACAGCCAATTAGGTTGAAAACTACGATCAAAACCCCCAAAATACTGAAAATTAGAGGGTACCGTTATATGGGGGCTACCAGAAAAAATTGACCTATATTGTGGAGAAATTGGGTACCCAATAGCAACTCAATATACCAGCGAATTCGTTTGAAAAACGGGCTTAAGAACCCCAAAATACGGAAAATTGGGGAGTACCCTTATATGGGAGCTATGCCTAAACGTGGACCGATATATCCCATCTTCGAACTTGACCTGCCTGCAGACAAAAACTCTATGCAAAATGTTGGCGATCTATCTCAACTCGTTTAGACGCTAGAGTGATTACAACAGACGGACATGCTTAGATCGTCTTAGAATTTTACGATGATTAAGAATATATATACTTTATAGAGTTACAAACGGAAAAACAAAATTAATATACCCTCCATACTAAGGTGGAAGGTATAAAAATGCTCCCATATATAGTTTCGTCCGATTTTATGTAAATGGTGCACCAAAGACCCAAAATTAAGCCGATTGGCACAAAATTTTGCACAACGTACTGACGTAAGTACAACCTAACGTGTGCTAAGTTTTGTTCGAATCAGTTCAGATTTAGATATAGCTCACATATGGTCTAATTTCGTCTAATTTTAAATAAATGTTTCGCCAAAGTTAGAGCCGATTGGCACAACATTTTGCAGAACGCACTGAAGTTAGTGTAGTCTAACGCGTGTCAAGTTTTGTTTAAATCGGTTCAGATTTAGATATAGCTCCCATATATATTTTCATCCGATTTTAAGTAAATGGTGTTCCAAACTCCTTATGCTTGTCAGATTGACACAAAATTTTACTTTAAGGGAACCCCACTAATGCTTGTTAAGGTTTGTAACTTTGCACATATATATTTGAAGATTTAAAAGAGATGAAAAATAATTTACAAACAAATTTTGTTATTGTTTTGTTGTTGTTTTTTGTAATTAAAGAAAAGTCCTTATTTGTGATGGCAGACATGATAACTCCTCACTGCAACATCGGAATCCGAAAATTCCAACGGTGTTGGAAAGAGTACATGTCTGGCTCTCGTATGGACTAGGATTAATGACTTCGCTCTAAAATTAGCAAAATGGCGGACCTTTGAAAAAATAATTTTGGAAAATCGCCGATTTTTTACCAAAAACCAAGTTAAAAAATAAGGAAAGTCTTCACCGATTGGCTTTATCCTAGTTCATACGATAGCTATACACTCACAGAGAAACGTGTAAAAATTTGGAATCGATTGGATTATTAGTTTTTGAGTTGACCCCGAGAATGGTTAAATCGATTAACATAATTTTGTCCCATTGTAACAAAAGACGCTATATCTGTCCATTCAAAGAATTTAGTTCACAGTTAGATAAATATCACATATTTTACTTCGTCCGATTTCAGGTTAATAAATGCGACGTCTGTTACAATGCTTCTGTTGAATATATATACAAAGTGGTGAAGGATATCATAAAATCGGCCCCATCCAACTTACTACTTTCCCTAAAAAGCTCACAAACCAAAAATTATCAATATCGGTCCCCTATTTCGTATAGCTCTCATATAACGCCATCCCAACTAGTCGGTATTTTGGGGTCTTCAAACATCCATTTTAATCTCCACTCGTCACTTTCGGAATGTTCAAGGTGCTAGCCAAACCTGAGTTTCTGTATTGTGGTATTTAGTATTCTCCAGGAAACCAGAATCTATTAATTGAATGTCTACTTCATGATGGGGCCTGGTCAAGCATATGTTCAATTGTACTTGTTATAGACTTATACTCACACCTTATTCACACATCTTAATGTGTCATGGACTTTTCTCTTCATGTATGTTTAATAACATCCGTGTGTCCTTCCGCCGCTACCATTATTTCTCATTCAACCTGTTGAGGCCTATTTTTCTCGATGGGTTTAAGCTGAAATTCATTCGATTAATTCGATTGCCATGTTTTTGCATTTGTCTTGTTTTAGTCCAAGGATAAACTCATTTGCCTTAATACCATGTTTGTTGCTTTTGTTTGCTTTCTTGGAAATACCTGTTACGGTAATTTTAGGTTTTCCTGGCCAAAATAAATCTTCCAAATCTTCTTTGTATTCAGATTCAATAGATATTTGCTTATTAACATTTATCACCCTCTGACCAAAAAGAAACGTTAAGCCCTTTTATGGTGTTATCACGTGTTTATGGTTTCCCAAAAAAAAAACAAGTTCAACAGGAAGAAGTTTTGTGTTCATGCCTTTGTGTGTTTTTGTGTGGGTTCACCACACCCCACTGAGCACATGGGGATTTTCAACAACTACACGGAAAGTATGTTTGTTTGGAGAATTCACTGCAAACGCCTTGTGTTTCGGCTTTTATCATTATTCCCCCTCCATAGAGATATGAACAGATACAAGTCCCTTGTAAGAGTTCAACAACATGGCCTAAACGAATATTATGCTGACTGTGTTAGAATTTTGCCCATGAAAAAGAAGATGGAACGTGTCTGTGTGTGCATCGATGAAACTACTCATAACGCGTTATGAAGCGTATTAGGACTAAATGAATTTTTATTCTGACAAACTGTTGTTGATTTTTTAGACAGCCACAAGTTGCCAACAAGGAAAATGACAAAAATGTTATGCTTGTCTTTTATAATCGAATGAAATGGAATGAAAGCGAGTTTAATGTCAGCATAAAATATATCCTTTTTTCCACAGAAGGCGTTGGCGATAAGAAGAAAGCACACAAATCATAAATATAAAATTAGAAAAAAAAAATATTATGTCGAAAATGTAAAGTATTTGTAAAATATACACTTAAAATCCGTTGGATAGCGTAGAAATATTTTTTTGTTTAAGAATTAGAATTTTAAAAATTCCGAGAAAAAAATTACAGCCACAAGGGATGGATAATTTAGCAGAAAGAGATATTTTCGGCTTAATGAAAATTCCTAATATCAAATAAGAAACAATTCAAAATGTACTTAAAAGCTCTAAAATACCGACATCATTATATGGGACTTCCTAAAAAGTGGACCAATATATCCTATTTTCAATACCAAACATCCTAGCTATAGTATCAATGTGTATGCAAAGCTCTATATTAAATAGTGTGACCTCTATCGTGATTTCAACAGGCGGACGGACATGGGTATCAGTTCAATATTTCGAAGAGCTGCAACCGAAATACCCTCCTCAACTTTATGGTGGAGGGTATCTAGGCGGTTTTTAAAATAATTGACTGCAATTTGGTTCTCAGTGGGTGCCAAAATTTACCATGTCATTGGCCGCAACATATTAGGAATCCCAACAAACAAATCTGCGCAAAAGATTGATATTCCCCTTCAAGGAAGGGTCAAGCCTTCACCCCTTTGAGTATATTCAAGAGATGCCTCTTAACTAACCTCGCATTTTAGGAGGACTATTGTCAAGAAATTGACAAAATTAAATATGTGATCGTATCTATATGTGGACCGACTTCAGTCAATCCGTACACATGGCAATCGACATCCTATATTTCGTGTCAATCAAACTTGTCACGCCAACTTGAGGAGTTTGGTGCATCATTTACCTAAAATTGATATCTAAATCTAAACCTATGTAGCCTATACAAGTTAGGCTATACTAACTTTAATATGTTGTGCAAAATTTCGTTCAGTCGGATCTATCTGAACCGTTTTTTCTCCAATTTCAATAGGTTTCGCTCTTTGGCCAAATAAGTGTGCTGTGTCAAATTTCATCTCATTCGGGTAATAAATGCGATCGGTACTTTGTTTGACAATTTCACATGGACATAAAGACGGACCATGACTACATACATAAGTCGACTCAGACAGTGATCCTATGGATTTTTTATCTCTTTTCCTTTTAAAATCGGAAGACACTCCAATTATGGTGGAGGGCTAACAATAATACACCGGGGTCCACCGGGCACGAGTCCAAAGTGATTTAGGTATATTCACCTCATGGTGGACGATACACAATGCTTGTCTTTATAAATATGGAAATTCTCACTGAAAATTACCGTTACTAAACATCGATTATATTTACCCTATCCACTATATCCACATTATCCATTTATATATACTAATAAAAGAGTAAAGTGATTTACTGACTGACTGATTTAACGATTCATCAACGCCCAGACGAAACGGCTGAAGCTAGAATCTTGAAATTTTGGGTGAGAGTCACTCTTGGTCCAAATGTGACAGATAAGCCTGGGTTTTTGGAAATTCGTACTAGAACGGTACGGAAAGTACTAAAACGTACTAAATGTGATGCCATTTGTATTTGGCGAACCGGTGGAGCTAGAACTCTGAAATTTGGTTTGGTGGTCGATGATGGAGTGTAGGATAGATGTACCAAAGGGTTTTTGGAAATTCAAACTATAACTATCCGAAAAGTACGTAAATGTACTAAATTTGGTACAATTCTGTAGCATGTGAACGGATAGAGCTAAAAACTTAGAATTTGAAATGCGAATTAGGGTTTGGAAGTAAGTCGATATAAGGAGATGGTTTTGAAACCGTGTACTCATGTGTACGAAAAGTACTATATGGTACTATATTTAGTACAAATTTGATTTTGAGGTACAAATCGAGCTGGAATCCTGAAAATTGATTTTAACATTACCGTCGTAGTATAGGATTGGGATATGTACGTAGTTTTGGAAATTTGTTACTTATGTGTACGAAAAGTACTAAATCGTACTATAATTGGTACAATTTGGATTTGCGTGAAGCGATAGAGCGGGAACAATAAAATTTGAAGTCAGGATCACTGTAGGGGTGTAGGATTGGGGTCAGGACTCAGTTTAAGATATTATTACTTATGGGTACTAAATGGTACTAAATTTGGTACAATATGAATTTTAGGTGAACCAATTGAGCTAGAATCATGAAATTTGGAGTCAGGATGATTGTTGAGGTGTAAGATTGAGATATGTAGGAAGTTTTAAAAATTTGTACTAATGTGTACTAAATTTGGTACAATTTAAATTGTGGGTGAGTCAATGGAATTGGAATCCTGAAACTTGGATTTAGGATCACTGTGGTGGTGTTGGTTTGAGTTATGTAGGAAGTTTTGGAAATTCGTACCACTGTGTACTAAATTTGGTACAATTTGAATTGTGGGTGAACGGATAGAGTTGGAATCCTGAAATTTAGATTTTGGAGCACTGTGGGGGTGTTGGTTTGGGTTAAGATGGAATTTTTTGATATTCGTACTAAATGGTACTAAATTTGGTACAATTTGATTTTTTGGTAAACCAATTGAGCTAGAATCATGAAATTTGGAGTCAGGATCATTGTTGAGGTGTAAAATTGAGATATGTTGGGAGTTTTAAAATTTTGTACTAAATTTGGTACAATTTAAATTGTGGGTGAACCGATGGAATTGGAATCCTGAAACTTGGATTTAGGATCACTGTGGGGGTGTTGGTTTGAGTTAAGTAGGAAGTTTTGGAAATTCGTACCACTGTGTACTAAATTTGGTACAATTTAAATTGTGGGTGAACCGATAGAGTTGGAATCCTGAAATTTAGATTTTGTAGCACGGTGGTGTGTTGGTTTGGGTTATGTTGGAATTTTTTGATATTCGTACTAAATGGTACTAAATTTGGTAAAATTTGAATTTTTGATGAACCAATTGAGCTAGAATCATGAAATTTGGAGTCAGGATCATTGTTGAGGTGTAAAATTGAGATATGTAAGAGTTTTAAAATTTTGTACTAAATTTGGTACAATTTAAATTGTGAGTGAACCGATGGAATTGGAATCCTGAAACTTGGATTTAGGATCACTGTGGGGGTGTTGGTTTGAGTTAAGTAGGAAGTTTTGGAAATTCGTACCACTGTGTACTAAATTTGGTACAATTTAAATTGTGGGTGAACCGATAGAGTTGGAATCCTGAAATTTAGATTTTGGAGCACGGTGGGGTGTTGGTTTGGGTTATGTTGGAATTTTTTGATATTCGTACTAAATGGTACTAAATTTGGTAAAATTTGAATTTTTGATAAACCAATTGAGCTAGAATGTACTAATGTGTACTAAATTTGGTACAATATAAATTGTGGGTGAACCGATAGAGTTGGAATCCTGAAACTTGGATTTAGGATCTGTATGGCGGGTAGGATTGGGGTATGCAAGAAGTTTGGGAATTAGTACTACTGTGTACTAAATTTGGTACATTTGATACAGAATCTTGAAATTTGAAGTTAGGGTCACTGTCGGGGAATAGGATTGGGATATGTAGAAAGTTTTGGACATTCGTAATAATGTTTACTAAATGGTACCAAATGGTGGTTAGGATTACTGTTGGTGGGTTCGAATGGGGTATGTAGGAAGATTTGGAAATGTCTACTAATGTTTACTAAATGGCACTAGATTTGGCACAGTTTGGATTAAAAGCTAACCGAAATCAGCTGAAATCATGAAATTGAGTAATAAGATTTTCATTGGATTGCATGATGTAGGTTGTAATGGAAATTTGTACCTATGTGTATTAAATGGCACTAAATTTGAAACAAATGGAATCCTGAAATTTGAAATTAAGATTGGGGTATGTGGGAAGTGTTGGAAATTCGTATGTTAATGTAGGAAGTTATGACAATTTATATATTTATGTACATAATTTGGATTTGGGTGAAGCTATATTTGAAATTTGAAAATTTAAAAACAGTACAAATGACACCAAATTTTGTATGGAGCTTGATTTCTTTTACGGTTACAATTTGTGTGTGTATAAGAGAACATTGGTACGAAACGGTTCTAAAAGTGTTAATATTGGTTGGTATTAGGTTTTAAATACTTCCCACATTCGCTGACGAAGTAGCGGGTATATGCTAGTATATATATAAAAGAGCTTATTGGTAAGTGAGTGAGTGACTGACAGATCATCGCCCAGACGAAACGGCTGAAGCTAGAAGCTTGAAATTTTGAGTGTGGGTTGTTGTCGGTGTGTAGGCGTGAGATAAAGCTGGGTTTTTGGAAATTCGAACTAGAAGGGTACGAAATGTACTAAAATGTACCAAATGTGGTACCCTCTGTATTAGGCGAACGCGTAGAGCTAGAATTCTGAAATTTGGAATGTGGGTCACTGATGGATAGTTAGAAAGCTGTACAAAAGGGCTTTTGGAAATATGACCTATAAGTGTACTAAAAGTAAACATTACTAAATTTAGTTCTAATTGTATATTTATTGAACATATATAGCTAGAATCTTGAAATTTTATACAGAATAAAGGTTGGGAAGTGGTGTTGATGTATGGAAATGGTTTGAGAAATTCGTACTTATGTGTATAATAAGTACAAAATGGTACTAAATTTAGTACTATTTGCATTTAGAGATGGTCTGCTGAAAATAGGAATTAGGACTACTATTGGAGTACAGGATTGAGGTAGATTAAACAAATTGCACTTATGTGTAGGAAAGGTACTTAATGGTACTAAATTTGGTGCAAGTTGGATTTAGGTGAACAGATAGAGCTGAAGTCTTCAAATTGGGAATGTAGGATTGAGGTAGTTTTGGAAATTCGTACTTACTGGTACGAAAAGTGCTAAATGGTACAACATTTAGTACATTTTTTATTTTGCTTGAACGGATAGAGCTGAAAACATAAAATTTGGAATTCAGATTACTGTTTAAGATTGAGCTATAGAGACATCTTTGGAAATTCGTATTGATGTGTACGAAAAGTACTTAAGGTACTATATTTGATACAATTTGGATTTGTGTGAGTGGAGACCTAAAATTTGGAATAATGGTTGATGTTGGAATATAGAATTAAGATACGGAAGCTTAGTACTTATGTGTACTAAATGGTACTATATTTTGTACAACTTGATTATGTGTGAACGGATTGAACTGGACTTTAAAATTTTGGAATAAAAGTACTAAATGGGGAAAAAGTACCAAATGGTACCAAATAGTTTACAAATTGTTTTCGAATCCTGAAAGTTGAAACTTCCGTTTCTGTGGGAGTGTATGATTGATATAGGTTTGGAATATGGATACAGAATGTTACGAAATCTGGTACATTTTGGTGAATAGACTGAGCTGGACTTCTTAAATTTGGACTTACGAATTGCTATTTGAAATCAGGTTTGGAATATTAAGATAGGATTGGAATGTGGGTACGAAGAGTACAGAATGGTACCAAATCTGGTACAATTTGGTTTTTAATTAACAGGCAGAGCTGGAATTCATAAAATTGGACTAACGATCTCTATTGGAAATCAGGATTGAGGTATATTTGGAAATTCGTAATTATGAGTACAAAAAGTACTAAATTTGGTACAATTTGGATATTTGTGGAAATAAGATTGTTGTTAAAATGTAGGATTGATGAAGTTTTAGAAATGTTTACTTAGGAACATGAGAAGTTCCAAATGTGAAACAATTTGGATTTGGTTGAATCCTGAGATTTTTTTATGTAATAAATTTACAGTAAATTAAATAGAAAATGCACTAAATTTGAAATGTGGTTTACTGACGGAAAGTTAGAAAGAAGTTTTTGGTATTAACCTGTACTGAATTTAGTGGTGGTGATGAGGAGCAGTGGCGACATTCGAAATTATAGTCTTCCCTGCCTTACCCCTCGGCGGATACATACACTAATAAAAAGTTGTTTTTTTTATAAAAACAACAAATCACTCTCATTGCGGAAATAAGTAAAAAGCCACATTTAAAGAGTTTATCAAGCCAGATGTCCTGGACAGCGGGACCATATTTTGAGCTTCTAACGCTCTTAGGATACACAGCAAATGATCTTAGAGCTGAATATCTAGTCACAGCTGAGGGGCGGATATGCAATACCCTTCACCACTTTGGGTATATTTTACATATGTATCCTAACAGACGACGCGTTTTGTTATAAATCTATATCTGAACAGACGACGCGTTTTGTTATAAATCTATATCTGAACCGATTTCAGGGAAGCTTGCCTGAGATTAATTTATATAACATCTGTACGTTGTGTCAATCGGCTTGCTATAGATCTTTTCACGAAGCTTATCAACATTATTCTGGACTTAATTCAGTACCCTATACAAAAATTCGTGCAAATCGAAAGATATAGGGTCTTTGGTGCACCAATTACCTTAAATTGGATGAAAATACATATGGGAGCTATATCTAAATCTGAACCGATTTTCACGAAACTTGGCAGACATCATTTTCGATCTTATTCATAACTCTGTGCCAAATTTCGTGCACATGAAAAGATTTCCAGGGACTTTAGTGGACTATTTACCTAAAATCGGGCGAATCTATATATGGGAGCTATATCTAAATCTGAACCGATTTTCACGAAACTTTGCACACATCTTTCGTGACCTTATTCATAACACTGTGCCAAATTTCGTGCAAATCGAAAGGTATATAGAGACTTTGGTGCACCATTTACCTTAAATCGGACGAAAATATATATGGGAGCTATATCTAAATCTGGACCGATTTTCGCGAATCTTTGCACACGTCATTCGTGACCTTATTCATAACACTCTGCCAAATTTCGTGCAAATCGAAAGCTATATAGGGACTTTGGTGCACCATTTACCTTAAATCGGACGAAAATATATATGGGAGCTATATCTAAATCTGAACCGATTTTTCCCAATAGGGTTTGTCCTTGGGCCAAACAAATGAGCTGTGCCAAATTTCATCCAATTCGGATCATAAATGCGACCTGTACTATGTTTACAATTTAACATGGACAGACGGACGGACATGCATAAATCGACTTAGAAAGTGATTCTATGCATATTTTCAAAAGGAACCATGGGTCTATCTCGATTATTTTTGCCTGTTAGAAACATATGCATCAAACGTTTGAGTAAAAAACCAACCAATTTGTATTAATAGTGTCAGGCTGACTATTTTGCAAAAACAAAAACATTTTTGTATTCCCTTTCCGCATACGAAGTAGCGGGCATTTTGCTAGTAGTTAATAAATTCCCAAGCTTCTTGCACAAAAATTTTGTGGTCAGGTGTTCTGGATAATCCGTCTTTTAGTTCGCAACATATTTTGATACCTTATTGTTTGACATAGTAATACCTACATATCTACACGTAAATATAGTGTGCCATTTTCTATAGGTAGGTATCATGTATTTAGTCAGCCCACCTTCCAACATTGCCCGTTTCTTGCTGGTGTAATGGTGTGACTGATATTCATCACTGATAGGTTAAATATATTAAGTGTTCGTATGATTGATGTAATGTACAGCATGTGACGTTAAATGGAAACACATCATCACACACTTGATTGATTCCTTAATAGGCAACCATATCACAGAGACGCTTTATTTGTTCAATTTTTAATTTCCTTAGAACTGAAAATGAGGATAACCTAAGAAAAAAAATACAAAATTCAAAACGATATTTAGGCATCTGAATGTATGTGTGCGTGTGTGTGTAATTTATTTTTACAAAAAAAAATATGAAATTCAATTTTGCATAAACAAATCAATTTTATATTGTGCTCCTTTGTAATATTCTATACAATGTTAAGCATACCTATATGTATATACATACACATGTACATATGTATTGAAATTGGAAATACAATCTCTTTGTCTGACATCCGCTATTTTCCATCATCATTGTATTGTGTATCAGTTACTTTATTAGGACAATCAATATGCTACCAATCAGTTGCAAAGACACCGAATATATTGTTAAAATATTTCTAAGACGGATTATTCCAAACACCTGACCACAAAGTTTCTCCGAATATTTAATGGGAATTTATCGACATCTGTGCAGTGATGTGGTGTGGTCGACATTATAATGATGTTGATGAAACTTAACCATGTCATTGATATTTTGGCCAAATGGGTGTTGTTGTAATCAAACTTCGTATATCAAACAAAGTGTACAGAAAACAGGTATGAGATCCATCGGCCAAAATATCTGGCCTCATAATGATAAGGCGCTCATGTTCTGGAGGGTGATAAAAGTGTTTCAGTTGATGAAATCCATCGCTGAGTATACGTTCCGAGGGCAGTTCGGAACGTTCTTAGCCTAACACAAAAAGCGCGGTATAAACAGAAAAAAAATTGAGTGTTTTGGAAACATCCATCTCTGTTATGAAAACATGTTTAATTATGTTTCGATCTGACAACTCCTTCATATAGAACGAGGTTTTCAAAAAGACGCATCCGCAATTTTTACAATGAAAAAAATATAAAATGCTTTCATTGTAAAACCAGTAAGGAAAGTAGTAAAGTCGGACGGGGCCGACTATATGATACCCTTCACCTCTTTGGGTATATTCAACAGATGGGATCCTAACGGACGATTAACGATTGGGTTATTAGTTTTTGAGTTATCGTGTCCGCCATTCGCAAAAGAGAAAAACGAGTTTAAAGTTTGAGAAGCCCTTTAGCCGTCACTTGATGCTGACACAATAAATCGGCTATATCTTCAAGAGTTCTTGAGATTTTCACTTGAAATTTTGTAGGGACATTCTTGAATTAGTGTAGATTCGAATTAAATAAAAAAAATTGACCCCGAGAATGGCGTCAGTACGCTGTGCCAAATTTCGTGCAAATCGAAGGATATATAGGGACTTTTGTGCACTATTTATTAAAATCGGACGAAAATATATATGGGAGCTACATCTAAATCTGAACCGATATTCTCGAAATTTAACACACATGGTTGTAGACTTAATTCAGAATGCAATGCCAAATTTCGTGGAAATCGAAGGATATATAGGGACTTTGGTGCACTATTTACCTAAAATCGGACGAAAATATATATGAGAGCTATATCTAAATCTGAACCGATTTTCACGAAATTTAACACACATCGTTCTAGACTTAATTCAGTACGCTGTGCCAAATTTCGTGCAAATCGAAGGATATATAGGGATTTTAGTGCACCATTTACATAAAATCGGACGAATATATATATATATATATATAGGAGCTATATCTAAATCTGAACCGATTTTTCACAATTTCAATAGGGTTCGTCCTTGTGCCAAATGAGTGAACTGTGCCAAATTTCATCCAAATCTAATCACAAATGCGACCTGTACTTTGTTAACAAAAATACATGGACGGACGGACAGACAGACGACAGGCATAAATCGACTTAAACAGTGATTCTATGCATATTCTCAAAAGGAACCATGTGTCTATCTCTTTTCCTTTTGCCTGTTACAAACATATGCACAAAGACACCCTGTACTACAATGTGGTGAAGGGTATAAAAATTGTGGATGTGTCACCTCGAAATATTCACCGGAGACCACATCCGAATTGGATGTAAGTTAGCATTTTGGGTTCCCATCTCCGTACTAAAACACATCTCCGTACTAAAAATTATTAATTTTGACCCAAGTTTCAGGTTAGCCTCCATATAACAGTAGCCCCCAATATTCCAAGCGAGTCGGTCTTGTGCGCAAATACCCCAATTTGGAAGACCACGTTCCAAGAAGTTGTTTTCTACTTGGTCTTTCCATCTAATTCGTGGCCTTCCCCTTCTACGGGAACCATCAGTAGGCTCGTTTTTATATGCCTTTTGAGCTGGGGCATTCTCATTCATCCGCACAACATGGCCTAGCCACCGTAGTCGCTGCAGCTCAATACGACTGACTATGTCGATGTCCGCGTATAAATGGTAAAGATCGTGGTTCATTCGAAGCCGATATTCACCGTCGACGCAGATCGGCCCGTAGATCTTTCGCAGAATTTTTCTTTCAAACACCCCAAGAGCTGCCTCATCTGCTTGTGCAAGTACCCATGCTTCTGTTTCTAAACTGCTTACTTAGACCATAGTAGCATCTGTTGGCTATCACAATCCTTCTCCGAATTTCAAAACTGATGTCATTCGTTTCATTTATGGCGGTACCAAGGTATATAAAATCTTCAACTACCTCGAAGCTGTAGTTCTCAAGTTCCACAGTCTTGAATAGTTCAGGCCACCAGTCTTGAATAGTTCGGCTGGTAACCCATCGGCTCCTGCTGCTTTGTTGTTCTTCAGCCGATTAATTGATTTTATGACCTCACCTTTGTTAGGTGGTATACACTCTATACCATCATCTCTTTTTGGTTCTGGGGTATCTTCTTCATCGCCACTATTTGATACTAGAAGCTTTTCGAAATACTCCTTCCAGATCCTCAACACGCTGTCTGTATCTGTCACCAGGTTTCTTTCTTCTTCTCTATAGGAAGATGTGCCTGCACCAAAGCCTTCGGTTTGGGGTTTTACTCGTTGGTAAAATTTCCGGACTTCATTCTGACTCCTGTACATCTCGATTTGCTCACGCTCACGTTTTTCTTGTTCTTTCTTCTTTTTTCTGAAAACACGTTTCTCCTCTCTCCTTTTCACCTGATAATTTTCAATCACGTTACGAGTTGCTACTGTCTGCAGGGTTGCCATATGCGCTGCGTTTTTCACATCAGTAGCATTACGACACTCCTGATCGAACCATGGGTTTCTTGGTGGTGGTTTTTGGTACCCAATTGTTCCTTTTGCTGCAGTTTGTAGGGAGTGGGCAATTCTTTGCCATTGTGCTTCTATACTATTATCGGGACAAGAAGAGCTTTCTTCGAGCAGTTGGATAAGTTCAGCGGGGTAGGCCTCGGCTACCTGTTGTGTTTGCAGCTTTTCGACGTCGAGTTTCCGTGTTGTATTATATCGCACCTTTGCTGCAACATTAAGACGGGTGCGTACCTTGGCTGCCACAAGGTAATGGTCCGAATCGATATTCGCTCCTCGGATCGATCGGACGTCTAAAACACTGGATGAATGCCTTCCGTCTATCACAACATAATCAATTTGATTTCTCGTTACATGATCAGGAGAGATCCAGTTGGCCTTGTGTATATCGAGATGCTTGAATCTGGTGCTGCTAACTACCATGTCGCGAAGTCAATCTACCTCATGTCGTTGTCGGATGTTTCTTCATGAAGGCTGAATTTTCTGACGGTGGGGCCAAAGATATTTCCCTTCCGATTTTGGTCTGTTCACCTTTATCTTCGGCCGAAGCATGGGCGCAAATGAGACTGATGTAAAAGAACTTCGCTTTTATACGGATTATAGCAATTCGCTCATCTACTAGAGTGAATCTGGAGACAAGGTCTTTTATTCTCCTGTTAACCATAAATCCACAGCCAAATTCATGTCTCGTTTCATGGCAGCTATAATACTCACTATTTCATCGGGTGATGAGAATAGCTCCCCAGGTGGTACCGCGGGGAGGTCAGTGTCCACAATTGAGATGAAAGAAGGACCAAGATAAGCCTGTACTTCGCCATGTTAAAGCCAATCAGAGCCGTTGCTTGGTATCTATCATCCCCTACGCTACCCAAGAAGGTCGTCTATCTCTTAAAAAAACTGATTAAAGTCTTCTGTTTAAGTAAGACTTGGTTTGGCTCTTCTGAAGTAGTTTTTCTGTCCATAGAAGACCTGAACTCTTATTCATTAGTTCCATAGTTTAGAAAGTCTTCAGTCAATGGAATAAAAAGATAATATCACCTGTTTACAAAAGAAGAAGACCCTCAAGAAGATTTGGAATCCGAAGAAGTCTTTAAGGGTGTCTTCCGTTCAAAAAATTCTTTAAAAAATACCTGAAGAAGATCTCTTGTGTTGTTGGTCCTTGGAAGATTTCAAGCATAACCTGTGGAAAGCATTTTGTCTGTTGAAGACCTAACGATGGTATTATTTCTCTATAGAAGCCCTGTGAAATAAGTAGGTCTTCGGCCAAAAGAAGGCCTGAAGAAGAAGTGCTGTAGGAAGTATATTGTGTATGGAAGGCATGAAGAAGGCTTTCTGACTATAGAACACGTGGAAAAGATAATCTATCCATGAACAAAGAAAACCTGTATGAGGAATATTTTGTGTAGACGACCCAGAGAAGGCTTTCTGCCTATAGAGAAGCTGGAAATGTTAGTCTGCCCATAAACGGCTTGAAAAAGGTCATCTGTGGACTGAAGGATTAATGAAGGCCAATATTACAGTGTTGTGTCCAGGAAAAAACGATTCTGAAGCTCTTTGCGTTACCAATTGCTTTTTTGCGTATAAATCCCAGATTTATCACTTGTGACAATATTATGAAGGAATTTTGAAACACCGCAGTCATATTCATGCAATATCGAATATATTGTGGTTGAATAAAAGTCCAAGGATGCTTCTACCTCGTGGTATGTCACACGACAAAATTCCTGTGGAACAAAATATGTATTTGAACGACCTTATCTTTGAACGAAAGTAGGCTCGATTTACATATATAAATTTGACAAACTTCGTACTAGACTTAATCGAAAGTCTATGCAAATTTATGGAAAAGTGTGCAGCATTTACTGTATTTGTCCAAACCGAAATGGCAATCAGCGTACAAACATATATGTATATTGTTTGTATAAATTCCGCCAAAAATATATACTTATGTTTCAATTCTTTGCTTTCTATAATTCCTCACAATTTTTCTCATTATTATTTTTAAATTTGTCTTTGCAGAGCTTTGAAGAAGTCATATCGTTCGCATTGTTTACAAACTTCGAGGAATTATTTGAAATTTTTTTATTGTTGTTGTTTGCTTGCTAAAAATAGCCATAGTATTGAACAGTGAACCCCCAGTCATATTCACTTGGGTGCACATCATTTAGCACGGCCGCCCTTCAACTTCAAACGAAAATAAAACAAAAGTTTCAATAACGGAACAAATGATAAGTTACCTGCATTTACAATTGCCCTGGATACAAATTAGTAATTTCCGTATTTGCCCCGGCCGAACGCGCAGAAAGAGACGGGCGGTGCAACATGATGATTTCACAGACACCCGCCGACAGTCCAGCCACCAGCTATGCCCTCAGATCAACTAAAAATAAAACTAAATTTCCCAACAATGCACGTCATCGAAGTCGCAAGAAAATTAAGAGAAGCCCACCCACCTTCAATCACCACCTGCCCCGTTCCCTTCAAATGTATGCCGGTGCGACCACTGCTCATTTGCAGTGTATTCGCCGATCAACAGGAAGCAGCAGCATAATTATTCGCATCACTTCGATATTTATACGGCGTTTGAAGGCAGTGATATGTTACCTGAACGAATTGCAGTATTCCATCGTTGCCATGGGGATATTCCAGTCCATCACAATGGTGGTTAGTGTTTACACGACTATTAATCCGCCAGCAATTACAGAGAATGATGTCGATGATGAAGCGTTGGCTGGTCAATATGAAAGTTCGAATTTAATTGTATGCCTGCCGCGAAATTCATCGGAATGCATTCCGTATGTCAATTCGTCAATGAATGGCCTTATTGAGTTGAATGAAAGGTAAGAAGGATATACAAAAAATTAAAAATTTTGTAGAAAAGTTATTTCTCTCACGACTCCCAAATAAAGCACGTATACATATTCTCCTTTTCAGCATCTATCCCGCCTTGAAGGGGTTTCATCACAATTACGATTATCGTCTAATAGCTCGCATTAATCCATTTTGGCTTAAATTTGATCCACCCACTGAGACCTATTACCGGACCATGGCAATTCTTTATATGGTCATATTTTTTGTGGGAACATTTGGTAATGGTTTGGTAATTTTTATGTTTGTCAAGTAAGTTGATTTGCGATTCAAACACACCCACACACACCCATCTACACACCTATGTCACACCTGTACCGACTGCTGGATGTTGACATTTGTTTTCAATTATTTTTTTGTATTTGCAGATGTAAAAACCTAAGGACGTCACCGTATATGCTGGTCCTAAATCTGGCCATTAGTGATTTTATAATTGTTTTTAAATGCCCCCTGGCAGCTCTAAATAATTACATGAATGGTCCTGTGCTGGGAGATTGGGGTGAGTTGGGATATATGAGACAATGAACATTGTCATTAGTCTTTAAAAATTGTAAAGAAAGATTTCCGATTTATACATGACCAAATAAAAATATTTGTCTACAAAATTATTTAGGACATTTTTCTGCCTAAAGAATCTCGGTATTCTGTCTATAGAAGGCCTGAAAAGGCTCAGCTTTCTACTTAAGATTTGTAGAATTTTAGAAATTTCTATAGAAGTCTGGGTAAGATATTCGGCCAATAAAAGAACATTTAGACGGTGTACTGCATATAGATGACTTATGGAAGGTCCTTTGTCTATAGCCTAGAGGAAATCTAATTGGTATACATGACCTGCAGAGGGTACTCTATCTATGGAAAACCTAAAGGTCGCATATTTTGTATAAAATACCTGGAGAAGGCCTTCTGCCTATAGAAGACTTGGAAAAATTAATATGCCCATGAAAGAGCTGTGTACAAAATAGTCAAAACGGTCTACTGCCCTTTTACAACATGGATAAGAGTTGTCTGTTTTCGGCCGTAGAAGTCAGTTGGTGTTTAGAATGTATTGTAACGCCCAAAAGTCGTCGATACTCCTATTTGGCTACAAACGTTTAATGATCCTTTATTTAAACTCAACGGTCAAAAGTCACCAACGGTCCCCTAGTGGGAACACAATACGCTAATATATCCCTACATTGTGGTTGGAGCCCCTGGTGGCAACGGTCAACACAATAAGGTGTTAGAGTTAACACGCAACCAGAGAGTCACGTATCAGCGTCGTACTTTTTCGCCGGCGTGAAAACCAAACGAAAGATTTAGCGGCTAGCGGCACAAAATGTCAATTATTTGTTTTCATTTTCTGACAGAATATTATACGTTGTGCAAACCAAAATCAATTTATTATTTAATAAACAATAATGTCAAGGAACTTGGATAAAATTATTAAAAACATTATTTTTCTTCCATTTTATTATTAATTCGTTAAAAAACGTCCACTATCTTTGAAAATATTTGATATAAATTCTCATTGAAATGTAATAGCACTGTTGATTTTTACCTAAAATATGGCAACTCATTGAGAGCAAGAGAGAAAATTTGAGTATGACGCTGAGCATGAATAAAATCTATTCTAGCGTCAAGCCGCTAGACGCGAACGTCAGCCCTCGCGATTTCCCGTTGCCAATAAGAAACACACGGCAAACGACTGTCGCTGACTCTAGACTCTATGGTTGCGTTTAGACTCTTACTCCGATGAAATCTAAATACGCCGGCATTGTAGTGAATACGCCTCTATTAGAGTCTAAACGCAACCATAGAGTCTAGAGTCAGCGACAGTCGTTTGCCGTGAGTTTCTTATTGGCAACGGGAAATCGCGACGGCTGACGTTCGCGTCTAGCGGCTTGACGCTAGAATAGATTTAATTAATTTTTGCTCACTGTCATCTCAAATTTTCTCTCTTGCTCTCAATTGAGTTGCCATATTTTAGGTAAAAACCAGCAGTGCTGCCAAATTTCAATGAGAATTTATATCAAAACATATGGCAGTATTGTTAAAAAAAAAACAAATCTTTTCAAAGATTTTGGATGCTTTTTAACGAATTAATAATAAAATGAAAAAAATTGATCGATGAAATAAAAAATACGGCATTTTGTGTAACTTGGAATCTCCTGAAGAAATTGTATTTGGTTTGCACAACGTATAATATTCTGTGAAAAAATGAAAACAAATAATTGACATTTTGTGACGCTAGCCACCAACTCTTTCGTTTGGTTTTCACGCCGGCCAAAAAGTATGACGCTGACTCGTGACTCTCTGGTTGCGTTTAGACTCTTACCAGTGAACGTAACCGCTGTTTCGTTGAGTGGGTTGAAACCCGATCCCTCGGCAGAAACAGATTGGACTAACGCCACTGTCATCGGACTGAACTGAGTCTTGCTGCCTCCACCACAGACGCAGTGCATATACTTCACATTATCTCGTGTCAAAACTTCTTCTATATCAAAACTTCGTCCCGTGGTCTATCTTCCTCGGAGCCATATCGTGTGATTAAATAAAAATCCCACAACGAAAATATATTCTTGTGACGAGCCTGGCCTCCGCTGTCTAGGGAAGACCATAAAAAGGTCAACTGGAGTAGCGATACGTAGTCGAGCACAAAAGTCGACTTTTCGATTTTTGGATCCGACCAAAATGTTGATTTTTAGACTTTTCAATTTTTGTCATTTACTAAAAAGTCAATTTTTAGATCTTGGAAACAAATAATTTTGAGCAGATTGGACTTTTTGATAATAAACCAAAAATCTATGAAGAAAATCGAAAGACTATCTTAAAAATCGACTTTGCGATTTTCTCAAATATCAAAAGTCGACTCGACATTTAGATTTTTCAATACAAAATCGAAAGTCGATTTTTTTTATCCTTATACTCGAGAAGGATTTTGTTCTACAGGTGTCCTTTAAAATAAGTAGGTCTTCGGGTAAGAAAAGGCCTGGAGAAGGTATATTGTGTATAGAAGACCTGGAGAAGGCTTCTGACTATAGAATCCCTGGAAATAGTTAGTTTTTCCATACAAAAAGTTAGACTGTCTGCCTCAGTCAATAGAACGTAAAGAATCTTCAGTCTACAGAATACGGAAAAAAGGTATTCGGTCTTTAGAAAATGTCAAGGAACCCTTGTAAAATAAGTATTTTCTCTATAGAAGAACTGGAAAAAAGAGACCCGTCTCTTCTCCCTGAAGATCTTCCCTCTATAGGCAACCGGAATTAAGTCTCCTCAATAATATTCCGTCAATTATAGACATGGAAAGAAAGACCTGAAGAATGTCCTCGCTGGATTTTAAATTATTCTCTGTTAAGGGTGGACCAAAGTAAAATTTTCTTCCTCTTTCAATAGAAGTTTTTAGAGTCTGAAGCAGGTTTTCTGTATATATAGTACACATAGCCTATATAGTACTATAGTAATAAATGTTAACTCATTTTCTTATTAATAATTTGCAGGTTGCCGAATCTATGGATTTATTGGTGGCCTCAGCGGCACAGCTTCTATTGGTATGCTGACATTTATTGCCCTGGATCGTTATAGCGTTGTGGTCAACCCCCTCAATCCGAATCGCATCAATTATAATACCCAATTTTATGCGTTGTGTATAGTTTTTGTATGGTTATATGCATTGACATTTTCCTCCATGCCCATGTTTGATGTTGGCCTCTCCCGCTATGTACCGGAAGGATATTTCACCACCTGTTCATTTGATTACTTGGATACATCGACAAAGGCACGTGTATTTATGTTTGTATTTTTCATATGTGCCTGGATGGTACCGCTGACTGTGATCTGTTATTGCTATTTTCATATCTTGAAAGTGGTGTTCACAGCTCGCGATACTCTGCCGAGTAATAAAAATAAACAGAAAATTGAAATGCGCCTGGCTGTGGTTGTACTCTTGGTAATACTGTTGTGGTTCATTGCATGGACTCCGTATTCGATAGTGGCCATTTGTGGCATCTTCGAACAGGAACAGTATCTGACACCGACCAGAGCCGGAATACCGGCGATATTTTGCAAAACCGCATCTTGTCTGAATCCATTTCTCTATACCATATCGCATAAACGCTTTCGCCAGGAACTGTTGAAGTTATTCTGCAAACGCAAGCCAAGCTTACGTTACTCCTTGACACGTTCGTCCTTTGTGACAAAGTCGTCGCGGAAAAATCAAAATCTAGTTATAACTCCGGGAACCAGTATACGGTTTCGTGACATTGCCGGTGGTGGGAGTTTGTATCAGCAACGACCAACGGCCTTTAAGCGGAATGTGCGATCAGCATCGGCCATTGGTGATGGTCTAATGCGGGAGATCGGTGGTAATGGTAGGTTGGCGAGGCAAGTACAACAACGTTGTTCCATGGTGGCTGAAAGAAGCATCTCACGATGTAGTGAAGCCAGCCCGACGTCGTCAAATTCCATTGTGACCGGCCGCGAAGGCAGTGGAGTTTTTGTTGTCGACAAAAAACCGACCGCCGGGGGATCCGAAGAAGATGTGATTTTCATTGTGAGTGGTGGTCGTTCCTCGGTACAGGAATCTCTGGCCACACAGGTTTTTGTCATCGGCACCGATACCGGCGGTAATGTAAATTTATCTCAGCGATTAGTTAACTCACCACCACCGATGGCTTTGGAGACTAGTTTTTAGGTTTAGTACGAATGTGAAGTGTTTCTGTTTTTTATTTTTAAGAATTAAGTGAGTGGCAAATTAGATATATGCATTATATATAAAAGTATTATATAGCAAAAATATACATACATATTTTTGTATTAAGAAAGAAATATTTTGTAAGCGAAGAACAACAAAAAAACACATGAAATAAAATCGCACCTTAAAGACAAGAAACCCAAGGCTTTGAAGACTACTTTTCTTTTTATTCTAGAAAAAGATAGTTCAAATGTGAATTTATTAGAATGTAAAAAAACAAACTAAATTTATATAATGATATGTATTATAAACATACTACATAAGTATTACTTGTCTAATTTATCGAAACGAAAGGAAATTAAAATACATCCCCAGTACAAATAAATAAATCTAAAAACCAGTAAGGAAAGCAGTAAAGTCGGACGGGGCCGACTATATGATACCCTTCACCACTTTGGGTATATTCAACAGATGAATCATAACAGACGTCGAATTTTTGAAGGACCATTAACATGAAAATGGATCCATAAACATGTCATTCTGTAACCTACACTAAAGTTTTCATTTGGTCAGATATAGGGTTGCTTCTTACAATGGGACAAAATTATATAAAGCAATGTAAAGGAAATGTATTATAGTAACTACAGTTCATTGTACCAATTGTGTGGAAATCAGACAAACTTTGGGTCTTTAGTGCACAATTTACACACACTCGGAAGAAAAAATATATAGGAGCTATATCTAAATCTGAACCGATTATCACGAAACTTAACACACATAATTCTAGACCTTATTCATTACGCAATACCAAATTTCGTGCAAATCGAAATATATATAGGGACTTTGGTGCAACATTTACATTAAATCGGACAAAATTATATATGGGAGCTCTATCTACATCTGGGCCGATTTTCAGTAAACTTAACACACATCATTCTAGACGTAATTCATTACGATATGCCAAATTTCGTGCAAATCGAAGGATATATAGGGACTTTGGCGCACCATTTACATAAAATAGGACGAAACTATATATGGGAGCTATATCTAAATCTGGACCGATTTTCTCAAAACTTGGCAGACATCACTCTAGGCTCAACTCAGTACGTTATGCCGAATTTCGTGCAAATCGAAATATATATAGGGATTTTGGTGCACCATTTACATGAAATCGGACGAAACTATATATGGGAGCTATATCTAAATCTGGACCGATTTTCTCGAAACTTCGTGGACATCATTCTAGACTCAATTCAGTACGTTATGCCCAATTTCGTGCAAATCGAAAGATATATAGCGAATTTGGTGCACCATTTACATGAAATCGGACGAAACTATATATGGGAGCTATATCTAAATCTGGACCGATTTTCACGAAACTTGGCAGACATCATTCTAGACCTAAATGATTAGGCTGTACCAAATTTCGTGCAAATCGAAAGATATATAGGGACCGTTTACATTAAATCGGTTAAATATATATATGGGAGCTATATCTAAATCTGAACCGATTTTTCCCAATTTCAATAGGGTTCGTCCTTGGGCCAAACAAATGAGCTGTGCCAAATTTTATCCAATTCGGATCATAAATGCGACCTGTACTTTGCTCACAAAAATACATGGACAGATTTAGATATAGCTCCCATATATAGTTTCGTCCGATTTCATGTAAATAGTGCCCCAAAGTCCCTATATATCTTTCGATTTGCACGAAATTTTTCATAACGTACTGAATTAAGCCTCGAGTGGTGTCTGCCAAGTTTCGAGGATATCGGTCCAGATTTAGATATAGCTCCCATATATAGTTTCGTCCTATTTCATGTAAATAGTGCACCAAAATCCCTATATATATTTCGATTTGCACGAAATTCGGCATAACGTACTGAGTTGAGCCTAGAGTGATGTCTGCCAAGTTTTGAGAAAATCGGTCCAGATTTAGATATAGCTCCCATATATAGTTTCGTCCGATTTTATGTAAATGGTGCGCCAAAGTCCCTATATATCCTTCGATTTGCACGAAATTTGGCATATCGTAATGAATTACGTCTAGAATGATGTGTGTTAAATTTACTGAAAATCGGCCCATATATAATTTTGTCCGATTTAATGTAAATATTGCACCAAAGTCCCTATATATATTTCGATTTGCACGAAATTTGGTATTGCGTAATGAATAAGGTCTAGAATTATGTGTGTTAAGTTTCGTGAAAATCGGTTCAGATTTAGATATAGCTCCTATATATTTTTTCTTCCGAGTGTGTGTAAATTGTGCACTAAAGACCCAAAGTTTGTCTGATTTCCACACAATTGGTACAATGAACTGTAGTTACTATAATACATTTCCTTTACATTGCTTTATATAATTTTGTCCCATTGTAAGAAGCAACCCTATATCTGACCAAATGAAAACTTTAGTGTAGGTTACAGAATGACATGTTTATGGATCCATTTTCATGTTAATGGTCCTTCAAAAATTCGACGTCTGTTATGATTCATCTGTTGAATATACCCAAAGTGGTGAAGGGTATCATATAGTCGGCCCCGTCCGACTTTACTGCTTTCCTTACTGGTTTGTTATTTGAATTTTGCCTTGTAGGGGCAGTGATCATTTCAAAGTAATTTTAAGTGATTATTTATACTCTTTCTAGTCGAGCTTGATGATCTAAGTTTTGCAATGAAAAAGAAAGCCAGGAGAAGAACCTACGTACCCACCATTATGCGACGCGTTTCGCCGTCGCATAGCTGAGGTTTCGAACCTAGGTCCTCGGAGTAACACAAATGTAGCCAGACCACTTAACGTTCTGAGCCATAAACACACTTCCAAAACGGTTGCGCAAAAAACATGTGTATACCATGGAAGAAATTGTAGGTGTGTGGATTAATTATCCATCGCTACAACAAAAATCTGCTTTTAAAATTACTGTTCCTAAAATGAAGACAAATGTCGAACTTTGACAAATTTGAATTTAATTCGCTTATGTAAGTTTCGCATCAGGGCGGAATAAATACAAGTTATCAACGTACGACCTTTGTAAAGCCACATAGCCCAATATGCCTGATGAGCCGCTTAACCAACGGCGAAACGCGTCGCATAATGGTGGGTACGTAGGTTCTTCTCCTGGCTTTCCTTTTCATTGCAAAACTTAGATCATCAAGCTCGACTCGAAAGAGTATAAATAGTCACTTAATTTTTTTTTTAAATCCTTTAAAAAATTACTCCTTATTTTTATTTCAAATTCATTCATTTTTGGTATGTATTTCATAAATATTTATGATCTGTTTAGTGCTATTTTCGGAACATTGATGCGTATTAGTACTGTGCGAACGTACACGCCCCACTTGTATAGTTATTTTTATTTGCAGAAATAATTAATTTTAAGAGGATTTCCTAACAACACTAAAAAAAGAGCTTACTCCGTACCTTAAACATTATTATTATTATACCGTACTCGAGTAATCTTTATGTATAAATAATAAAATAAATTCCGGATTTATATCTACCCATGTAGATGGGTTTTGTGGCCAAATATCAATGTAAAAAAAACAGGATGGAAATCAAAATATTTATATACACTAATGTTATTTTCTATATATTGTGAAACCCAATATTAGTAAAATTGCATATGAAAAAACAAACACTGTTTAAAATCTAAATGTGATTTGTGGATATCGAAAAATATCTCAAATATCAAAACTATATAAATAAAAAAAAATATTAATGAATAGTCTACTGTGTTTTTGTGGGTCGATATAAACTAATGTTATATAAACTATATATAATGTTATGATTTCTTTATCCTAACGGCATTTTTCTACCCAAGTGACTATAATCTGTTGAAGGTAAGAGAAGGTGATACGAAATTGTACCAAATTTAGTACATTTCAGTACTTTTCCGATACTTATAGTTCGAATTTCCAAAAAGTCCTTTGCTACTATTCTATCAATTCTACACTCCATCAGTGACCCTCAATCCTAATTTCAGATTTCTAGCTCTACTGGTTCACCAAATACAAATGATACCATATTTAGTACTTTTCGTACGGTTCTAGTACGAATTTCCAAAAACCCAGCCTTATCTGTCACCTTTGGACCAAGAGTGACACTCACCCAAAATTTCTATCTTCAGCCGTTTCGTCTGGGCGTTGATGGATCGTTAAATCAGTCAGTCAATCACTTTACTCTTTTATTAGCATAGATTAAATTTATACGAAATATAGTACCATATAGTACTTTTCGTACACATGAGTAAGCGCATTCAAAACCATCTCCTTAAATGTACCCTACATCTCAACCTTAATTCACACTCCAAATTTCAAGTTTTTAATGCTGTCCGTTCACATGCTACAGAATTGTACCAAATTTAGTACATTTTCGTACTTTTCGGATAGTTATAGTTCGAATTTCCAAAAATCCTTTGCTACATCTATCCTACACTCCATCAACGACCACCAAACCAAATTTGCAATCCCACGGCGGCGGGTTCTACGATACCGGATTGACCCGATTTATTTCGGCCAGCGGCTGCCAACGCAGTTATATATGTTTGTATTGTTTTTCTGTTTTGGGAGCAACATATCCCGGAATGCTTGCTCCGGATTCTTTTGGTCCGTGCCGGGATCGAACAAAACCCCGGACCGTGGTTCTGTTCGGTTTGCCAGAACATCATTCACCACAGGTCAGTGTCGGTGAGATGTAATGGGTGCAGGGAGTGGGTGCAAGGATCGCACCAGAAGTGGAGGTGGAGGCCTAGCATTCCTTATGCACCACTCTGTTCAATACAGGCCTATCTCGCTTGAGCTTGACTCTAGTGACCCATACATGGAATATATGGGGGTAGCAGTTAAATGTGGTACTGCCGAGGTAGAGGTGCTTAACGTGTATATACCGCCGATTAACAGCTGTGAACCGCGTTATTTGCCCAATATTAGTTTTCTATTGGAGGGCAATAACCGCCTGGTGCTAGGGGACTTCAATGCCCACCATTAGTTGTGGCATTCCGTCCTAGGTAATGACCAGAGGGGATCAGTGCTGGCAGAGCAAATTGATAGCTCCACGTTTTGCACGGTAAATGAGGATGCCCCCACCAGAATAAGGGGAGAGTGTCACAGTTCGCCAGATATAACCATCGTGTCATCGGGTCTGATAAATGACGTCAGCTGGCAGCCCGTCATTTCTCTTGGATCAGACCATCTCCCCATAATCGTCTCCATCAGCAGACCGCCCGATTTCGTCATCTCTGAACGCCGCACTTTCCTTAACCATAGGAAAGCTAACTGGCAAGGTTTCAGAGAGTTCACCAACCAACGCTTCAGAGAACTTTCCATTCCTTCTGATGTACGGGTAGCAGAAAGGAAATTCCGAGGCATCATCACTGCTGCAGCTGCTAAATTTATACCTGCTTGTCGAATACCCGAGATGAGACCCAATTTCCCAGCAGAAGCAGTTGGTCTGGCAAACGAGCGTGATGAGCTCCGTCGATCTAACCCAGCAGATCCCAGGGTCAGGGATCTCACGTTGGAGGTCAGCAGATTAGTCGCGGAGCACAAGCGGAATAGATGGTTGGAGCACCTGAAGAGTTGCAACATTGGTACCGGAGTAAGTAAACTGTGGGCAACGGTTAAGTCGCTCTCGAACCCTGGTAAAAAGGATGATAGGACCTCAGTCACATTTAACGACGAAACTGTGACTGATCCGAAGAGATGCGCAAGTCATTTTAACCGACAGTTTGTCGAGCATCCCGAGAGCGACAGGGCGAAGAGAAGAGTACTTCGTCGTATAAGATCTCTTCCAGCCGAGGAGGTACCACCACAGTTTACGATGGGTGATGTTGCATATGTCATCCGTAACGCGAAGTCATCTAAAGCGTTGGGCCCAGATGGAATATCTATGTGTATGCTGAAGCAGCTGGACGAGCCAGGAGTCGGGTACTTGACCAACGTCCTCAACTTGTCGATAGCCACCCACGTCGTCCCCGAAACCTGGACTATGGTCAGGGTGGTCCCGCTACTGAAGCCGGGCAAGGATGCCAGCAAAGGTGAATCTTACAGGCCGATTTCACTTTTGTCGCCAGTAGCGAAGACCCTTGAGGCTTTACTCCTCCCCAGCATTAGAGAAAGCTATCCAGTTGCGGATCATCAACATGGATTCCGTAAGCAACATAGTACAACAACAGCGTTGCACGCCATTTCCACGCATATAAGTAGAGGACTTAACCAGAACCGGCCGTGCGATAGAACAGTGTTGGTAGCGCTTGACCTATCAAAAGCCTTTGATACTGTCAGCCATGCCACGCTGTTTGAGGACATTGAGAACACTTCCCTCCGGCCGAGTTTGAAACGTTGGATAATCAACTATATGTGTGGACGCCAGTCGTACGTGGAGTTCCGGAACAAGAAGTCCAAACCCCGTAGAGTTAAACAGGGAGTTCCCCAAGGTGGAGTGATTTCTCCGGAACTGTTTAATTTCTACCTTTCCGGTATTCCACGCCCTCCGGACGGCATAGAAATCGTTACGTATGCAGATGATTGTACGATTATGGCGTCGGGTCCCATTGTTGATGACATATGTGTGAGGTTGAACGCATATCTCATCGATTTAGCAGCATTCTTCAAAGCGAGGAATATGAAAATATCCGCCTCGAAGTCGTCAGCCACACTTTTCACCACATGGACTGCGGAGATGAGAATGCCGTTGAATGTGCAGGTCAAGGGGCATACAATTCCGACCACCAACTACCCCAAAATACTCGGGGTCACATTTGACAGCATGTTCAAATCGTCCGCGCATACCACAGCTATCTGCGATAAGCTGAAAAGTAGGAACAAGGTCCTCAAGTCGCTTGCCGGCAGCACTTGGGGCGCAGATAAGGAAACCTTGTTGACCTCTTACAAAGCGATAGGTCGGTCTGTGGCTAGCTATGCGGTTCCAGTGTGGTCTGCGAATTCCAGTGATACGCAATGGAGAAATATTCAGACCTGCCAGAATGCCGCCCTGAGGACAGCGACAGGGTGCCTCCTCATGACACCAGTGGACCATCTTCATGAGGAGACGAAGATCCTTCCCGTACGTCTGCATAGCAATATGCTTTCGTTGCAGTACCTGCTTGGGTGTTTCAGGGAAGATCATCCCAACCATTACATGGTGGATAGGACTCCCCCGCCCAGGCGTGTCAGGAAGGATCTGCATGATCTAGAGAGAGAGGTCCAACGGTACAAAAGGGAGCCTCTAGATCAAGTTGCCTATCGAGCGGGTCTGAATGGCATTCATACAGATGCAGTAGCCGCAGCGCTGAACGGTTACAAAGTGAATGCCGTCCTCGGAGCTCACCCCCCACCCATAGCAGCTGAAGAACGTCAGCTGCCCAGACAAACCAGAGTAGTTTTGGCTCAATTACGTTCTGGATGGTGCAGTCGGCTCAATTCGTATTGGGCGCGGATTGATGACCAGGTGCTAGATGTCTGCCCAGCATGTGGTACAGGCCCTCATACCACACTGCACTTGTTCAATTGCCCAGCCAAACCTACTCACCTTACTCCGGAAGATTTGTGGCTACAGCCAGTGGAGGTAGCTGCATTCCTAAATCTGGAGACAGAACCGGAGGAAACATAACAGGAAACATTCAATACATATAAACTGCTACAACAACAACAACCAAATTTCAGAGTTCTAGCTCCACCGGTTCGCCAAATACAAACGGTATCACATTTAGTACTTTTTAGTACTTTTGGTACCGTTCTAGTACGAATTTCCAAAAATCCAGTCTTATCTGTCACCTTTGGACCAAGGGTGACAGTCACCCAAAATTTCAAGATTTTAGCCATTTCGTCTGGGCGTTGATGAATCGTTAAATCAGTCAGTCAATCACTTTACTCTTTTATTGGTATAGATTAAATTTGTACCAAATATAGTACCATATAGTACTTTTCGAATTTCCAAAAACCCTTTGCTACACCTATCCTACACTCCATCAACGACCACCAGTCCAAATTTCGGAGTTCTAGCTCTACCGGTTCCCCAAATACAAATGGTATCACTTTTTGTAATTTTTAGTACCTTCTAGTACGAATTTCCAAAAACCCAGCCTTATCTGTCACCTTTGGACCAAGAGTGACCCTAACCCAAAATATCAAGATTCTAGCTTCAGCCGTTTCGTCTGGGCGTTGATGAATCGTTAAATCAGTAATCGTTACTCTTTTATTAGTATAGATTAGTACTTTTTAGTACTTTTCGTACCGTTCTAGTACGATTTTCCAAAAACCCAGCCTTATCTGTCACATTTGGGCCAAGAGTGACCCTTACCCAAAATTTCAAGATTCTAGCTTCAGCCGTTTTGTTTGGGCGTTGATGAATCGTTAAATCAGTCAGTCAATCACTTTACTCTTTTATTAGTATAGATTATTTTTGTCAACCACCGTCACCGGTCATTCTGAGTTGCACGGGCATTCTCAGTGTGAAAGCGAAGGTGAACGGACATAAGATCGGTCAAAAGAATTAAACCATACACCAACTAAATATATAACGGTATTTTACTTGATTTGCCTAGCATTCACTACAACATTTAAATTTGTGATACCTAATAATTAAGGATTTCATGTAAAAACTGAGTTTTATTAAAACAGTTTTAATGTAAATGCTGCCTGTAATTTAAAATAAGACAAAACGATTAAACGGTTATTAACGGAAAAGCATTGCCAGCTTAGTCAATATGAAAGGGTATGTTCAGTGTAAACAGTGAATGCCACCTACAAAATGTTCACTGAACATAGCACCATTGTTGACTGTTACCGAGAAGAGAGAAAACAAGAAATAATACGGAGAGTGTGTGGAATTTATTTAAAAAATAAATCGGACCCGCTATATTAATAGTCCAATGAATTTTAGTACAAAATTAAACGCAATGTTTTTCTATAATTTAAAGTAAAAAAAAAACTTATTTTTAATGAACGGTTTAAAAATAATTTGACATTCAATGTTTACATGCCAACAATATGGCCACACATCTCATAGCTGTCAAATAGTTTTTTTTTTGTATTTAGGCACGCTCTCCCACCAATTGTCTCTCTCACACAATCTCAATTGATGACGCGCTCTTTGCTGACATGACATACTTGTTTGTTTACATTTTTTTGTTTTCACGCTGCTTGGCAATCAACCTGAAACGCTTCACTCCAGACAATATGGACTGGGACGAACAAGTTTTTTTTCTGTCTTCTTATTCTTTGCTTGTGTCCCCTGATTCGTTGTCTGCCGTTGCATGATTTTTAGTTCTTTTTTTCTTTTCTTCTGTGTAAAACGTTTTGTTTATAGTGTCGCCAGCTGGAGGTGGGGTGATGCCGAAAATCACAAAATTGCCATTGTCGGTGCGTTTAATAAAATAGTTTATTTACTACTGCAAAACAAAAATCGAAGAAAGAAAAAACAAAAACAATCAAAATTTCCATAGCTAGTGAACGCTAGTGTAGTGTATTGTTTGTGTGTGACATTGTTTTCTGCCAAACGTGCGAATGTTGTCTTGGTTATTTCCCTCGTCCATCTGATCGGGTACAAAAGTCAAAGAACTAATTTAGTTAATTGGAAATTAACATTATTATTTTAATAAAAAAAAACTGAAAATTGAATAAAATAAAAAGTGGAAAGTTTCTTTCTGGCAATGTTTCTAATATCAACGATAATCCACTACATTGTTGCTTTGTATAAAGCCTATAAGAAATTTTTGTAAGTAAATCATTTTTTTATTTCCTATAAGAAAAAAACTCAAACAATCAATGTTTACCCTCCCCCACTAATGTGAATGACATTGTGTATCTATAATTAGTTGTATTTTAAGCAATTATTTTTTTATGAATTAACAAGATTATTACCTTGCATCGCCAACCTCTCTTGAATGTGACATTCCATTGAAAGACATGACAGGGTTGGATGTTTGTAATTACTAAATCGTAAGCGTCGGAATATGGTGGTGAACATCAATGTAATTTTTCTTTAAAATTTATGGAATTAAATGATAAAGTGGCATTAAGAAAATTTAAATTACTAAAATAATGTTGATTATCGGTTCAAACACCGAACAGAAAAACCGACCGAATTTAATATACCCAACACCAACATGTATCCCTAACACAATTTCAGTTTGTGACTTTTTAGACTGGAATGGTGGACAAGTGGTTCCTTACCTCTGGCCGGTGTGTCATATACAGACGGATCGAAGATGGAAGAAACCACTGACTCAGGCGTTTTCTGCAAGCAGCTAGCCATATAAAACTCATAAAAACTTAACGATCTCTGCCAGAAATTCTAGCTATCACGAAAGTGGCTGAGATAGTCAAAACACTTACTGCTGATAATATAGGACCGATGACTATATATGTCGATAGTCAGTCGGCCCTTAAGGCACTTAATTCGTGCACTATAAACTCAAAAGCGGCTCCTGACAGCAAAGATGCTCTTCATCAACACGACAGATAGTTAAATGACATAGCCCATAAGCTTGCTCAAGGGGTTCGCAGTCGTCCAATCTACCAATTGGGGGATCTGTACAACCTCCTATAGATTATGTATAAGTTTGATACGTTCTGATGTGACGCAGACGTGATTGACTAACGTCTGCTGACGGGCATCTCCTCGGCAAGTTCCCTCAGCGTAGACCGTAGAGTGCAGATGCCACCGAGCGGTGGTTGTTGTTTTTCTGCTCTCCTTGCTTCACATTTTCTCCCATTGGAATATGTAAATGTAGTAGTAAACGACAACCGATCCTCAACGATCACCGCAATCCTCTGTGATTACATTAACCACAGCGTTCACTACTCGACCAACATCCTTAGAGTTAACTTAGTCGCATAACGTCTACGCCTTATTGTTAACAGGCCTCTGTCGCCGCCCAAAATTACAAAGAATTTTAGAGTTAAGAGAAAACAAAAAGTACAGAAGATATCGATACAGCTGATATAAAACAACAAACAAATTGGCGCATATTTCTTTCTTACATGATTTTTTTTTTTATATGGAATTATGGATATATGAAAGTTTGATGTTGTTTGTTCCCCACAAACATTTAAAATGTGATCTGTTTTCCTGCATATGCAATTGATATTGGGATGGACATACCGATGGTGTTCCAGACAATAAAACACAATTTTGTTTATTTAGAATAAAAAATTTATCCAATTACTCTTGTGTTACCTTTTTTTTATTGAACTTTTCTTCATCCATTTTGGTATTTAATCATACAAAATCAAAATAAAATTCACAAAACAATTTGTTTACAAAACATAACAAAACTTGATTAAATATCAGCTGATCACCCCGAAAATTCCACCAGTAAATTTTCCTTGTAAGAATTTGCAAAGACTCAGTAACACAACTGTCAATCTGCTCTCTCAATTCACTCTCTTTTACTGGACTTTTGGGTAAACGAACAACATATTGTAATAATTTGTACAAATTGTACAAATTATTGGTCGAACGAACCTATTATTAACAGGCCTCTGTCACGCCTCCAAATTACAACGGTAATTTTGTTGTAATAAAGAAGAGTACAGTAGATATCGGATATAAGAAACAAAAAAACAGATTTCTTTCTTATATGATTTTTTTTTCTTATATGGAATTATCGGATATATGAAAGTTTGAGATCGGTGTTTTTGATAATCTTTCTTATATGCGATTTTTTCTTATATGAGATGTGCTTATATTCGATATCTACTGTACCACCAATAAAACCAAGATATTTAGAATAATTTATCTAATACTTTCTTGTGTTCTATTTTTATTGAACTTTTCTTATCTATTCCATACACCATTAACTGCTTGGGAGTTCTCTTTTTGTCGCTTGCACCGCTCACTTGAGTTAATTCATTGATCACCCCGCATCCACCACAACCACGGCGAGGAGTAGAACAAGCCCCTCGCCTAAACATTTGGTCCGTACGAGCCGGATAAAAACTTGAGCAATTGTTGTTGGTCTCCCTATACATAAGCTCTCACGCCTCCTAAACAAATTATTTCATTTGCAAAATCTGTAAGAGCTACTGCAAGGAAACAGGTAACAGATCATCACGAGAATCTGGATGCAGGATTTCGATAACTATCTGGCCGAAATTCTCACATCGTAGAACTCCTTCACTGCTGTCTCATAGTAAGAGGGAGATAAAAATCATTGTGGGGATCATAACAGGTCACTGCAGGATTAGATCGCTCATATTCAAATGGGACATTAACGAAGTGGATTACTGCCGGCTATGTGAGGTTGAGGGTGACCTGCAAACAATTAAACATAATTTAAGACTACTCTTTAGATGTCCATCGCTAAGTATAGTTTGAAAAATATGAATTGATAATCTTCTACGAAATAGACCCCAAGAAAATACTGAGCTTTGTTACATTTTGACATGGCTAAAATAACCAACATTTCTACATTCTTTAAACCTCCTCTATCCCATTCCATTTCCTAAAATAACCAACATTTCTACATTCTTTAAACCTCCTCTATCCCATTCCATTTCCTTCACTCTTTTTAGGATGAACACAATAGACAAATCCGAATAAACGGCTGCAAATGGCAGTCGCACATCCTTTTTTAAAATGTAGCAGTGCGATATGGGCATTAATTTGAAGTCCTGATTTCAAAAAAAATCATTATTTAATTTTCTTGAGTAGTTCTTACTTAAAATTCTATTGACATCATTCCATGGCAGATTCCAAAATCGGCTAAGAGAATGAATCTACTTTTAAATAGAATTGTTATAGTAGCTGGCCGACTTACATCCTTTGACAAACCACTATCGAGCGAATGGAATGCCTAAATTAATTCAAGCTGTTTTATATTTACATTGTTATGATCAAATCCACACTTCCTGTGGTATATCTAACATTCCTCATTTTTATTTTAAAACAAGTCGTCAGCCATTTGGGAGCTTATCAGAATTGAAAGGTTTTAACCCAATGTGCATTTAATAATTTTTCTTAATAAACAATGTTTTTTCAGGTAAACAAAATTGTTGTAGACAAAATGGTTTCCAAAAAACGTAAGCAAATACCTACAGAATTGATTATCGTATAAAGTCTACGAACTGATAATCAGCCACACTTATCCATTCCATTCAGAGGGGTTCCATAAAATCCATGTGTATATGTTCTGAAGAAAATAAAACAACAACGCATGTTTGTGAAAAACAAGAAAAACAAATAAATATCCGCAAGTGGGCCAGGTTCGTCTAATAACGAGTGCGTTCGGATCACATCAGTACGATTCGGTTTCATTCAGATTTAAGCAGTTAGTGATAACCTCGCAATTGCATTTATTTACGTTATTTTTTTTTCATCACTCGAATGACACTCGGTCTGGCCAGGCAAGGAAGATATACTAATCATTTCAAATAAATGTATTTTATTAATAAAAAGTATGACCCCATATTTCCAAAATTCGCCAAAATAAACTATAAACATACGATTCAAATATTTAGAGAGATATTGAGATTGTCTTAATAATATTTTTGCCTATTAGTCATGTAGATAACATTACGCTCTTGTTTTCAATTCAGCCGTAACATCACGCGACACATTGACTATGGATTTATTTTCTGATGTACATTTCTTTTGAAATTGTGAAAAAGAATTTTGCACGGAGAATTCCTTTCATGGTGACACTTTCAGATTTTGATTAATTCATTTAAATAAGGTGGAATGTATTTCATTAGATTTTTTAAAGAATATTCTAGAATTATCGAGAATATATTTAAGCACTAGTATTTAAAATCGTACTTTGAGCTCTGATAATCATAGAAAAAAATATTACTAAAATGTCCATGTTATAGATCTGAAATCTAGACGTGGTAAAATATTACGATTGGATGAATATTGACTATTTGTGGCAGAGGACTCGAAGGAGTAGAATGAGGAGTGTGTGGGAGGATTAGAATGAGTGGTCCGTTATTTCCCATATTCGAACTTGATCTAGTTATCGTGCGACTCCATATTGTTTAGTACAGATTTAGTCCAAATAAACTTGACATCTAAAGCCAATGTTTGTATGAGGCACATTTGTGCCGAAGCAATTTGTATATACGAGGGCAGTTCGGAAAGTTCTTAGCCTAGCACAAAAAGCGCGGTATAAACAGAAAAAAGTTAATGGTTTTGGAAACTTCCATCTCTGTTATGAACACACGTTAAATTTTGTTTCGATCTGGCAACTCCTTTATATAGAAACATGTGTTCAAAACAGACACATCCGCATTTTTTACAATAAAAGCACGAATCTCTAATTTTTCCATTGTAAAAAATTGCGGATGCGTCTTTTTTGAACACATGTTTGTATATGAAGGAGTTGCCAGTTCGAAACAAAACTTATGAAGGATGGAAGTTTCCAAAACTTTTATTCTTTTCTGTTTATACCGCGCTTTTTGTGCAAGGCTGAGGGTAAAATATCAAGGCTTATATTTGTAATAGTACGTTTACATTGTACCAGATTTCGTTAACCCAGTGGATTTAAATTGTCAATTCCATTGTATATATGTCAAATAATCCTGATAAATTAGGTTAACCGGATAAAAAGCTCTAATGTAAATGCCGTTTAATAATCCTTAAAAACAACAGATTTAAAACGCTCATGTTATTGTTGTAAATTGCAGTATTAACCAGTGAGCGGAGCAGTATAGTCGGACGGTGCCGACCATACGATACCCTACACAACTACCACGGAACTCAAATTTTCTGCGGATGTTTATTCCGAGCCTGGGCAATATTTCGTGATATTGACATCCTCATCCTCGACTCAGCTAGTCGAGATATGACGATCGGTATATTTAAAGGTGGGTCTAGGACCAATATTTCGCGGCGTTACAAACTTTTGGGGCTGCACAAAGCTATAATACCCTGACAACATAGTTGTGTATGGTATAAAAATTATGTTTTCGGTCCACATTCCAAAATTATTATCTGATCATCACCGAAAATTATAGGCGTTGTCCTTGACCATAACTGGAACCTCATGAAACATTTCAAAGCGATCAGCGCTATGTTCGGCTCTCTAGAGTGATAATGGGTTACTAAATAACATACAAATACGGAGATACGTGTAAATATGTAGGTGTAACTCCCACATCAGACAATATGCAACAATATAATTGGTCTTAATTTAAAGGTCAACCACTCCTCTTGGATATAATATCAACTTTTCGGGTCTATGTCCTTCAGGGGTAAATATATACGCTATAGAATACAAATTTTGTCATTTTTCACACAAAAGTCAGGGTCCATTTGACCCGCTAAATATTGACCGATCTTTATCAAAACAGGCATGCTTATTCTTTGGCCCGACCCCCTTCTCCTTGCAAAATTTCACGATGTTCGGACCATTATTGCGGCCTATGGAGGGATCAGAAAAACCGACAAAAATTTAGTATTTGGTCCATTTCATCCCCTAAATATTAACCGATCTTTCCCAAAAACAATAGGGGTCGTCATTGGCCAGAACTCATCCTACATGCGTGAAGATTGGTCCATAACTGTGGCCTGTATCGTGTTTACAAATTATAATGGACAGACGGACGAACGGACACATATGTCTAGATCGACTCAACTAGTCGAGATATGATGATCGGTATACTTAAAAGTGGGTCTACGACCAATATTTCGCGGCGTTACAAACTTTTGGGGCTGCACAAAGCTATAATACCCTGACAACATAGTTGTGTAGGGTATAAAAATTGAATATAATTTAAGCGGAATGTAGCTGTCTATAATAAAACCTAATTTCCGTCGTATGTGCAAAATTTAATGTTTGTCGTGTGAATCTAAAAAGTACTGATCGATTAAAAAAAGCGTAGATATTTGTTTTTAGATTTTAATATCATTATTTTTGTTGATTATTTACAATCTTTAATATTATGACCACTTGTAATCTTTATTACACATATTTGTGAAAAATAAACCTTGCAGACTTGGCGTTACCCGATATCAAGGCTGTGGAAAAGATTGCTGGGAGTATAACGATTGATAATCGAAAAGTGTATTAAAATATATCTCTGCTACGATTGGCGATCGAACGTGAGAATAGCAAATAAATTGACGTGGCCCAAATTAAAACATATTTAATGATTTTGAACATTTTGGCCCAATTTTAATAAGGTCTGAAACGATTTACTTAGTAAAAAATCGAACAAAAGTAGAAAGAGGGCGATTAAAACATAATGTCTTGTCTTGTAGTATTTAGTTCAGCGTTAGAGAAAATTGCAATGAAAATATCTCGAGGTAGAAGGAGGTTATCACTTACTTCCCTAGCTGGCTTGTAACAGAACATTTGTTCCATAAATCGAGCTTAAAAATGATTTCCAGGTCTTGTGCGCAACTCTTCCAGTTTGAAAGACCATGTTCCGAGATGTTGTCTTCCACTTGATCTTTCCATTGAAAGATTTTGCATTTTCTGCAAAATCGTTTTTTTTTTCTGAGTTATGCCTGTCTTGCAGCAAATGAGCGATATGTTACAACTCATGGTGAACATCGACGGCAATGTTCACCGTCAACGCAAATCTTTCGGAGAATTTTTCTCTCAAACATTCCAAGAGCTGTCTCATCAGCTTGCTTCAGATCCATACAACAGCACGGTTAGTATCAGCGACTTGTAGAGTGTGAGATTGGTCTGGCCAGAGGTGGTATTGTTTTTGAATTGCTTACTCAGACCATAGTAGCTTCTGTTGGCCAACACTATTTCTCTCGGGATTTCAAAGCTGATGTTATTAGTTTTGTTTATGGCGGTACCAAGGTATATAAAATCGTTCACCATCTCGAAACTGCAGTTTCAAATGTCCACATTTGGTCCGAGTCTACTGGACTTTTTGCGCCATCAGCTTAGTATTCTTGCAATTTACTGCCAGTCCACTTTTGCAGACTCCTTCTAAATTCGTCCAAAGTTGGCTGTTAACGCTCGCAATGTACGACCGATTATGTCGATGTCGTCGGCGTGTACCATATGCTGTTTGGTGCAGAGTTTCAATTCTGTTCACATTTGCATCTCGTATGATCTTTTCCAGCAGGATGTCAAAACTGTCACCTTGTCTGAATCCTCGTTCGATATTGAAGTTCTCCTAGAGGTCCTTTCCGACATTAACTGCTGACCATGTGCCAGTTAAATTTATCCTATATATCCTTATTAATTTTGCAGAAATGCTGAACGCAGACCTGGCTTTAAATACCTCTGAACGGATTGGTTTGACGAATACGGCTTTATAGTCGACGAAGAGTTGGAATGTGTCGATGTATTTTTCATGGGTCTTTTTCAGGATTTGGTGCAGGGTGAAAATCTGGTATATAGTGGATTTGCCAGGTCTGAAACCGTATTGATAAAATCCAATAATGGATAGCACTTCATTTATGGGAAGGAGTCTCATTCTTTGTGCACAGGACACAGGATGCTGAGGTTCCAATAAGTGGGCATTAGGGCGGGTCAAAGTTTTTATCGATTAAGTACAATCCCCTGGATTATTCTATGGACAATTCCAAGCAACTTTGGTGAAGGAACCAAAGGTCTATCTCGATTTTCGAGTTTCCAACTTTTCAAAAAATGATTTTTTCCCTATAACATTATTTTGATTCAAAATTCGATTTTTTATTCATCGGTTTATTATCTTTTTATGTGTTTTTGAGATTGAGAAATTCATTTCTGATCTTTATTTTTACCTTTGACAACCGCCAGAGGGCATGAACATTTTAACATTTTTTGAGACAAATTACAAGTTTTTCGGTATAGGGGAAAAATAATTTTTTGAAAAGTGGGAGACTCGAAAATCGAGATAGACCTATGGTTCCTTCAACAAAGATGTTTAAAATTGTCCGTAGAATCATCCTAGTGACTGGTTTGAATCGAATTTTTCGTTTGCATACAAATTGACCCGCCTTAGTGGCATATATCCCTCTAACCAAATTATACTAATCAGTTGGTGCATGCTTCTGATCAGCGTCTGACCACCGGTCTTGAACAATTCGGCTGGTAATCCATCGACACCTTCTATTCTGACCTCACCTTGGCTAGGGATACGTAGTCGAGCGCAGAAGTCGACTTTTAGAGTTTTCGACTTTTGCCTCTGACCAAAAAGTCGATTTTTAGACTTTTCGATTTTTGTCTTTGACTAAAAAGTCGACTTTTCGATCTTTCGATTTTGTCAAACCTGTTCAAAATCGATTTTCGACTTTTACCAACTAAAGCAAAATCGATTAAAAATTTAAATTTTTATAAGAATTGTTGCCAATAGATGAAAAAAAGTTCTGGAATGTGAAATTTTTGGACAATTTTTTGCATTGTGATAAACCAAGAATTTATGAAGCAAATCGAAAGTCGATTTTGAAAAGTCGACTTTGCCATTTTCTCAACGGTCAAAAGTCGACTTCGACGTTTAGACTTTTCATTACAAAAAGTCGATTTACTTATCCCTAATCTTGGCTACGTGGTATACCTTCTATTCCGTCATCTCTTATTGGTGATGCCCCAGAACCTTCTTCACCGTTCCTATTTGATATCGGAAAATTTGCAAAATGCTCCTTCCAGATCCTCAACACGCTGTCTGCAGGAGGATATTTCTAACAAAAATATCCCTCATCCGATTTGAGTAAAGATGTGTCATCCAAAAAAATAATATTTTTCTATAAGATAAAGGTCATACCATTAGACATGTGAATTTTGGACACAATTTTTCAATTTTTTTCTTATTCGAACTTTCGTAGAGTCAAAGTTTTGAACTTTACTTCAATGCGTCGCTCATTTTTAAATTAAGGTCATATTAAGAAAAAGTAGTTTATCTCTTAATTATAGCATTTCCAATACACAGAGGGCGTATACGTGTTATCAGATGTCTGTGACAATAAAGGATTTCCACATAACTTCAACATTCCATGGTCATTAATTGGTTAGTCAGTCGTGTGCTTGTGTCGTAGATTTCTGATTTCAAAAAAATAAATAAAAAACATACCTTTATCCTTATCATTTTTACTGCGCTCTATCGATTGTAAAATACAATTCTCTCACGTTTTTCACACTCTCTTTTTTTTGTTTTGTTTTAGTTTATATCGCCCAATACTGGTATAAACTAAATTTAAACGAAGTGAAAATGTTTTTTTTTTCTCTCTCAAATGAGAAATGAGAGCGGATTTGACTAATTCACCACAATTGCGATAGCAATGTTCACGAACGATCGTCGTCGCAATCATCATCGCCACCCAATATTTAGTATCAAAACAAACACCCCACCACGACGGCGGGCAATCAGTGCTGCGATCACATTGTAAATAAATGTGATCGTGGACTTGTATTTAGCCATTTAGTCCATCGTACTAAGTTATTGCTTGCATTCATATAAAAATTGTCGAGTCGCTTCTCGCCACGATTAGTCTGTAATTTCATACGGTCGAAAGAATGGTGACAAATAGAAAATGTCTGAAAATTAAAAAAATTAAAAATGTCATAATCGATATTAAAATATATTAATTTGGAACGAGTAATTACAAAGGATTTGTAGTATGAAGAATGTGTGTTAAAAAATAATTTTTGAAAAATCTGTTCATAAAATTAAATATATTAAACAAAAAAATAATAACTGTTGCAACAAAGTTTCAGAATAATTGTGAATTGGTTCCCGAAAAAAATATATAACAATTTGTGAAGTAAAAAAAATTAAATATCAATAGTACAAAAAAAAGTTTTGCAGTAGTGTATGGAAAACACTTCTTGTCTTTGGATATTATTCCATGAAATGGTAAGTTCAATTTCGTGTTATTGTTGTTGTTGTTCATTTCACAACAAGTGAATGAACCGCAACTCTCTGAAATTTAATCAGAACAAAGTCACCATTGTAATGTCAGATATAGAATTTTTTGCCATTGAATTATTGTTGTGGTTGTTTTTGTTGGTTGGGGATTTTCTTTGCCATCGTCTGTACACCAATCAAATAATCATCCAATCTTTGGTTGGTTGCTATGCTTATTTTATTGTTGTGTTTTCTTTTTTTCTTGTTCCAATTTTTGTGGAGTTTACTTCGGTCATTGTGATAATACTACACTGAACAACTAAAAATTATGGATTTTTTTTCACGAAATATGGAGCGTAATTTAATTTTTTAATAAGGTTGAGTGTTATTAAAATTAAATAATTTAAATTTCAAAATCTCGAAGTATTTACCAGATACCCTCAAAAAAATCATATGCTCGTTATCACCGCAATTTTCTATGTTGTCCTTGCCATGTTGAAATTACCATAGAGATCGCAATATTTAATGTATAGTTTTGTACTTTTCTGGGGACTTTATGATATCGTCGTTATAACCAAAATGTATTTATAAACGCTTTCGACTGTAGCTTGCTACTTTTCCTAGAATATTTGATATTGAAAATGGTTTTTATTAGTTCAAAATTTTGGAATAGCTATATAACGATACAGTTCTATTTTCAGCATTTTTAAATTGTTAGCCTTAATTGTTATTTTTTTGAGAAACATTTTGCACAACATTTTCAATTTAGGGCCAAGTTTTGACATAGGCCTTCATATAAAGGTTCTGCTCTATTTAAGTTATTTCCGGATTTCAGAAGAAAAAGAAGATCGTGGCAGAATATTTTCAGTATAGATTTTTTTTGACATTGTTCAAATTTTAGGTGGTTTTAAGATCATAGGGGCAGAAGTTGGATATTTGGGATACTTAGTTCATAGCGAGGGAGACAACTTCATTGGAGACATTTTTATACCCTCCACCATATTATGGAGGGTATATTAGTTTTATTTTTCCGTTTGTAACGCATCGAAATAATCATTTCCGACCCTATAAATTATATATATTCTTGATCAGCGTAAAATTCTATGACGATCTAAGCATGTCCGTCTGCCTGTTGTAATCACTCTAGCGTCTAAACGAATTGAGACAGAACGCCAAAATTTTGCATAGAGTCGTCTTTTGTCTGCAGGTAGATCAAGTTCGAAGATGGGCTATATCGGCCCACGTTTAGGCATATCTCCCATATAGAGGTACCCTCAAATTTTCAGTATTTTGGGGGTTCTTGAGCGCGTTTTTCAACCGAATTCGCTAAAATTTGGTCAAATGGATTCTTTTAGGATACCAAATCTCTCTAACAAAAATTATAAATATAGATCCACTTTTTCTGGAAGCCCCCATATAACGGTACCTCCCAATTTTCAGTTTTTGGGGTTTTGACCGGATTTTTTCACCGAATTGGCGGTAATTTAGTACTTCGAGTTCTTATTGGGTATCAAATCTCTCCACAAAAAATTATAAATATAGGTCCATTTTCCGGGTAGTCCTCATATAAGGGTACCCCCAATTTTCGGTATTTTGGGGTTCTTGACCTCGTTTTTCAACCGAATTCACTGAAATTTGGTACTTTGAGTTCTTATTGCGAAGCAAATCTCTCCACTAAAAATTATAAATATAGGTCCAATTTTTCGGGTAGCCCCATATAAGGGTACCTTCCAATTTTTGGTATTTTGCGGTTCTTGAGCACGTTTTTCAACCGAATTCGTTGTAATTTGGTATTTTGTAGTCGTATATGGTAACAATTCTCCCAACCCAAAAATAATTAATATTCACCCCTTTTAGGGGTAGTCCCCATATAACCCCACTTTTTATACCCTACACAACTATGTTGTCAGGGTATTATAGCTTTGTGCAGCCCCAAAAGTTTGTAACGCCGCGAAATATTGGTCCTAGACCCACCTTTAAGTATACCGATCGTCATATCTCGACTAGCTGAGTCGATCTAGACATGTGTGTCCGTCCGTCTGTCCATTATAATTTGTAAACACGTACAGGCCACAGTTATGGACCAATCTTCACGAAATTTTGCATGTAGAATGGGTTTTGGCCAATGAAGACCCCTATTGTTTTTGAAAAATATCGGTTAATATTTAGGGGATGAGATGGACCAAAAACTTTATTTTTGTCGGTTTTTCTGGTCACTCTAGAGGCCGCAATTATGACCCAAACACCTCGATTTTTTGCATGAAGAAGGGGATCGGACCAAAGAATAAGTATGCCTGTTTTGATAAAGATTGGTCAATATTTAGCGGGTCAAATGGACCCTGACTTTTGTGTGAAAAATTACAAAATTTGTATTCTATGGGCTATATATTTGCACCTGAAGGTCCTAGACCCGAGAAGTTGATCGTATGATCAAAAGGAGTGGTTGACCTTTAAATTGATACCAATTATATTGTCGTATGTACTCGGATGCGGGACTTACACATAAATATTTACAGGTGCTTACGTATTCATGTATTAATTAGTAATCCATTACCAAATATAGAACTGATCGATTTAAAATTTTCCATGAGGTTCAAGTTATGGTCACCGACAACGCCTACAATTTTCGGTGATGATCAGATAATAATTTTGGGATGAAGTGGACCGAAAACTTATTTTTTGTTTTTTTTTTCGAGTCGATCTATAGGCTTAAGGGAACCCCCCCCCCCCCCCATTCTCGATTTTATTTTTTCAAGATTTTCAATGGGCTGGGTAAATCAATACCAATGCTTGTTAAGGTTTGTAACTTTGCACATATATAATTGAAGATTTAAAACAGAAGAAAAATAATTTACAAACAATTTTTGTTATTGTTTTGTTGTTGTTTTTTGTAATTAAAGAAAAGTCCTTATTTTTGATGGCGGGCATGATAACTCCTCACTGGAGCATCGGAATCCGAAAATTCCAACGGTGTTAGAAAGAGTACATGTCTGGCTCTCGTATGAACTAGGATTATTGACATCGCTCTAAAAGTAACAAAATGGTGGACCTTTGAAAAAATATTTTTGGAAAATCGCCGATTTTTTACCAAAAACAAAGTTAAAAAATAAGGAAGATCTTCACCGATTGGCTTTATCCTAGTTCATACGAGAGCTATACACTCCCAGAGAAACGTTGCAAAATTTGGAACCGATTGGATTATTAGTTTTTGAGTTATCGTGCCCGCCATTCGCAAAAAAATGTTTAGAGAAAAACGCGTTTTAAGTTTGAGAAGCCCTTCAGCCGTCACTTGTTGCTGACACAATAAATCGGCTATATCTTCTAGAGTTCTTGAGATTTTCACTTGAAATTTTGTAGAGACATTCTTTAATCAGTGTAGATTCGAATTATATCAACAAAAAATTTGACCCCGAGAATGGGGGGGGGTCCCCTTAAATTGAAAGCCGAACATCACAACACAACCCACGGCGAAGGGAATCTGGACAAGTGATTAGAAGGGCTGTACTGAATATTTTTAAGAGGTCAAGAGGGTGCAAAAATCGCGAAATATTGCCCGAGCTCAGAATATAGAACCGCAGAAAGTTATAGTTTCGTGGAAGTTGTGTGGGGTATCATATGGTCGGCCCCGTCCGACTATACTGCTCCACTCACTGGTTTATTTTAAAATAGTTAGCTGATTTTTTCTGGGTGTTGGGGTTATCCCATATACCTGTATTCCACCATAGTAGGTTATTCGGTAGACGAAATTTTCAGTTCATACCCCACATAGTATGGAATTTTAAAACGATTTAGTCGATTTAGCCATATGTTGTAATCATTTTTATCTCGGAGGATATCGACATAAAAACTAAAACGTGAGGTTTGAGAATGAACTGTATCGACCCAGGTCCTATATAAAACATCCTACCTATTTAATATTTAGTGTAATGGACGGTATTGGAATTGAAAACTAAAATATTGGCTTGGAACTTGAATACATCGGCCCTTAATTACTCCTAACCCCTTATATAATGAAAACACCAAGAAGTTACTAATTCCTACACAATGTTGTCAATATTGGTCCCGCTTTAGTATGCCTCATATATAATATTGCCCTTTAAATTGGAGTATTTTCAGGATTTTATACACATGTTTCAAAGTACCATACGTTAATAATATATGTCAACATTTTAGGGTTTTGATATTTTAGGAAAACCCCCATTGAAATTGCTGAATTTTCTATTTGGTTTACAACAATCGATTGGAAGAATTATCGTTATATGTATGTTCCCTATGTTTTCATTTCAAAAAATATTCATTTTCAATGAGGGTATCCAAAGTTCGGCCCGGCCGAACTTAACGCTTTTTAACTTGTTCAATATAAATTAATGTTTTGAGATAAAAAGTTTCGGCTAATAAAGTCGTACAGTATCGCTTTTATTTAATGCAGATTATTACGACCATCGATCAATTTCACTGGTCCCTTGACCGTCGTTATTAACGATTTTGACTGTATTTCCTTTTTCAACCAGAAATCATGCAAACCAAGGGAGTAACCAATTTCATCCAAACATTGTATATCGTCCTATATCTTGCAAATTGAGATTAAGTTCGAAGATGGAAAATTGAGGTCAGTTCATTCTGGTGGCTTCTCGACAAAATGGTCAAAATTTTGCTCAATTACATTAACTTTGTAATATAATGGGACGGGTATCTGAGTTGAATCAAACATTTTACCCCTAATATTCATCGCAAAGCTGTGTAATGTTTGATGATGAGGCTTTTCAGTCCAGTCCTTCTAGTAGCTCTTCCACCAAGGGTGAAATGTGTTAATCTCATAAAAATCCAATCTCGAAATTCATCCAAACACATTGGAATATGTTTACTACATCTGAAAAAAGTAAAAAAATTCAACTCATCAGTCTACTCCTTCTGGGAACTCATTCACAATGTGTACAACATCGAAGATAGGATGTACATTTCCCACAAAGTGTGAACATTTTGAAAATGTGTAATATTTTTAGCAAATGTAGAAAAAGTCCCAAGATGAAACCCAACGGTCCACTGTTTTCGGTAACTCCCCCCACAAAAACTTTTTTGCCCAGTATCAAACGAATGGAGTATCCGATATGATCCACACTGTGACAAATCAAGATCAAAGTCCCAAGACAGATCCACATTTTAAAAACTTGTAAATTTCATAAAGGCCAAATTGGAGTATCCGATTTGATACATTGATTGCACTTAGTAAAATTTATACCAGACCTATGTATATAAAATTCGGAGACGAGGTATGTAGAGCAACTTCGTCCATATAATCTTGGTAATACGAACTGACACTCTTTTTCCCTGCAGGTCTTCATTTTCATTCACATAATTTATAATTTTACTCTTAAAAATATTAATAGCATACATAATAAAAAATAAAAACCAGTGAGCGGAGCAGTATAGTCGGACGGGGCCGACCATACGATACCCTACACAACTACCACGGAACTCTAAATTTCAGCGAAATTTTATCCGAGTCTGGGCAATATTTCGAGGAAGTTGCACCGTCTTGACCGACTAGAGGTCAACAAATATTACTAATATTTCAGTACAGCCCTTCTAACTACTTGCCCATAATCCCTTTAGTTGTGTTGTGATGTTCGGTTTATAATTGTGGCCTATAGATCGACTAAAAAAACACACAAAAAAAATTTGTTTTCGGTCAACATCATCTCAAAATTGTTATCTGATCATAACCGCAAATTATAGCGTTGTCCTTGACCATAACCGGAACCTCATGAAAAATTTCAAAGCGATCAGTGCCCCACAATGTGGTAATGGGTTACTAAATAATATCTGAATACGTAAGCACCTGTAAATATGTATGTGTAACTCTCATATCTGAGGACATACGACAATATAATTGGTATACATTTAAAGGCCAAAAACTCCTCTTGGATATACTATCAATTTCTCGGGTCTATGTCCTTCAGGAGTAAATATATATGCCGTAGAATACAAATTTTGTAATTTTTCAAACAAAAGTATGGGTTCATTTGACAAGCTAAATGTTTACCGATTTTTATCAAAACAGTCATGCTTATTCTTTGGGCCAATCCCCTTCTCCATGCAAAAATTGTGGCCTCTGGAGCGACCAGAAAATCAGACAAAAATAAAGTTTTTGGTCCATTTCATCACCTAAATATTAACCGACCTTTTCCAAAAACAATAGGGGTCTTCACTGGTCAGAACTCAACCTACATGCAAAATTTCGTGTAGATTGGTCCATAACTTTGGCCTGTATCGTGTTTACAAATTATAATGGACAGACGTACGGACGGACACACATGTCTAGATCGACTCAGCTAGTCGAGATATGATCGGTATACTTAGAGGTGGGTCTAGGCCCAATATTTCGCGGTATTACAAACTCTTGGGGCTGCACAAAGCTATAATACCCTGACAACATAGTTGTGTAGGGTATAATAATCTCAGAATTATTCGAGTTATTGTGTAGGAATTTTTGCCATTCGGAAGAAAAATATTCCAAAAAAATTATCTCATTACTATTTGCCTTTATAATGAAAGTGTGGGTAGAAAAATATGACCACAATATAGAACCACTCAAAACAAAAACATTTTTGCGAGTGAATAACAATTATTTTTTTTGTATTGATAATGGACCGATAAAGTCTATGCTGCTCTATGAAAGATTATTATCATTATTATTATTTGCAATATATTTGTTTACAAACTGTACCGCTCATTCTTTAATTTTCTCAGAATTTGATTAATCATTACTAAGGTCATTCCCAAACAATTTCTGGTTTATAAGATTCAAGGGCTTTCATTTATTATTATTTTTTCTTTAATTTTTTAAATTATTTTTATTAACTAAATAGACTTATTAACGCAATTATCAGTCACAACATCTTGTTTTAAATAAAAGAAATCTTATCATTCTCTTATATAGTAAAGAAAAAAAAACAGTCTCGTAGCCGTTTTATGTATGTTTGTATCAGCAATTGAATGTTTTTGTGTGTGTTTTATTTTCTTTTATTTTGACGTCGAACTTCACACGACACGAGCTTCTAATGCGGTAATATGACGTTCTGTGCATGTGAGTGTGAAATTATTTGTTTATTTATAAACAAACGGTGGTCATAATACGCCAGTACCCACTATGTGATACCCTACATTATTTCATTTATTTTCAGACTTTCTCCGATACACATACTGACTAAAATAGAAGTAAAATTCTGTCGGTGGAAAGTATGCTTTCGAAAATTATCATCCAGAGACTGTACAATGTATATTCCTTATCAGTATAAATTCATATTTCCATTTGCCCATATTGTTGAAATCACGATGGACCACGTAAAATTTAAGATAAATCTTTGAAAATTGGATGTCTTAATTCGATTTTCTCCATCTATTTTCTGTTATTTGGTATTTCTTTTTTTTAAAGAATAAAATATTTACATATACTTTGAATAGCACGTCATGGCGTAGGTTATAAAAAGTTCGGCCCGGATGATTATTCGAGTTATATTATCGAAGTGGATTTCTGAGAGGTCTTCTATAACACAGATATGAGGTTTTATCTCTAAAAGAGATTTGCGATATCTCGTATCTAAAAATGAAGTTTTCTAACTATGGAAGAGGCATTTGTGTGTAAATGATGTCGTTTAAGGATTTTTTTTTTTTGAGAGACGGATGCAAATATATATTTTTCTGTCGTAATAATGGAAATACGAAAAATGTTGTTAATATTTTTCGAAGTATTCTCCAGCAAGATTGAAATACTTTTTTCATGCGCTGAAACCGATTGTCAAAGCATTTTTTTTCACTGTGCAAAATATAGTTTTTATACCCTACACAACTATGTTGTCAGGGTATTATAGCTTTGTGCAGCCCCAAGAGTTTGTAACGACGCGAAATATTGGTCCTAGACCCACCTTTAAGTATACCGATCGTCATATCTCGACTAGCTGAGTCGATCTAGACATGTGTGTCCGTCCATCTGTCCATTATAATTTGGCCACATGCCACAGTTATGGACCAATCTTCACGAAATTTTGCATGTAGGATGTGTTCTGGCCAATGAACACCCCTATTGTTTCTGGTAAAGATCTGTTAATATTTAGGGGGTGAAATGGACCAAAAACTTTATTTTTGTCTGATTTTGTGGTCGCTCCAGAGGCCGCAATTATGGCCCAACATTTACATGGAGAAGGGGATTGGGCCAAAGAATAATCATGCCTGTTTTGATAAATATTGGTCAATATTTAGCGGGTCAAATGGACCCTGACTTTTGTGTGAAAAATTACAAAATGTGTATTCTATAGCGTATATATTTACCCCTGAATGACATAGACCCAAGAAGTTGAAAATATATCCAAGAGGAGTGGTTGGCCTTCAAATTGATACCAATTACATTGTCGTATGTACTCAGATGTGGGAGTTACACTTAAATATTTACAGGTGATTACGTATTCAAATATTATTTAGTAACCCATTACCCCCTAGAGGGCGAAAATATAGCGCTGATCGCTTTGAAATTTTCTATGAGGATCCAGGTATGGTCAAGGACAACGCCTGTTATTTACGGTGATGATCAGATAATAATATTGGGATAAATTTGGGTTTTTTGAGTCGATCTATATGCCACAATTGAAATCCGAACATAACAACACAACCGACGGTGAAGGTCAAGAGAGTGCAAATATTGCCCAAGATCAGAATATAGAACCACACAAAGTTATATTTTCGTGGAAGTTGTGTAGGATATCATATGGTCGGCCCCGTCCGACTATACTGCTCCGCTCACTGGTTTAACGCTACATCAGTATTTTCTGGCAACGATAATCGCATACCCTGCATTTTTATATACAGGAATAAAAAGAGGTCAGGGCTATACGGCGGATGCCCGCCAATTTGAAGTTTTGGACGGTCAAAATTGCTTCAATATGACCCGATGCGGGAGATTTCGCTTTATACAGGGTTGCACAATGAATTGTCTGCTCTTGTTCTACGAATACTTCAGGCAAACAAATTGTTCTGTAGCTCTGAGAATTGTGCGTCCTACGTTGTTAAAGTGGCACAATCACCACATACATGTTTTTTTTTTCGAAGAAACAGGCAGTAGTGCTTCCTCGGTGAACAGCATTTGTTAAATTTGGATTGTCTTCGAAGACTCACACGGTTGTTAAGTTCCTGAAAACAGCACAACACCTGCTCGTACGCTAAGCTGGGGAGACTGGGGCACCTTCGGCATCAGGGGCACCTTATCTAGTTTCGATACATAGGTATCGAATACCGAAATAAATAACTATTATGATGCCTATTATTATAGAAATATTTAAAACTATAATTTTTTACAAGACTGATAGAAAAAATGAAAAAAAAACTATAAAAAGTACATTCGGGGTAGATTCGGCTATGTATTATTGTATTATGTGATCATCACCGAAAATTATAGGCGTTGACCATAACTGGAACATTTCAAAGGGATCAGCGCTCCTACATCCGAGCACATACAACAATATAATTGGTATTAATTTAAAGGTCAACCACTCCTCTTGGATATAATATCAACTTCTCGGGTCTATGTCCTTCAGGGGTAAATATATACCCTATAGTATACAAATTTTGTAATTTTTCCCACAAAAGTCAGGGTCCATTTGACCCGATAAATATTGATCGATCTTTATGAAAACAGCCATGCTTATTCTTTGGCCCGATCCCCTTCTCCATGGAAAATTTCACGATGTTCGGGCCATTATTTCGGCCTCTGGAGCGACCAGAAAAACCGACAAAAATTTAGTATTTGGTCCATTTCATCCCCTAAACATTAACCGATCTTTCCCAAAAACAATAGAGGTCTTCATTGGCCAGAACCCATTCTACAGCGAAATTTCTTGAAGATTGGTCCATAACTGTGGCCTGTATCGTGTTTACAAGTTATAATGGACAGACGGACGGACAAATATTATGAAAAATAAGTTTATATTTATTTCAAATATTTCCCCCCATTTGTTTTTATTTTTATTTTTGTTGTTGTTTTCGTCATTTGTTTAATTATACGCAGTAAAAAAATAAAAATTCAATGTCACATGGTGGTAGTTCCGTTGGCTGTTGCCAAAATAGTTTTTCTCACCACACTGACGATATACTTTGGGTTCAACGAAATTGTTTAGATGGTTCTCTTTGGACGATGTTTTTTTTTCATTCATAGGATTACAAAATTAGCATAAACAATTTCTGGTGACAGAAATTAATAGCAATAAATTAATAAAAAACCAGTGAGCGGAGCAGTATAGTCGGACGGGGCCGACCATACGATACCCTACACAATTACGAGGGAACTCTAACTTTCTGCGGATGTGTATTCCGAGCATGGGCAATATTTCGTGATGTTTGCTCCCTCTAGCTCGATTAGAGGTCAACAACACCTCTTCCTTACACTGACATATTTTCCGAATATCACTCATATTCAGTACAGCGTTTAGTTAATTTCCAGATTCCATTTGGGATGTGTTGTGATTTTTAGTTGGCATCGACTCGAAAAAGCACAAAAAAATTAAGTATTGTCCACTTCAATAAGTATAATCTGACCATTACCAAAAGTTATATGCGTTGTCCTTGACCAAAAAATATGGAAAATTTCAAAGCGATCAGCGCTATATTTTCGCCCTCTAATGTGGTAATGGATTACTAAATAATATATGAATACGTAAGCACCTGTAAATATTTATGTATAAGTCCCACAACCGATTACGTACGACAATATAATTGGTATCAATTGAAAGGTCAACCACTCCTCTTGGATATAGTATCAACTTCTCGGGTCTATGTCCTTCAGGGGTAAATAAATACGCCATAGAATACAAATTTTGTCATTTTTCACACAAAAGTAAGGGTCCATTTGACCCGCTAAATATTGACCAATCTTTATCAAAACAGGCATGCTTATTCTTTGGCCCGATTCCCTTCTCCATGTAAAATTTCGCAATGTACGGACCATAATTGCGGCCTCTGGAGCGACCAGAAACACAGACAAAAATTTCATCCCCTAAATATTAACCGATCTTTACCAAAAACAATAGTTGTCATTGGCCAGATACATGCAAAATTTCATGAAGATTGGCCCATAACTGTGGCCTGTTTCGTGTTTACAAATTATAATGGACAGACGGACGGACCGACGGACACACATGTCTAGATCGACTCAGCTAGTCAAGATATGACGATCGGTATACTTAAAGGTGGGTCTAGGACCAATATTTCGCGGCGTTACAAACTTTTGGGGCTGCACAAAGCTATAATACCCTGACAACATAGTTTTGTAGGGTATAATTATATGAATCAAATGAATCTGCAATAATAGTTCCTTCCTATATACATTGGTATGAAATAGCCACAATGACACTTTAAGCACCCTCTCTACCTCCAAGAAATGGATTTAAATCCTACTGATTAATAATTGTTTTACATAGGAATGTTCGAGGTTCTGCGTAAAGTATGCATGCATATAATCTTTATTTAATAACGACCATCCATATAAAAACTGTACCTCAAATAGAGAGATATATAATTGCAATTTATCAGTTGGAGTTCTTTGAATGCAATGTAGGGATATCTGGCCATATTATACAAAGAGTGAAAGGGAATCGGAACAATTCTAAATAAATATTACATTATATACATACTTATATACAACTCATTTAAAAGTCACATCAACTGCAATTGTAGTACATAGTACGTGCGTATTATCGCGTAAATTGTTTTTGTTGTCAGGTCTAAAGTTCAGAGTAACGATAATCTATACATAAGGAAAACCAAAACAATTGCATACTTTTAGGCTGCACACAAGAATAAATATAAAATATTTGTTTTTTCTTTTTATCCAACATATAACTTCATCTATTTATCTCGAAAACGATTGTTGTTTTTTGTTCAAAATAATAAATGATTTGCAATTTTATTCATTAGTTTGCAATAAATCTTGTAAAGCAAAATTAGAAATGTTAATATTACCGGAAGTTTTTTTTTACATATCTACTACATATTTACAAATGTCAACAAATATGCCAATAAAATGAAAGTGCACTTGAGTGTATGACTTTGTTAGTATGTTAATTATTGCAGTGAAATGAATCAGAGGAATTGATTGGCCCAAAGATGATATTCAGCAATAAGTACAACAAGTGTTACAACGCGTGTATGTGATTTATGACATCAAGTCATTAGCATTATTATATGCATGCATCTATAAGGAAAATGCTAGTGTAGAAGACTTTTTTCGATTTAGATGATCTCCTTTATGGACGTCTTATGAGTTCGTGATTATAGAATACATGAATGTGAAGGTTCATATATTCGTAGAAAACCATAAAAAGGTGCCTTTGTTTTAGAGGTTCTATAGAAACCCAGTTTAGAGTTATATTCCGGTTTTATAAGACTGTACAATATGTTTGTTATCTAGGCCAAAATATGTGCTGTCTTGGAGCCATCTGACATTTCCATGGGTAACGATTTGACGTGTGATAGATCAATTTTCCAAAATATTAGTATTAATTGGTGAACATTCTCGACGTGGAGTATCATTACATAAACGTTCTCCGTATGGTTTCACGTACTACCACGTGTTGTGTTGTTTATATTATTGTGCGATAACATTTCCCCAACTTTCTACGTGAATTGGGGCGATAAAGAAAACATCGAATAGCACAATATAAATTTGGTTTAATGAATTCTGTCGTGGCCGGTACTCGTTCAAAGACGAAGGTCGTGAACGACGAATTGTGGGTCTATGTTTGGATTTTCGAAGGAGAGCCAAATCCAAAGAATGTTGTTCGTGGAAGAAGGACTTCGAATCAAATGGTCGCCTGTTTCTTCGATAAAGTGTATGTAAGTGTTTCGCTTGCCCTGAAGTCTTTGCATAAATTGGAAAAACTAACAAGAGATTGTGAATCATTGTGAGCTCCCACGCATTAGATGAAATCATGGCCATTTTGATCGGTAAAAACGTGGATTTGGTGCGTCTTCCGCCGTACAGTTCTGGCTTGTCGGTGGCAGTCAATGACTTATTATTTCCACACATTAAAAAAAGGGTGGTCACCAGAAGACGTTATGTGGAAGCGTTCAAAAAACATGACGAAAAATTTTAGAAGACGAATCATTGCGCACCATCTCTATTCAAACTCTCACACATAATCAGGGCATTCTGTGGCCAGCTAAGGAGGTGAAGTTATAAGTCAGTAATCGTAAAGCTCTGACTTGACAATCGTTAACTTATTTTTGAAACGATTTTTGATGTTCGATTTTCGAATTATTCTATGTATGGAACCCCTATAAAGAAATCAATTGTCTATAGATTTATTTATTTTGTGTGTGGCCCCGATAAGGAGTCTTCTATCTGTAGAAAAGTATATTAAATGGGTTGTGTCTATAGAGGACCTGCACAGAACTGTTATGTCCTTTTAAGACGTCTTCTGTTTATGGGAGGTCTGTCAAGAGGTTTTCGGTCTACAGGAAAACTGGGAATTTTGTCGGTCTATTTATACCATTCACCACACTGTGGTACATGGTATTATGTCTTTGTGCATATGTTTGTAACAGGCAAAAATAAACGAGATAGACACATGGTTCCTTTTGAGAATATGCATAGAATCACTTTATATGTAGAATCACTGTCTGTCTGTTGATGTTAAATTGTTAACAAAGTACAGGTCGCATTTTTAATCCGATTTGGCTGAAATTTGGTACAGCTCATTTATTTGAACCAAGCACGAACCCTATTGAAATTGGAAAAAATCTGTTCAGATTTAGATATAGCTCCCATATATATTTTTGTCCGATTTTTGGTAAATGGTGCACCAAAGTCCCTGAAAATCTTTCGATTTGTACAAGTTTTGGCATAGCGTACTGAATTAGGTCCAGAATGATGTGTGCCAAGTTTCGAGAAAATCGGTTCAGATTTAGATATAGCTCCCATATATAGTTTCGTCCGATTTAAGGTAAATGGGGCACCAAAGTCCCTATATATCTTTCGATTTGTACGAAATTTGGCATAACGTACTGAATTGAGCCTAGAATGATGTCTGCCAAGTTTCATGAAAATCGGCCTAGATTTAGATATAGCTTCCATATATAGCTTCGTCCGATTTCATGTAAATGGTGCACCAAAGTCCCTATATATCTTCCCATTTGCACGAAATTTGGCATAACGTACTGAATTGAGCCTAGAATGGTGTCTGCCAAGTTTCATGAAAATCGGCCCAGATTTAGATATAGCTTCCATATATAGTTTCGTCCGATTCAAGTTAATGGTGCACCAAAGTCCCATCCCATTTGCACGAAATTTGGCATGACGTATTGAATTGAGCCTAGAGCGTTGTCTGCTAAGTTTCGTGAAAATCGGTTCATGTAAATGGTGCACCAAAGTCCCTATATATCCATATATGGCTGATAGGAACTAAACGTACCGAAATTAGTATAACTTAACCTGTGACAAGTGTCGTTGAAATCGTTTCATATTTGGGTATAGCTACCATATATATTTTCGTCCGATTTTAAGTAAATTGTACATCAAACTCCTCATGTTTGTCAGATTGACATCAAATTTTGCACAACGTACAAAATTGAGCCTAGAATAACGTAGTTACGTTTTCTAGAAGTCGATTTGTTTGAAGTCGATTTTCATACCTTTGTCCCAAACGAATGACATGTTTATGGATAGATCTAGTCCGATTCACATTTAGATAAATATCACATTTTTTTTCATCCAATTTCATGTTAATAATGCTGTTTAATATACCCATAGTGGTGAAGGGCATCATATAGTCGGCCCCGTCCGACTTTACTACTTTCCTTACTTGTTAATATTTGTAATGTCGTAAAATACCATAAAATACCATTAAACGGGATATATAGATTTATCAGTTAATAGGTCTTTTATCTGTAAATGTCATGCTAAAATGTATTTCGTGTATGGAAAACCTCTTCCATTCAAAGTTATTCTTGTTTAATTATTTGGAAAAAGCCATTTATATCTATGTAAGACCCGCTCTAAAATGTATATGCATCTTATATCTGGTATTCCTCCTATATATGTTAGGTTTAAATAAATATTTGTGAGATGGGTTCTGTACGGTGTCAACAGAAACATGTAATCAATTTTTTCAGAATTTCTACCTAATTGCAAGTTTTAAACCCAAGTGCTTATTCTATATTTCCAAACCTATATAAATGGCTTGATTGTCATAATAGCCATAGTCAGATTTTTCTTAGTCTTTATCGAGAAATGTATATTTTAATGGACTATATACTTGAGAATACTTTATATAATAATTCTAATTTGATTATTAAATGTTACAAAAAATTACAGGTCACTAAGTTAATAAAGACACATTAGAAAGTCATCGGAATAACCGTTACAAAATCAAAAGTCTCTTCACATGTTTACACATATATTTTCACGCAATAAAATTATTTATTCGTTTTCATTATTTTTTTGTTTTTTTCATAAAAAATATTTTTAACATAATACACTTGTCTAACTGGCTGGCTGCCTGCCTGCAGTCAGTCCGATTTATGTTATTCCCCCGAACATTAGAACAACAAATGTCTAAAGTAATTGTTGTTTACCTTTAGTTCACAAATGGAACAACAACAATAACAAAAAATCAAAATAATAAATAAATTAATTTCCACTACAATTGCAAAACTTATCCAATTCCCACACTCGATGTGATATCGATTTTGAACAGCAATACGATATCCAACCGACCGATCAGCCTAAGGCGGAAGAGAGTCAATTTTTTTGTTTTGTGTTGTGCTGTTTATTTGAAACTGGCACCTCATGCCAGGTAGTGTTTTGTCTGTTGTGACTATTGTGTGTTTGGGGAAGCATGCGCAAGCGTAATTGAATAATGACTAGAGAATACAGTGGTTTTTAAGAGTTACAAAAATAAAAATATGTAGAGGTTGAGGTTGTTGGACTTTCCCAAACTCAACAACGTTTGAACTTGTAAAAATCTGGAGAAGAATATAATTTCTTTTAATTTCTATACTAGCTGGAATTTGAAGTTAAGGTCACTGTTACGGTGTAGAATTTGGGTATGTAGGAAGTTTTGGAAATTTGTCCTAATGTGTACTAAATAGTACCAAATGTGTATTTGGGTGAACCGATAGAGCTAGAACACTGAAATTTGGATTGTAGGATTGGTGTATGGATGTAGTTTTGAAAATTCATACTTATGGGTACTAAATGGTACTAACGTTGGTACAATTTAAATTTTGGGTGAAGCGATAGTGCTGTGATCCTGAAATTTTTAGTTAGGATCATTGTTGGGGTTTAGGATTGGGATATGTAGGAAGTTTTGGAAATTTGTACTAATGTGTACAAAATAGTACTAAATGTGTATTTGGGTGAACCCATTGAGCTAGAACACTGAAATTTGGAAATAAGATTGCTGTTGGATTGTAGGATTGGTGTATGGGTACTAGAATCATTGTTGGGGCGTAGGATTAGAATATGGAGTATGTTTTGGAAATTTTTACTAATGTGTACTAAATAGTACCAAATGTGTATTTGGGTGTTGACATAACCTTGGTCAGGAGGGCCAAAACAAATACTATTATTTTAAAACTTTGTTGTTGTAGCGGCCCTATTGCTTTTAGTTAAGGTGACAGACTTTGGTCGAGTAAGACTCGGGTCGTTTCGGATCGTAGACCCCTCTGTCGTGGAAATGTGAAATTTTGTAGGTGGAGTCGGGAACGTAAGCTAGTACAGAATATTTGTGTTTCATTTGTATCACAGGGTTCTTCGAATAGATCATAGTTTTTTATACCCTCCACCATAGTATGGAGGGTATATTAATTTTGTCATTCCGTTTGTAACTCACCGAAATATTCATTTTCGACCCTATAAAGTATATATTCTTGATCAGACGATATATTCTTCTAAGACGATCTAGCCATGTCCGTCCGTCTGTTGTAATCACGCTATCTTCCGAAGGAATTTAGATAGGGTGCTGAAATTTTGCATAGGGTTGTCTTTTGTCTGCAGGCAGGTCAAGTTCGAAAATGGGATATATCGGTCCACGTTTAGGCATAGCTCCCATATAAGGGTATCCCCAAATTTTCGGCTTTTTTGGGATTCTTGAGCGCGTTTTTCAACGGAATTCGCTGAAATTTTGTACATTGGATTCTTATTGGGTACTAAATGTCGCCACAAAAAATTATAAATATAGGCCCACTTTTTCTAATAGCCCCCATATAACGGTACCTCCTAATTTTCAGTATTTTGTGGGTTTTGGTCGTATTTTTCCACCGAATTGGCTGTAATTTACTATATTGAGTTCTAAATAGGTTCCAAATCACTTCACAAAAAACTATGAATATAGGTCCATTTTTTTCTGGTAGCCCCCCCATATAAGGGTACCCCCATTTTTCGGTATTTTGGGGTTCTTGAGCGTGTTTTTCAACCAAGTTCGCTGAAATTTGGTACATATAACCCCATTTTTATATTAATATAATTATCTGATTTTTCCGCGTTTTGGGTTTGGTTCTAACACTCTGTTCCCAAGAAACATGGAGTATAGAACCAATATTTCGATGAGGCACATTTTCACCGTGTGAATGTGTATACACACTAATTAGCCATAAGGCTGAGGGTATAATTTTCTATTAAAAATTATTGTTTACATAATCGGACTGTAGAAATGTCGGTATAGGTCCATTTTTTGGTATGTTCCCTATATTTTCATTTCAAGTACCTTTCAGTATATCTTTGACGGAGGGTATCCAAAGTTTGGCCCGGCAGAACTTAACGCTTTTTCACTTGTTAATGGATCTATTTAGGGCACATATACCACTGTGTAATTCTCTCGTCTTTAACTTTGATCAAATAAAACGTCAGCGTTGACAGAATAGCTGTCATTTTAAACCATACATACATACTTTGATTGGTCAAATTGTCGATTGTTTGTTTTTTTAGCAAACAACCGATACCTGTTGTTGTTAATATTTTTTTGCAAACTCTTACCCCGCAGGTTGCAAAATTCAGAAACATAGATTTATAGAAAAAAAAACACTAAACAAGTTATTCTCTTAATATAGTACTATTACTTACTACTCCCATTATATTGCAACAAACATTGACAACAACAACAGGTAAAACACTTGTTGTTGTTGCTACGTGTCACACTGGCTGTCCCAATCATAATATAGTTCTCCAATATTGAAAGGGTGTGTATGTGTGTGAAAATGTCTGCTTGTTCCGCTGTGTAAATAACCTCGCTTTCGGCCACATATAAATAAGGAACATTTATTGTTTCTCAGATTTACTAGTTTCATGTTCTAACCAACAGTCGTATCGGGAACGTACAAACGCGTCTTTAAGTCTACCTTGTGGCTTAATAAAAAACAATTCAAAAAATATCATGAAAGTTTAACGGATTTTTTTTAATAAAAATTATATTTAAAATGGATACCAAGAAAATTTAAAAATAACATGTGTTTCGATCAAGTGTGTTAACCTAACGATAATGGATTATATATATCTAAAAAACGGATTACATTAATGTATCCAAGTGCTAGGGGTCATAAACATAAGAAAAAATACCTATTTTAATAAGAAAAATAAGGAAAATGTTAAAATTGTGTTGTTTAAATATTTAATTGTGGTGCAGAATACAAATGTGTCTACAGCAAAAAACAATTACAAATATCGAAAAAAATGGTCAACAAGAAATGAAAAATTTATCAAAACAAATATTGAAATTAAAAAAAATCCCCTAACTCAGTTATGCTACAAATTGTAAACCCAACACTGCCGTAATATACCTAAAATCCATAATTCCCTCCAAATATCCACGAAATTTCCAGCAAAAACAACACCCTCCCATCCCTCAAAATGCAATCACACCAAGACGCCTTTGGTTCGGAGGCCTTAAAAAATCGTGGCCATCGACGTTCGGATACATTGGGCAAGGCAATGCCGATAACTTCGTTGTTACTAAATTACACCTCACCATCGGCATTGCAAAATTTCGATAATATACGAAGTGATGCTGATAATCGCGCAAGAGCAGTGGATGATTCTTCACCCACACGCAATGAATTACCACCACAATTCTTTCCCGTACATGACATTGCTGAAACCTCCAAAACTTCCCCCACCGATATTGATGATGATTTAGACGGTCTAGATCAGGATTATGAAATACTTATATCCGAATGTAGCAGCAGCTATGCCAGCAGCAGTCAACACGATGACGGCGGCGGTGGTGGTGGTGATCGTCGCAAATCAAATTCTGATGAATACATATCCTTGATCGGCAATTCGACATTCTATACACCCTGTCAGACATGTGTGGGTTCGGCTCCAAGCGACATGGCCGCACGTCCTTTGGCCATTAATGAAATGTGCCGCCGTTTGTGCACCGAGGAGTGTCGTTTACGTTTAAGTTTAGCCGGTCTGGTACCAACTTCGGAGTCAATTGAGAAAAATAAGAAAGCTTTGGAAACATATGTACAGCATGCCATATTGGAGAAACCACCCAAATTGCCACCAAGACCCAAAAAGGAACAGGACGTGGTTCCCGATATGCCTAAACGTCCAATGCCAGGTGCAATTGCCATACAAAGGAAGAAGTTCTTAAACAACATCTTGGCACCAAATGGCCCAAACGGTGATGAATCGATCAGCAGCAGTGACAATGAAGATGATAAAGTAAAGGGGGCGATGAATCGGCCACCCAAAGAGTTAATGGATATTGTTTCGAACATTGTGATGGTGGCACCACCACCAACTCCAGCAGTCTCTCCATTGCCACAACAAAAAAATTCAACACAACCATCCACTTCAGAATCAGCGACAAGCGCGAATTCAGAGACCACCAATACCACCAATGCAGATCACAACAACACTCTCATTGATCCCCACGAAATGGCCATGCTCAAGGATTTTCGTGAGAAATTCGAAATAGCGGAAGCTCTTGCAAAGACCTCGGCAATGACCTCTACTTCGCAAATTAAGCAACGTCTAGCCGCTCGAAAACGGGAAATCGAATTGGAGAACGCTAATGCCATCATGTCTGGCGATGCTGAACATGATTTTGAGCTTGACGTTGACGCCAACAATTGTAGTAGTGGTGATACCATTTGTGAACCTGCATCTACCGGTTTTGGTGGAGGCAAAGAGTTGTCGTCAGCGTCGTCAAAACAAACCAGACGTCAGCAAGGTGCGCCTGCCATTACCGATGCCGTTACACAGCAATTGAATAGCAACAACGACAACAACAATAACAAATCGAATGTAAATAACAAGCTGACTCAGAGGCAAGTAGACACTGGGTCTAGCTCTGTTCGTGCCGCCGGTGCTGCTGCTGTTGACTACCAAGAAGACTATGAGCCTCCACGCGAGTTGCTGTTGTACCTTGTAAGGTAATTAAATGATCGACATGCCCACGAAAAAATTGGTGTATTTTTATTTTAGTTAAATTTTGTACATAAATTAATTGCTGAGGTTGATAAGAGTATTATAATTGTGTGTGTGTGCACATTGTGGTACACAGTTTTTTTTTTTTGGTAATTTGATAACACTAGTCAACAAAAAATTTGGATACTAAAACACTAAAGACCAATTGGTCTATATAGAGACCACGCGTCTTTATGAAGACCAATTGGTCTATATAGGGACCACAGGTATTTATAAAGACCAATTGGTCTATATAGAGACCAATTGGTCTATATAGAGACCAATTGGTCTATATAGAGACCAATTGGTCTATATAGAGACCACAGGTCTTTATAAAGACCAATTGGTCTATATAGAGACCACGCGTCTTTATGAAGACCAATAGGTCTATATAGAGACCACAGGTCTTTATAAAGACCAATTGGTCTATATAGGGATCACAGGTCTTTATAAAGACCAATTGGACTATATAGAGACCACAGAACTTTATAAAGACCACAATTATATACCAATTGGTCTATATAGAGACCACAGGACTTTATAAAGACCAATTGTTCTATATAGAGACCCCATGTCTTTATAAAGACCATATAGAGACCACAGGTCTTTATAAAGACCAATTGGTCTATATAGAGACCACGCGTCTTTATGAAGACCAATAGGTCTATATAGAGACCACAGGTCTTTATAAAGACCAATTGGTCTATATAGAGACCACAGGTCTTTATAAAGACCAATTGGTCTATATAGAGACCACAGGTCTTTATAAAGACCAATTGGTCTATATAGAGACCACAGGTCTTTATAAAGACCAATTGGTCTATATAGAGACCACAGGTCTTTATAAAGACCAATTGGTCTATATAGAGACCACAGGTCTTTATAAAGACCAATTGGTCTATATAGAGACCACAGGTCTTTATAAAGACCAATTGGTCTATATAGAGACCACAGGTCTTTATAAAGACCAATTGGTCTATATAGAGACCACAGGTCTTTATAAAGACCAATTGGTCTTTATAAAGACCAATTGGTCTATATAGAGACCACAGGTCTTTATAAAGACCAATTGGTCTATATAGAGACCACAGGTCTTTATAAAGACCAATTGGTCTATATAGAGACCACAGGTCTTTATAAAGACCAATTGGTCTATATAGAGACCACAGGTCTTTATAAAGACCAATTGGTCTATATAGAGACCACAGGTCTTTATAAAGACCAATTGGTCTATATAGAGACCACAGGTCTTTATAAAGACCAATTGGTCTATATAGAGACCACAGGTCTTTATAAAGACCAATTGGTCTATATAGAGACCACAGGTCTTTATAAAGACCAATTGGTCTATATAGAGACCACGGGTCTTTATAAAGACCAATTGGTCTATATAGAGACCACAGGTCAGTTGTTAGCTAGTGTACATAATTACTTCCGATATTTAAAGCCACACATTACGCGCGTTATATTTCAATTTCCATCCGCCTCTATACTGCGCATAGAGACTTTATTAATTCGCTTATGTGTTGGTGGTCCAGTAAACAGCTGTTATGTCAATGAGATAATGACTCGGCTACTTGTGTACAATAATATTTGATTTGCCAAAATAAATCAATAAATCCATTGATCTACTTATTGGATATCTGAACAAATAAATAAAATAAATTTGATTCTATTGAATTCATTTGTTGGTTAATGGGTTTTGGTTCAAGGAAGTTTGCGGAATATTGTTTTGTTTGCATTCAATTGGCTTGGGGCAAAAAAAATAAACATATTTTGTTTTATCCAAATTAAGCAAAATTATTTTTTCAAGATTTCGAAATGGAATCATTCACCTTAAAAATTAAAAAAAGTGAATTGTGTATTTTTTGTACAGTTCCAAAGGTTCTCTCTCTTAAAATTCAAAATATTTCACTTATAAAACTATGAAACTAAATTGAGCTCATGATCTGGTGGTGGGGTGGAAATTTCTAATTGAAAGCCCTTTGGGTGTATATAAAAAACCAATAAGCACAAATTAAAAAGTATTCTATGGTCACCCCTTTTTTACTTAGATCTTTCTCCTACTAATTGAAAATTACAGTCACTTCTTCCGCATAATAATTTTTCCATTGTGTAATAAACAAACACACACTTCGTACATACTTACAATGAATGGATTTCAGAATAGAAAACTTTCCTCTCACATTGCCATTCAAAATTTGTCCAATGTGCAATATATATATATTTTTTTTAATTCATACAAAGTTTGTTTCATTCTTATTTTTTTACAACTGATTAAATTTGCCACTTTGATAAGATTGCATTGTCTAGGGGAACCATCTGTAATCGCAGACAGTTAATGTCTGATATGGCCATTGTCCCAGTGTGACTTTATTCTAGAGCAACCTTATCAGCTGATAAAACATGCAATAAGCGTGATGCCAGCCAGCACATAAATATTAGATTCCGTTGTAAATGAGAATGGCATTAAAGTGGATGTAGTTCCATATTTCAGGTTCGTACTGGTTCCTTATCACACACCCATGTAAGTGTAATAAGTCAAGGTTATTTGTTTATAACTTATGTTGGTAAATTAATTTATTTCAAAGTAACTCACTTATGATGATAGCTGAACTATCTTTATTGTTACAAAGTACTATAAAATAATTGATTGAGTTATGGTAATTCGTAGGCAATATATTAAAGTGATTATGTTTATTTAACGGAATTTTGAAATTAATAACTTATTTCCATAGGAAAAATACATTCAAGTCTTGGCAATACTCTGGAATATGTTATTGATAAAAAATAATGCAATTTTAAAGTTGGCATTTCCCCTTTGATTGTCAAATAGGAAATTCGGTACATTTTACAGTTTTTCTTTGACAAAGACGAAAATGCAAGCCAAGCGTCTAAAATTGTGAATGGTGTTTATGGTTCCGATACTGTAAGACCCAATTATTGTTTTTTTTTTTTTTATTTTTTGGTTTCGTAGATTCCGTTCACCTCGCACAGGTAGACCGGTCGTCGAAGTTGTCGATGAAATCGGAGAAATGATCGAAGTTGACCGACAAGTTAGCAGTCGTAATATCGCCCAGGAGGTGAAAATCGACCATTAAACTGTCTTAAGGGGACCCCCCCATTCTCGGGGTAAAAATTTATTTTGATTCATTTGATTTAATTCGAATCTACACTAATTCAAGAATGTCCCTACAACATTTCAAGAGAAAATCTCAAGAACTCGTGAAGATATAGCCGATTTATTGTGCCAGCATCAAGTGCTTCTCAAACTTTAAACGCGTTTTTTAATGACTCAATCGATTCCAAATTTTTACACGTTTTTCTGTGAGTGTATAGCTAGGATAAAGCCAATCTAGGATAAAGCAACTAGGATAAAGCCAATCGATGAAGATCTTCCCTATTTCTTTAACTCGGTTTTTGGTAAAAAATCGGCCATTTTCCAAAAATATTTTTTCAAAGGTCCGACATTTTGTTAATTTTAGAGCGATAATAATTCTAGTTCATACGAGAGCCAAACATGTACTCTTTCTAACACCGTTGTAATTTTCGGATTCCGATGTTCCAGTGGGGAGTTAACATGTCCGCCATCAAAAATAAGGACTTTTATTTAATTACAAAAAACAACAACAAAACAATAACAAAATTTTTTTGTAAATTATTTTTCTTCTCTTTTAAATCTTCAAATATATATGTGCAAGGTTACAAACATTAACAAGCATTGGTATTGATTTACCAGCCCATTGAATATCTTGAAAAATTAAAATTGTGAATGGGGGTGGGGGTTCCCTTAAACCATTTACAATTGACTAGAAACGGCCAGAATTGGCCAACAGGAGAGGTGTCGTGTTCCACCAGGACAACGCTAGGCCACACACATCTACAGTGACTAGCCAGAAACTTCGGTAGCTTGGTTGGGAATCAATCGATTATCATATTTTTCTTGCATTGCAAAATTTCTTTAATGATAAAAAATGGTATCAAATAGGGAGCAGAACTGCTATGAGAGAGGCATTAAGAAGTTACCTTTAAAAATCCTATATCAAAACGGTGCATAACGGTTCCCAAATTGGACATTCCGAAGCATATTAAATAAAGTCCTATAGTTCATATAAAAATAATGCCATTCTTTTTCTCCAATCTAATATTTAAAACTCCTCCCATATGTCTCCGAAAATGTCCTCTATTAATATTCTTAAAATATACGTCAACGGATCTCTAAAACCCTAGAAAAATAAATCTGAAAATTCATCGATTAAATATTCTTAAAAATATAGACCTATTATGAAATCCGCTTTATTAGTAATCAAAAAATTCTAATATTCCTAATAAAAATTCTGCGTTTCCCTTTTATTTTTTTGTTAATTCATATCCCTTATGGATCCCTGAAAAAATATTTTTAAATCCAATTGCCGACATATATTTTTCATAGCCCTATAAAATACTCTTAAGGGTCGACGATTATGTATTGTGGATACGAAAATACTAGAAAAAATATCCTAAAAAATCTATGCTAAGGGAACAGATAATCTTAAAAAAAACTATTCTTAAATATCTACGACAATGTATCGATCAATTTACAAAAATATTCTTGAATATCTACGCGTCTGTATATAAAAAAATCATTTTTTTAACTACTCGTTATGATCTGATATCCTAAGATAGTCTTCGAAAAAATTATTCATAAAAAATCCACGGTTATGAATTTGAAATTCAAAGAAAAAAAATCCACGCTTGGTTTCGAGTCGAAATAGTACCATTTATAAATTATCTTTAAAAATTCCACGATTCGAGCTATTAAATTCCGCAAAAAAAAAAATATAAAAATAAATGTTCTTAAAAAATATGTTGATGTTTCCTAATTCCAAATTCGTGGATCCGATAATCCTAGAAAAAATCTTCTGAGAAAATCAAAATATATATTCTTTAATAGCTAACGAAATTGCATTGATTCTTTAAGGAATTTTGTGAAAAAAAATCCCTATTTGTAATCCTGACGATCCTCTGTTTTTTCAATCCAATATTATATAACCCACATTTTATGAAAAAATCTTAAAAAACACGATAATTTTTAGACATTTTTTTTAAAAATACATTGAATTTTAAAAGGTCTATCAAATATATTTAAAAAAAATCATAACTATCAATCGAATCCTAATTCTGGCCTTTTAAACTGTTCTTAAAAAATCGCCAATAGTTTATAAATACTTGGGACATTTAATTATTACTCGAAATTGAAAAATATTTTAAAAAATGTACCTAATCATTTGAAAAACTTTATTTAAACATACCCTCGAAAAAAAAAACATGAAGAATATGAAATTATATATGCACGTCATAATAATTTCACACTATACTGTATTTTAAATAATTTAATATTTCAACATGACCAACACCAATTTATCACAACAGCAACAACAATAAAAACATTTACTAAAAACAAATAATAGTTGATGATAATTTTAAAATTTTGATAAGCCCCATGGGGTGGCACATTGCGCTCGCTCTCTCTTTCTCCCAATGCTGACATTACAATGGTAACTGTGCGACTGATTAATCGTCTATTTCTCCATTTGAATTGTTTCAACAGCCAATCATTTTTTCTTTTCATTTTAGGAACATTTAACACAGACTCGCTTATTTGACATTATGATCTTGTCAATTTCTATATCGCAACAATTGTTGTTGGTGCAACAAGAACAAACTCGATTATCTTGATTGTAATAAAGGTTTTTTTGTCGCACGTCAATCAAATAAATAATACAACGCCGATATAGTATTACAAGTTATATGATAACAATTACATACATATTTTTAACTAATTAATAAAAATACAAATTTTAATTTATTTCAAAAAAATACATATAATACAAAATTTCCATTAAAAAACAAACATTTTTGAAATCATGGATTTCCTATTGAAATCATCGCGTCTAATTGTGAAATCGAGAACGATTACGCGTCGTGTTGCTGTGCCCATACCAAGGTAAACATGTTTTTCTATATTTTTATTTATTTTTATTAATTTGCAATGAAGTCCTGCATATACACGATTATAATTTAATGATGTCTTAAAAATATAAATTCGAATACAAGGCTGTTTAGACTTTTTATACCCTACACAGCTATGTTGTCAGGGTATTATAGCTTTGTGCAGCCCCAAGAGTTTGTAACGCCCCGAAATATTGGTCCTAGACCCACCCACCCCCACCTGAGTCGATCTAACCATGTGTGTCCGTCCATTATAATTTGTAAATACGCAGGCCACAGTTATGGACCAATCTTCACGAAATTTTGCATGTAGTATGGGTTCTGGCCAATGAAGACCCCTATTGTTTCCTGTAAAGATCGGTTAATATTAAGGGGGTGAAATGGACCAAAAACTTTATTTTTGTCTGATTTTCTCCAGAGGCCGTAATTATGGCCCAACATTTAAATGGAAAAGGGGATTGGGCCAAAGAATAACCATGCCTGTTTTGATAAAGATTGGTCAATATTTAGCTAGTCAAATTGACCCTGACTTTTGTGTGAAAAATTACAAAATGTGTATTCTATAGCTTATATATTTACCCCTGAATGACATAGACCCAAGGAGTTGAAAATATATTCCAGGGGAGTGGTTGGCCTTCAAATTTATACCAATAACATTGTCGTATGTACTCAGATGTGGGAATTACACTTAAATATTTACAGGTGCTTACGTATTCAAATATTAATTAGTAACCCATTACCACCCTAGAGGGCGAAAATATAGCGGTGATCGCTTTGAAATTTTCTATTACGATCCAGGTATGGTAAAGTTGATGATGATAGTCGGTGATGATCAGATAATAATATTGGGAAAAAGTGGACCGACAACTTAATTTTTTTGAGTCGATCTATAGGCCACAATTGAAATCCGAACATAACAACACAACCCACGGTGAAGGTCAAGAGAGTGCAAATATTGCCCAAGATCGGAATATAGGACCACACAAAGTTAGATTTTCGTGGAAGTTCTGTAGGGTATCATATGGTCGGCCCCGTCCGACTATACTGCTCCGCTCACTGGTTCAAAACATGTGAATTTGTAGATTAATAATAATAATTTTTAATAATATTTTTCTAGGATATTCACACTTATAAGCGTGTCTTTTTAGCAATATGATTTCATATGTTCATATGTCAGGGTGTGGATTTTGGAGTAATAGGAATGAATTTTAAGGAATTATTTTTCAAGAAGTCTAAAGTTCACTTGGGTGGAATTTTTAAGAATTTGTTTTGGGCTTTCGGATTCTGATTTTTTAAGAATCTTTTTAATAGTCCTACTCTACGCTTCAAAGGAATAGGCATGCATTTTCCAAGATTTTTTAAGATCTGATTTTCGAAGTATCAATGATATTTTTAAATATTTTTTGGTCTACCTACATAGGCGTCGATTTCTTAGGATTATAAAACTTTTTTAAAATATTTTTTTTGTCGTAGATTTTTCAAAATATTTTTTGTAGTACCCAGGGAGCTACAAGCGTGAATTTAAAAAAAATCTTGTCTTTATTGTAGATTTTTGAAATATTTTTTTTTCCGATGATAATATTGAATATTAAAATATATATGTTTAAAAGACTTTTCATAATTTTTTTAAAAATATTTGTTATGACTTTCAAAAAAGGCGTTTTTCTTAAAAATATTTTTTTCAAAGGCTTTCACAAATGTTTTTTTTTAATATTTCTAGTACTAGCAGAACCATTTGGATTAAAAATATTTTATCTAGGATTTTCAAAGCCCTAAGCTCTGATTAAAATTATTTATTTTCTAAGACTTCCAGATCCATTTATGTGGATTTTTTTTAAATTACCTTTTCTAACACTTTTAGATCCGAAACGAAGTTAATTATTTTTTCTGGGACTTTCAAAGGAGTCGAAAAATATAAAAATATATTTTCTAGGATTATCAGATTTTTTCAAAATTTCGTAGATTTTTTACATATTTTTTTCAAGGACTTATAGATCTATATGCGAGGATTAAAAAAATTGTGGGCCTTTGAAAAAAAATTAAAAATCTTTATAGCCATTGGCGCGGATTTATAAAAATATTTTGTCGAATTTTTTTTTTTAATATTTTTTAATGTCTTTTCATAATCCTAGAATTTTTAAAAATATTTGTAATGACTTTTATAAACATAGATTTGTTTATAAGCGTAGATTTTTTTAAAAATATATTTTTAATATTTTTAATTCTAATTTTTAATAATTTAATAATTCTAGAATTTTAAAAATATTTTTAATAACTTTTATAAACATGGATTTCTTTTCAAATATTTTTTCTAAGACTTTCATAAGCGTAGATTTTTTAAAAAAATATATTTTCTAGGACTATCAGAATATTTGGATTTTTTAACCAAGACTTTCAAAGCCATAAGCTTCGATTAAAAAGAAAATATTTATTTTCTAGGGCATCCAGACCCATAACTATGGATTTTTTAAAACTATTTCTAATTTTCTATTTCTACTTTTTATATTTTTATTTTCGGACCTTCAGTACCATAAGAGTATATTCTTCAAAAATATTTTATCTAAGACTTCTATGTCCACAAGCGTGAATTTCAAAAAATTGTTTTGGATTTTCCAAGCCGTAAGCGTGAACTTTTAAAGAAATTTTTTTCTACAACTATCAAGGACATGCGCGTTGATTTTTAGGTATATTTTTTCATGGGCATTCAGATTCATATAAATATAAAAACATTGTTTCAAGAACTTTCTAAGGTCCAAGTGTAGACTTTTCAAAAAAAATGTTAAGGAATATTTTTCTCATACTTTCAGAGACATAGGCGCGGATTTTTTAAAAGCATTATTCTAGGACTTTCTAAGCCGTAATCGTAGATTTATTTTTTTTATACCCTCCACCATAGTATGGAGGGTATATTATTTTGTTTTTCCGTTTGTAACTCATCGAAATAATCATTTCCGATCCTTTAAAGTATATATATTCTTGATCAGCGTAAAATTCTAAGACGATCTAAGCATGTCCTTCTGTCCGTCCGTCTGTTGTAATCACTCTAGCGTCTAAACGAGTTGAGATAGATCGCCAAAACTTTGCATAGGGTCGTCTTTTGTCTGCAGGCAGGTCAAGTTCGAAGATGGGATATATCGGTTGCCGTTTAGGCATAGCTCCCATATAAGGGTAACCCCCAATTTTCCGTATTTTGGGGTTCTTGAGCGCGGTTTTCAACCGAATTCGCTGAAATTTGGTATATTGAGTTGCTATTGGGTACCCAATTTCTCCACAAAAAATTATACATATAGATCCATTTTTTCTGGTAGCCCCTCTAATTTTCAGTATTTTGGGGAGTTTTGATAGTAGTTTTCGACCGAATTTGCTGTAATTTAGTACTTTGAGTTCTTATTGGGTACCAAATCTCTCCACTAAAAATTATAAATATAGGTCCATTTTTTCTGGTAGCCCCCATATAAGGGTACCCCCAAATGTCGGTATTTTGGGGTTCTTGAGCGCGTTTTTCAACCGAATTTGCTGCAATTTGATATTTTGAAGTATATGGTAACAAATCTCCCTACCAAAAATTATTAATATTCGCCCTCTTTTTAGGGTAGTCCCCATATAACCCTTTTTTTATATTAACCCTTTTTTTATATTAATATAGTTATCTGATTTGTTCCGCTTTGTTTGATTCTAAGACTCTGTTGTAATCATTCCACCTGCGTAGGATAGGGAGATAAAAAATTAGATCGTAAGGTTCGATAATGAACTATATCCGAATTTGAACTATATCCGATATTCCCCATCTTTGAATTTGAACTAAATTTGGAAGAAATAATAAGATGGGCAAAGTTTGGATTAAATCTAAATTTTCTGAAACGGATTTGGTCCAAAGAAACATGTGGGGTAGAACCAATATTTTGATTAGCCACATTTTCACCGTGTTAAAAGGTATACACCCTCATTAGCCATTAGGCTGAGAGTATAATTATCCATTAAAAAATTCTGAAATTTGTATTATGGTTAACATTATGGTTTACATAACCCGTTTTTAGAAATGTCGGTATAGGTCCACTTTTTGCTATGTTTGGCCCGGCCGAACTTAACGCTTTTCCACTTGTTTTTGTCTAGGACTGATTCAGATTCATAAGCGTGATTTTTTAGGAATATTTTTAATGGATTATCAGATCCTATAAATACTAGATCAGCTTGTCTTTTAAACATCTTTGTAGAAAATTGTCGATATAGGTCAATATTTGGAAATATCCTCCATATAAAGATTCAGGCTCGGTATTTTTATAGGCTTATACGATTTTTTTCCCACCCAAGTGTCTTTAAATAGAAATTCCAGGTTCTAGGTATTTTAAAAAAGTGTCGTTGTAAGTCAATGTTTTTTAAAAATATTAGCGGAATTTGTGTGATTTCGTTAGACATAACAATGTTTAAGTTTTAGAAGAACCCAAAATTATACAAGCATTTTAATTAAGCAGCAGTCATCCGGTCAATTTACACAAAATGCAATTGCGTTTTGAATTTTATCTCAATTCTATTAGAACATTTGAAATTTGGTTTTCTTAACCCCTTGGCGAACAAAGTGAAAACCGTTTGCAAATAATATAGAATTATTTTTTTTTTAATTTTTTTTTCTTTTCATTTTTCAAAAATTAATGTCAACACAGAGTTCTATTATGAGTGTGGGGTCATCTCTGGTTATGAGACACTTATTGATTAATAAACCAAAATGTGTTAAGATTTTCAAATGTATTTTTGTTCTTGTTAATATTTTTTCGTTTGGCCATTAGATCAATTCAAACCAATACATACATAATTCATTAAAAAATGCTGCAGCAAAAAAAAGACCAAAATGTATTGCCTTAATGAAAAATTGAACATAAAAGTGAAAATGAGAAATCAATCACCCAATCAATCCATCTCCATGCATCTTTGTATGGAAATTGGCAATATAAAATTCAGTCAACAAATCATTTCTATGCAATGCAAATTTATTGTTATGTAAATGGGTTCCAAACCAAGTCAGTCAGTCGAACATTTTTGCATTGGTTATGCAAAAAATGGAAACAAAACTTTTTTTGAGTTAAAAAAAAACTTAAAAAAAAACTTTTTTTGAGTTAAAAAAAAACTTAAAAAAATATTTTCAAAATAATTTTTTATTTTTTTAAAAAAGTGCAGGGTTGTCCGGTATATATAGAGTCGAATTCGGTTAAGTGACAACGCCTAATTTCAGAAAAAAAATCTCTTAAGCTGAATTTTCAATTAAAAGAACTTCGGATAAGCGAAACTCGTTGCGCTTAAACGAAGTTTTCAATCAATATCTGAAAAATCGTGAAATTTATAAATCATATTATAAAATGAATTGAGTAAGAACTTGTTTTTTCGTAGACATTTGAATGGATGGTTGGAAAAAATGTGAAACATAATTTTAGGGTTGCACATACAAATTTTAATGAATTTCGTGACCCTTACAAAAATTACATGTTTTCTCTTAAGGGGACCCCCTCCCCCATTCTCGGGGTCAAAAATGTTTTTGACTTAATTCGAATCTACACTAATTCAAGAATGTACCTACAAAATTTCAAGGGAAAATCTCAGGAACTCTTGAATATATAGCCGATTTATTCTGTCAGCATCAAGTGACGGCTGAAGAGCTTTTCAAACTTTAAAAGCGTATTTCTCTAAACGAATGGCGGGCACGATTACTCAAAAACCAATAACCCAATCGATTCCAAATTTTTACACGTTTCTCTGTGAGTGTATAGCTATCGTATGAACTAGGATAAAGCCAATCGGTGAAGAACTTCCTTATTTTTTTAAATTTGTTTTTGGTCAAAAATCGGCGATTTTCCTAAAATATTTTTTCATAGATCCGCCATTCTGTTAATTTTAGAACGAAGTCAAAAATCCTAGTTCATACGCGAGCCAGACATGTACTCTTTCTAACACCTTTGGAATTTTCGGATTACCCCAGTACATCTCAATATAGTTGATATTTATGCATAGGCCAACAGTTCCACTAGTAAACACTGACACTTTCTTCGGACTATACCTAATCGAAGCGAGCATATTCGCCATAGAATTATTATTTTACACAAAAGTCTCGATCCCCTTGACTTGCTAGTTGATAACCGATCACACTCTTCAATGTGTACAATTAAGCGATTCATTCGGTTAATTAGATAATTTAAATAAATCGGGTCATAAATCAGAGTCATAAGCGGGATTTTTATACCCTTCACCACACTGTGGTACAGGGTATTATGTCTTTGTGCATATGTTTGTAACAGGCAAAAAATCATGGTTCCTTTTGAGAATATGCATAGAATCACTTTCTGAATTTACGCATGTCCGTCTGTCCGTCCGTCCATCTAATTTTGTGAACAAAGTACAAGTCGCATTTATGATCCGAATTGGATGATATTTGGCACAGCTCATTTGCTTGGCCCAAGGACGAACCTTATTGAAATTGGGAAAAATCGGTTCAGATTACTGAATGAAGTCTAGAATGATGTGTGCAAAGTTTCGTGAAAATCGGTTCATATTTAGATATAGCTCTCATATAGTTTCGCCCGATTTTAGGTAAATAGTCCATTAAAGTCCCTGGAAATCTTTTGATTTGGACGAATTTTGGCATAGCGTACTGAATGAAGTCTAAAGTGATGTGTCCAAAGTTTCGTGAAAATCGGTTCAGATTTAGATATAGCTCCCATATATATCTTCGTCCGATTTAAGGTAAATGGTGTACCAAAGTCCCTATATATGTTTCGAGTTGAACGAAATTTGGAATAGCGTACTGAATTTCTTATATAATAATGTGTTCTAAGTTTCATGAAAATCGGTTCAGATTTAGATATAGCTCCCATATGTAGTTTCGCCCGATTTTAGGTAAATGGTGCTCCAAAGTCCCTGGAAATCTTTTCATTTGTACGAATTTTGGCATAGCGTACTGAATTCAGTCTAGAATGATGTGTGCAAAGTTTCTTGAAAATCGGTTCAGATTTAGATATAGCTCCCATATACATTAGCATCCGATTTTAGGTATTTGGTGCACCAATGTCTGTAAAAATCATACGATTTGCACGAAATTTGTCATAGTGTACTGAATTAAGTCTAGAATGGTTTTAAGTTCAGAATGACGTGTGCCAAGTTTCGTGAAAATCGGTTCAGAATTAAATATAGCTCCCACATATATTTTCGTCCGATTTTATGTAATTGGTGCACCAAAGACCCAATATATCTTTCGATTTGCACGAATTTTGGTATAGGGTACTGCATTAAGTCTAGAATGATGTTGCTAAGCTTTCTGGAAAAGATCCATAGCTAGGCCGATTGACACAATGTACTGAAGTAATATAAATTAGTCTCTGGCAAGTTTTCCTGAAATAGGTTCAGATATAGATATATAACAAAAACGCGACGTCTGTTAGGATACATATATGTAGAATATACTCAAAGTGGTGAAGGGTATTATATAGTCGGCCCAGTCCGACTTTACTACTTACTGGTTTTTAAATAAATTTCAAAGTATTTCCGAGCCTGTAATTACTAAGAATATTTTTTCTAGGATTATCAGAGCCACAAATGTGACTTTTGTAGGCTTTTTTGGGGACAAAAAAAATGTATATTTCCTTTATAACATAGTACTGTATGGTAACAATATGATTATATTTATATAATCATATTGCATATTATATGTTTTTCACATTTTTTGTTGTTATGAATTTGAATATGAATACCAACAAAAAGGTTAAAAGATCATCATTGCAGCCAAACATTGTTTACCTTTATGAATAAATACAATTAACTTTTTTTTTGAATATCTCTCAGTGTAGATTTTCTTTATGTTTTGCTATTGTTGTTGCTTTTGTATATCTATGCTGTTGAGACCTCAGATATGACAATACAACGAAACGAAACACGTGAGATTAAAGATACGAAAATATTGTCAACAATAAGACAATTTCAATGTGTTTATTTATGAAGTAGTATCGTCGATAACGAATTGTGTGTACCCTGCATTATTCAACAATCTAAAATGCGACACCGAAGCTAAAGAAGAAATTTGTTCTTTACAGAATTGCCGTCATTATATGGGGTTATATCTGAAGGTATTAACAATTTAACCCATATACGCCGAGTGTATTTTTTATATTCATGAATATTAATTTGTTTTATACGTTACTCTTCTAAATGCGAAAAAATATATTAATTTTGCGCTTTAAAGTCAATGTAAAACACAATTGCGAATACCCAAGGTATTTCTCAAGATTTAGATCAAGCTCTCAATTATTTATTTATTTTTTTATTATTATTATTTTTTTTTGTAAGGTAAAATGGAAATGATGATTACTTTCTTGTAGTGATAAATTCATTTGAATTTTAAATTTATTTTTTTTTTCTTCAACTAAAATTGTGTGACAAATTTTCTTTGAGACGCCATATGCGTTGAACCGCACACTACTGCTGAATTCGGTCGCATAGGGTGTATTCTCAGCGTATGTACGTTTACATAAAGTCAAGAAAGACAATTGCCGGTTAGTAGATCAGCGACAATAAGAAAAGCCGCAACAACACAACGAAAGAAAGGAAAACAAAACGAAAGCCAACTCCAATACACATCTGTCAATATTCAATCGATCGTACGCGAACGCAGGCTCGATCAATCCATACATTACCGTTCTTATATTTCAAACACTCGAACAAAATCAGTTCTAAGCAAACCTTTTACAAGAACGGTTCAGAGGGTATATTTGCTCCGATTGTTTGAGCTTCTTCGTGACAAAAACAAATAAATAAATAACAAAGTGTTCAACAAATAAAAATTATTTTGATTCCACATAAAGAAAATAGGCTTGGTGTTTTTGTTTTTCAAGCAATTTTTAAAAGTAAAAGTGTAACAAAGAAACAGTAAAAAGGTATCCTTTGATACAGGACTTCCAGAAACTGTTAACAATGGAACCAACATTTGAAATACCCACTCGTTCCACAAAGCCGCCTTGCAAAAATGATCGCAAAGGTTATTTGCAAAGAGTAATGTTGACAAGGTAATTTTATTAGAAATTCCTTAATTCATTTACTGAGTTATATAGGACAAGATATTGGTGTATACATACTTTTTATGAATATAGAGAAATTACCAATATTCCATTTAACACACAGAACACTAATCGTTTTCTTATCTCCGATTCATTAAAATTTGCATTCCGATAGACATATGTCCCCCATGTGTGATTTATGACGAATTTTATCTTTTTGCATTAAATGCACTAAATTGTGTGGGTCCACGGATAGTAAAAAAATGTTCGTAAGAAAACATAAACGGCATTTTACAAATAGTAGCCAGAGATTCGAACCTGCAGATATATAAACTTATTTACATATTATACAGACAGTGTGCTGAGGATCTGGAAGGAGCATTTTGAAAAACTTCTGGTATCAAATAGTAGCGGTGAAGAGTATACCCCACAACCAATAATATATGACGGTATAGCCAAGATGAAGTCAGAATAGCAATCAATCGGTTGAAGAATAATAAAGCAGCAGGTAGCGATGGGTTACATGCCGAACTCTTGAAGACTGGTGGTCAGATGCTGGTAAGGAGCATGCACCAGCTGATTAGTACAATCTGGCTAGAAGAATACATGTCCAACTTCAGCATCCTGTGTCCCGTGCACAAAACAGGAGACAAGACGATATGTGTCAACTATAGAGGAATAAGTCTCCTTCCCATCGCATATAAATTGCTATCCAGCGTAATACTGTAAGGCTTAAGATTATGAGGCCCAATTGTGTCTTTAGACCAAAACAGTTTTTATTTTTTTGAGAATTTGGAGCCCGCTTAAAAATCGGCTTTTCTGCTGGCTCGCTTCATAACTCTGCTTTATTTATTCCAAACTTTATTAAATTTTGGAAATGTTGACTACAAATTTTAAGAGAGAGAGTTGGGTGTGGCTTATAAGAAAATGTGGGTCGATAGGTCACATCTTTGACTTATTTGGTAAAATATTACCATTTACGCAGTTTGAATAAAATCAGGCATTCCATTGATAGTGGAATTTTTTTTTTTTTAAATTATGACACTTTGTGGATGGGAGACTAGAAGGAGTAGATCGATTTTCCCCATTTCCAAATATTACGATGTGCACTCTTTGGAAAAAAAATCGAACATTCCTTCCGCCTAATATTTGATTTATAAATATTAAAAATATTGACCCTTTGTGTGGGAGGTACATGAAAGAGTGTACCAATGGATTCCACCCTCGGCTTGGAAAAGATAATAGCATGTTCAAAGTTTGGTTCAAATCGGATAGTCCGTTTGTATGGTTGTTATACAATTAATGTTCAGCAATATATTCTGATCATTTTGTGGGGGAGGAGGTACCAACATCGATATACACCATCTTCGGTCCAAACATCTTAGGAGCAGTAAATGTTCCTAAAAAAATTTTCGATATTGATCCCCTACTTAAGGTAGACCCCATATGTCGTACCTCCCATATTTCGAAGACACGTTTTCAACGTAATTGACTGTAGTTTAGTATTACGTTGGGAAAAAAGAAATCCATTAAGCCGGTCGTCGAAAATTTCAATAAAATCGGAGAAATAATCGAAGTTGACTAAAAATCGACCATAAAACAGTTTTAAACCATTTACACAAAACTGGATTCAAAAAGAAGCTCGATGCTTGGATACCACACCAATTAACAGAAAATAAAATAGGATGTATCGAATTTCCATCTGCGAAGCCTTGGCAAAACGGAATGAGATAGACCCATTTCTTAAACGGATGGTGACTGGAGATGAGAAATGGATCACATACGATCTTTGGTCAAAGAGTAGTAAAGCACCTCAAACCAAACCAGGACTAACGGCAAGGAAAAGGTTCTGCTATGCATTTGGTGGAAGTTGCTTCCAAACGCTAAATTCTGATCTCTATTGTCAACAACTGGGCCGTTTGAAGATAGCAATTGAACAGAAACGTCCAGAATTGGCCAACAGTAGAGGTTTCGTGTTCCACAAGGACAACGCTAGGCCACACCCATCCAGAGTGTCTCGCCAGAAACTTAGGGAGCTTGATTGGTGTGTTTTAATACATTCGCAACACAGTCTGGACTTGGCACCATGCGATTATCATCTTTTTCTTGCATTGCAAAATTTCCTAGATGATAAAACAATTTGTATCTAGAGAGGCTTGTGAAAATCGACTACTAGAGTTTTTTTTTGCAAATAGAGCGCAGGACTTCTATGAGAGAGGCATTATGAAGTTACCTTTAAAATGACAACAAATCATACAACAAAACGGTATATATTTGGACATTCCGAAGCATGTTAAATAAAGTCCAATAGTTCATAAAAAAATAATGGACTTCTTTTTTTCCAACATAACATTTTGGATTGGGCAAAAAATTCCCTCAAACTATTATATTGAATCAAGTTTTAGGATAGTCCCCACATAATTGAACCTCCTATTAATCGTTATTTTGTAAATATTGATCGATCTTTGGGTCCAGCACATTTATAGGTATTCTGGTGATCTTAGGCGCATTTTCTGAACATAGTGATTATATAATATAGTACTAGCAAAGTGCCCGCTACTTCGTATGCGGAAAGGGAATACAAAAAATATTTCATATGGTATCGTAAATACTGTAAATTTGTTGTACTATAGTTTGCGATTTAGTACTCTTCATACACATAAGCATTATTTTCCGAAATCTCTCTTACTTCCATTAAACAGATTTAAACCAGTAAGGAAAGTAGTAAAGTACCACATGCAAAATTTCGTGCAAGTCGAAAGATATATGGGGACTTTGGTACACCATTTACATTAAATCGGACGAAGTTATATATGGGAGCTATATCTAAATCGGAACCGGTTTTCACGATGTTTAACACACATCGTTCTAGACGTAATTCAGCCCGCTGTGCCTAATTCGTGTAAATCGAAGGATATATAGGGAGGGGGATAGTGGTGCACTATTACCTAAAATCGGACTAAAATATATATGGGAACTATATTTAAATTTGAACAGATTTTTTCCCAATTTCAATAGGGTTCGTCCTTGGGCCAAATATGTGACGTATGCCAAATTTCATCGAATTCGGATCATAAATGCGACCTGTACTTTGTTTACAATTTAACATGGACAGACAGACGGACATGCATAAATCGACATAAAATGTGATTCTATGCATATAATGTGATACCGATGCCGAAATCGAAATTTAGTGCATTTGCTATTATATTTACTATTCGTACAAATCAATTTGAGTTTCTCTATAGCTAAATACTACACTTCAACAGTAATCTAAATTCCAAATCGCAGGATCCAACCAAATACAAATGGTTTCAAATATAGTACCATCATACTTATAAGTAAGAATTTCTAAAACTACATCAATCGTACTCTCCAACAGTAATCTTAATTCCACCAAAGTCCAAATTTAGTACTTTTCGTACTTACGAATTTCCAAATATACCTCAATCCTTACTTCAAATAGTAATCGTATGTCAAAATTTAAGAATTCCAGCTCTGCCTGTTCATCAAAAACCAAATTGTACCAGATTTGGTACCATTCTGTACTTTTCGTACCCATATTCCAAACTTTATCAAACCTACACCCCCACAGTAACCTAAAAGTACATTTACATATACGATTTTAAATCGACTCGATTAACGAAATCCAGAAATACACCTTAATTGTTTACACATACCCTTAATCATGATCTAAATGCCGAACAGCTGATGTTTGTTAGTATACATACAAAATTATTAATTTGCGCCAAAAATATTTGTTTGCAAATTGAAAAAGAATAGAAGAATTACCACAATGGAAATGTTTTTGTAATACTGTGATCGTTTGGAAAGTAAAAAAACACCTAAAAACAAAAATTCTATAATTAATTTTTATTTTCCTTTGATCTGTCTTTTTGTATTTGTCAGCCGTTAAATTTAAAAACAAACGGCATGTAAAAACAGTTGCAAATTTTGGTACATTGTGAGAGAGTTGTATTTTTTCGTACAAAACCCGCGTTGCATCTCAGTAGTACCATGATTTCGATCATGATTTAAAATAAATCCTGCTGCACGATGATTAAAATTTGTGTGGTAAATCATGGTAAATTCAGCCTGATTAAGAAAATAAACCCTGATTCAGCCTTTAATCATGATTAAATGTTATATGTAAATTCGCTTTAAGTTGCAACTTTCGGGATTCGAATTCTACCCGTTCACCAATGTCCAATTTGTACCAAATTTTGTGCTTTTCGTACCCATAAGTACGAATTTCCAAAACTACCCCAGTCATGTTCTTCAATAATAACCTTTAGTCCACATTTAAGGATTCCAGCTCTATCCGTTCACCACACTCCAACAGTAATTTTAATAATAAATTTCAAGATCCCAGCCCTATCCGTTCACATAAATCCAAATTGTAGCATATTTCGTACCATTTAGTACTTTTCGTACTTTAAGTTTGAATTTTCAATTTAATTTAATCAAAATTTCAGGATCTCAACCCTATCCATTGGTACCTTATATTATTTAGTAACCCATTATCACTCTAGAGCGCGGAACTATAGCGCTGATCGCATTGAAATGTTCCATAAGGTTCCAGTTATGGTCAAGGACAACGCCTATAATTTTCGGTGATGATCAGACAATAATTTTGGAATGAAGTGGACCGAAAACTTAATTTTTTGTGTTTTTTTCGAGTCGATATATAGACCACAAATGAAAGCCGAACATCACAACACAACCCACGGTGAAGGGAATCTGGACAATAGCTGTACTGAATACTCGTAATATTAGGAAAATATGTCAGTGTGAGGAAAAGGTGCTGTTTACCTCTAATCGGGCAAGAGGATGCCAATATCACGAAATATTGCCCAGGCTCCGAATAAACATCCGCAGAAAATTTGAGTTCCGTGGTAGTGGTGTAGGGTATCGTATGGTCGGCCCCGTCCGACTATACTGCTCCGCTCACTGGTTTTAAATTGCTCATGCTCGCATTCAAATATAATAATTCCAGTAATTCCATACGTCATAATCTGAATCGGAATCACAATACCTTGTGCATCATTGCACATTTGTGACGTTATTTAGCGACAGACATACATCCAAATTAACTTAAATCTTTTAATAAATTAACACAAGTGCACGTTCGCACAAGCAAAAAATATAATTTTAAATGTCGTTTCATATTCAAAGCAAACAACAAGAAAGTGCCGCAAACGTTCCCCACAATAAATGTCGCGTCAAACGTTTTAGAAGTTATATATATATATATATATATATACCTAATGTTATTTTGTAAACTGTCACTGCTGTTGAATATCACAAATTCAAAATTTCCTACGCCAAAACCAAAAATACAAGATAGAATTTATTACGATCATAGTGTACATGTGATCCATATTGAACAACAACAATGCTTATATTTTAATTTGGACACGATTTATTATTTTTTGTATTTATTTATTCTGATAAATGAATCATTCCGCGTATTAATTCTACTGTTGAGTTCATTCATTCCGAAAGTAAACGAGTAGAGGCGACGCCAGACCTAGATGTCATTATATCCCACAATTATTCCATTTCAAAACTTGCTACGAGTGTGTTTACTAGCAGACGTAGCGATAAAGTAAAAAACAGAGGAAAACAGCTGAGGCACATCTGTCAAGCCATTATCTGATTATTAATATAATTAATAATTGTATTTTGTTTTAGAAGTGTTAAATTTTAATTGAAATTCTAATTGAATGCTGCTGCGGGAGATTGTGTGAGTACTAGAGCTAATTGTTGTAATTTGAAGCGTATAAAAATCCGCTATATTTTTTGCTTTGATTTGCATTACTTCCGATATCGATAACAATTGCAATAAACCGCAAATACATTTATTTCTACGATACATGCAAATAAACTCATATTAGTAACACGCACCCACACATCGCTCCATATATCGTCAATGAAATACACTGAGCTATATCAACTCTATATATTTTCTTGATCAGCATAAAATTCTATACCGATTTAGCCATGTCTTAAGAAATTTCTATTAAGAAATTCGTGCCCTCAAGAGTTTGTAACGTCACGATATATTGATCCTTCAAATTTTAGTATACGGATCACCATATATCGACCAGCTAATTAAACCCACAAAGCATAAAAATGGAAAATATTCATCCAAATATTTATGAAAATCATTTGAGAAAATACATTTGCCGGTCACTGTATGAAAACTTCGGTCCCAGCTAATTTCATCGTTTACGTATTCGGCGGATTGTAGCATTTCCAACAATTTGATAACAATGAATAAAACCCTAACAATGCTGAAGCATGCCCGGCATTTGTTAGAACAATTCCATTGAGTGATACTCAGGCAAGCAAGCATTCATAGTTTCGAAAGGTGTTTCTTATCGCTCAGTCGCTAGACTTCTCATAAATAAAGGTACAATCTTAATCTCAAAGGTGTGTGTGTGTATCTGTGTGTAATTTCAGTGAAATGTCAACTACAACAAATTTGGGTTCCAGTCGCCACAGTCACACCCTATTCATAATAGCTGTATATATTCGTAAAATTTTCTTTAAAAATCCAACACTGTGAGTACCCAGATAAACGTCCAAAAAAATTGCCTGATTTGCATTTGAAGATGTTTGTCAGTTTTGTTTATTTTGAAAAATGTTTGTGATCTTGTTTTCGTTTTTTTTCGTTTTTTTTTTTTTTGCATTGATTTCTTCTTCCCAATAAGAAAAATTTTGAATGCCTGCCAGCCGTTATTTGCATTTGCAAATTCAAATGCTTCCTTAAAAATCGATCGATTCTAACACTTTTTATTTGTTCTCCTTTCAGAATGGGCTCATTCAATTCGGCGCCCAAAATCAATAATGTCGATTCACAGGATGATGGTCTAGATATACCGAAGGGTCTCAGCACATCGGAATTGTTGCAACATGTCAAACATTTGCGTGGCCTCAATCAACCGCCTCTATTGAGTCGTTACTTTTTGAAGCCAATGTCATCGATTATTTCATCGGATTTAACGGATGGTTTGCGTTGTTTGAAATTGAATTCAGTATCACGTGGTGAGTACAAAAAAAGAAAAAAACAAAAGTCGATATCGATTAAACGATGAAATTGGTCAAATTCGTAATTTAAAACATCCTCCGGAGACCCCATTATTAATTCTTATCAATGTCTGTCTGTGTATCTATTTTTACATTTTGCTACTGTTGATATTGAAACGGTTCACGTTTTGGTAGCCCCCATATATCGGTACACCCTGATATTAGGTTTTGGATTTTGGTTGGTTTATAAGTTTTTGAGCAATCGTGCCCGTCATTTGTAAAAAAACTGTTTCGGGAAAAAGCGTTTTAAGCGTTCGAATTAAATAAAAATATTAAATATTATCAATATTGATCCACTTTTATTATAGCCCAGATATAAACTCCCACCCTATGGCTTGCGGAGGTCTTGGATATAACACACAGGATTTATTATTTACTTCATATTAGGTATATTTTTTATCAATGAGGTTTCGGATTTAATGTGGTTCTAATCGGTTATTCAATTCGTTTCAAATTAAATTACAAGTCTCTAAAATATTTACCCTTTGTGGGGGAGGTACCAGAAGGAGAGGGCCGACGGGTCCCACCTTCGGCCAGATATTGGATTAAATATTGAAAATTTTGACCATTTTCACCCGTTGGTATCAGAAGGAGTGGATAATTTTGTCCCATATTTCGACTTCATCTAGGCATGCCAAAGATAATAGGTTGGTTCAAATCGAACATTCAATTCGCCTAAAATTGGCGAATTGGGGAGGCACCAGAAGAAGTGGACCGAAATTCCCGTACTGGAAGAAATATTACGTTGTACAAAGTTTGGATGAAATCGGTTACTGCCTTCGAGAGTTATCGTGCGTATCAAACAGACAGACGGACCGAGGAATGACATTTGATAAACCAGTGAGCGGAGCAGTATAGTCGGACGGGGCCGACCATATGATACCCTACACAACTACCACGTAACTCTAACTTTCTGTGGTTCTATATTCTGAAACTGGGCAATATTTCGTGATATTTGTACCCCCTAGATCGATTATAGGTCAACAGCTCCACTTTCTAATCCTGGCATATTTTCCATTTTTTTCATGAAGTGAATTTTTACGCTATAAAATAAAAAAACTGATCACTTTAGGTTTTGGTTGATTTGACCCTCGGAATATTGACCGATCATCATCTAAACAGCCCCTCTAAGTATTCGGTCACATCCCCTTCACCTTGTAAAATATGTGATTTTCTGCATATAATAATTGCCTCTAGAGCGACTAGCAAATCTGACAAAATTAAAATTTTCCGTCCATTGCACCATTGCACACCCTGAATGAAATCTCAACTTCACCGAAAACTAAAGGCGTCGTCCTTGACCATAATCGGAAATTGCTTTACAATTTCAAAGCGATCAGCGCGACATTTCCGTCCTCTAATGGAGTAATAGTAATACTATGCACATAGTCACATTTACCTTATTATGTATAACTCCCATATCTGAGCACATCCGACAATATAATTGGTATCAATTTAAAGGTCAACCAATCCTCTAGGATATACTATCAACTTCTCGGGTCTATGTCCTTCAGGAGTAAATATATACACCATAGAATACAAATTTTGTCATTTCTCACACAAAAGTCAGAGTCCATTTGACCTGCTAAATTTTGACCGATCTTTATCAAAACAGGCATGCTTATTCATGTAAAAATTCGCGATATTTGGGCCATAATTGCGGCCTCGGGAGCGATCAGAAAAACCGAGAAAAAGTAAGTATTTGGTCCATTTCATCCCCTAAATATTAACCGATATTTACCAAAAACAATAGGAGTCTTCATTGGCCAGAACCCATCCTACATGCAAAATTTCGTGAAGATTGGTCCATAACTGTGGCCTGTATCGTGTTTACAATTTATAATGGACAGACGGACGGACACACATGTCTAGATCGATTCAGCTAGTCGAGATATGACGATCGGTATACTTAAAGGTGGGTCTAGGACCAATATTTCGCGGCGTTACAAACTCTTGGGGCTGCACAAAGCTATAATACCCTGACAACATACAACTATAGGGTATAACTACGATCGTGGTGCTTCTGTGAACTTTTATAAGATCGCTACAGGCGACGAATCGTAGATTTTTGGTATAAACCCGAAACAAACAGCAATCGACCGTGTGATGAACAAAATCCAACGGAAGTTGTTCGTGAAACAAGCACTTTCCATCAAATAATCGCCTGTTTTTTCGACAAAACTTGTCATGTGGCGACTTTTCCGCTTGAGCAACGTACGATGATAAATCCCACAATTTTTTCCACCTGAAGTCTTCGGAGAAATTCGGTAAACGACCATAAGAAGCATTGTGCACCATGACAATCTGGCTCCCACCAGCTTAAACGGCGAACAACCATGATTCGCCACCCAAAGATTTCTTTGTAAACCATTTTTGATTTGTATATATATATAGAATTAACTGTTTTAAATACAAAAAACTTGCCCTGTCATTGTCTTATAGTCTCTTTCCAATATAATCTTAACAATTTCAAACCGATCTTACACAATATTTCAAATGTAAATCAATTTTTGCTATTGCAATATTATTTGTATCTTATTAACAATTGTATTGAATTGTAAATATTAATTTCTTTTTTCTCACCTTTTTTTCTTTACAGTCTGCAGTGCCCCAATTTCGGATCCAAATCATATTCGTCTGTTGCAATGGAATCTTTTGTCACAAAGTAAGTAATTCTTTCTTCGCTCAACCTCACTGGGCGATTATTGACTCTTTCTTTGTGTGTCAACCCAGCCATTTACCGGATGCTATTGCAAAAATTTGAATACGAAATTTGTCTTACATAAAGATATGTTGCGGTGGATTAATTTGAAATGTTGTATGCCGAAGCGTCTATTGTGGAAGAGCGTTTCTTTTTTATGAATGGTTATTTGTTTCCGAAAAATATATTGAATGAAAATAAATACTTCGGAAAGTGTGTAGAATAATGTTAGGGACAGTAGGTGAAGTGTTATATGAAATCATATGGAAGATACTTTATTACATATCGACTCATATGAGGTATTATATCTACTGAATGGATATATAAGGCCTTTAGTCTACTGAGGTCTTCTAAAAGTAGAAGACGTTTAGCTGTCTTTCATTCAAGAAGTCTTATAAATGATATAAATACATTTTATTTATAGAAGTCCTACAATGGTCATATAGGATCCATATTGAGTGCTTCTATCCTGATACCATGATTGAAGATAATAAAATTTTATAAAGAATCGATTCCATTATGAACGTTAGCACCGTTAGTTCTTTTCACACAAATTAAAAGAATTCTCAAATATTAGTTGGTATATCCATTCTTGTATCTATATATGTTTCTCATTATAAATGTATGGGTTCCAGACAACCCTATAAAACTTTCCTTGCACATTCCGAAAAGCCAACCATAGCAAGTTTGATTTTCAGTCGTTTCCTCTGGACGTCAATCATCGCCATAGCAGGTCACTAAATAGCCTATTCCCTTCGGATATTGTGTGTGAAAATTTATTAATTTGGTCATAATCGGTTTACCATCGACAGATGTCCTCCAGTATTTTCATTAATTACAAATTAAATTCCTCTTTTTTTCTCTTTCAGCCCTTGGCCAAAATAATGATGGTTTTGTTCGCTGTCCCGTAGAGGCTTTGACATGGGAAAATCGCAAATACCTTATAGTACAAGAAATTTTACAGCACAATCCCGATATTTTATGTTTACAGGTAATTACCGAAAAACCAATAACAACATACCCAATTTATAAATTTCTAAAACTATAATTTCTCTTCACATATACAGGAAGTCGATCATTTCAAATTTCTTCAAACCATTTTGGGAACACAAAATTACGAAGGCATATTCTTCCCCAAACCTGATTCACCATGTTTGTATATCGAAGAGAACAACGGTCCCGATGGTTGTGCCATTTTCTTCAAACGTGATAAATTCGAATTGCGTAACTTCGATACACGTATCCTGGAGGTATGGCGTGTTCAAAGTAATCAGGTTGCCATTGCCGTCAATTTGATTGTCAAACAAACTGGCCGTGAGCTGTGCGTCTGCACTACACATTTAAAGGCTCGTCATGGTTCGCTCTTATCGAAATTACGCAATGAACAGGGTCGTGATTTGATTCGATTCGTAAAACAATTTGCTGGCGATCGTGCTGTAATATTGTGCGGTGATTTTAATGCTGAACCCACCGAACCGGTCTACGAGACAATACTGAATTGTGAATTTATGAAATTGGCCAGTGCCTATGCTGAGATGCGTGCCGAGAGCGATGAGTGTAATAATGCCAGTACCAAGGACTCAATGCCGGCGATGAACGGTTGTGATAAAGTGCAGAAGTCTATACAAAATGAGCCACCCTATACGACATGGAAGATACGCGAAGATGGTGAGGAGTGTCACACAATTGATTATGTCTTCTATACCAAGGACCAGTTGAAGGTGAGAACCACCATTCCATTAAAGAATTTTGAATTGTTAGTAAATAACTCTGTCATTATATGTTCTAGGTTAAAAACTGTTTGGAATTCCCACAAGGCGATGAAATCGGCTTGAATCGTACGCCCAGCTTCCAATATCCCTCAGATCATTTCTCTTTGATATGCGACTTTGAGGTTTTGGATTCCTCGCAGGAATCATCAGCACAACAGCAGTCGCAACAGGAAAAAAATAAAGTACAGTGAACCTCCTAGATATCTTCTTCACACCCTCTGAGCCATGTGTTTTCTCTACTTACACAAAACCTGAAGTTTTCCACACACAACAAAAAGAAGCAATACCCCCATAAAAGTTTACATTAAATATGTAAACACGAATTTTACTTAATTAATTAATATAGATTTTAAAGAACGCCCCTTTTACATCCTAACATACAATCACACACACACACACACACACATCAACAGATTCACTCTTAACAAATTGTGATATTAGCTCTTAGATACAAAACAACTACAACAACAAAAATTAAAGAAAGAAAACGGAAAATGCATAAGCATAAAATTTACTTACAAAAAAAATTGACATGAAATCACATTCATGCATAATATATACAGACATACAATAATAACATTAATATTAATAGCAATAATAATGAAAGTAGTTTTGTAGTTTTCTTTGATTTATTTTTTTATTAAAAAAAACAACAAAAACATAAATAAAAATACATTAGATGTAAAACAATAAATATGTAATTTTATTAATGGTGGGGCGAAATCCATAAAATATAAAGAATTCTTCAAATGTAACACCATAACACTCGGATCTTCTGTCTATAGTGGATCTACAGAATGGTTTTGTTTAATAGTATTAAATGGATAAATATTCTTGTAATATACGAAAATTGTTATTTCGTCGTTATAATCTAAATCTTATAATCTAAAATCTATAAATTTGATTCATCACAACCCCGGGATATTTTTCATAATTTAAGTTGTTAATAGCTTGTCTTTTTATATCAAAATGTCAGGGGCTTAAATACTAAGCTCAGAAGCCTATACATAAAACGTTTTTATGTTGATTATAAGTGATTGTGTTCACAGAAACATGGCTTAAGTCTGATATTAAAGACACTGAATTTTTTTCTGATAGTTTTCAAGTCTATAGAAAAGACAGGTTAGACAAAATTGGTGGTGGTGTTTTGATTGCTGTCCACAACCCAATTTCATCTGAACTTGTATATTTAGAAACTAACCGTAATGTTGAATTAATTTACGTAAAGCTATTGTATCTTGGCACTATTACTTATACATCTTGTTCCTATATTCCTCCTAATTCGGATATTGAGATATATAACAGACATGCCGATTTAATAGGCTACATCTCGGATTTACTCTCTGAAACATCTTTGTTAATTTACATGGGTGATTTTAATCTTCCAAATGTTTCTTGGGTGGCAGGTGACACAAATTTAGATTTCATTCCGGCGGTAAATAATAATACTGGACTAGATACTTTTTGGGACAAAAAATATATGATAAATGTTTGTATCAAGTTAATTATATCTTAAATTTTAAGGATCGGATTTTGGATTTAGTATTTTCACCCACGTTAAATATTTCTCTAAACAGAGTTTCACCCCTTGTAGAACTTGAAGACAAGTATCACCCTACGTTTTCAATAATCATATTGACGCGTGTGTTGCAAATTTCTACAATGAACTCAACAGTGCTTTTTCCAAATGTGTTCTTTGACTAAATGTTGTTGACCAAAGTCCTGCCTAGTTTACACCTTCTTTAAGGCGACTGCGTAATATTAAAAGTAGGCTCTTTAAAAAGTTAAAAAAAACAATACTTTTCTGCAGATCTACAACTACAAACCTTTTGGAATTCATTAATGCAGTTCACAAGGTTTTAGTAAAAAATTGCTGACTGATGTTATATACACCGATTTCAGCAAAGCATTTGATACGGTAGTTCATAAACTGTTGCTTTATAAACTTAGTCTTATTGGATTTCCTAATACATTCTTAAATTGGATATCCACCTACTTAGAAGGTCGTTCGCAGAAAGTATTACTTAATGACTCATTATCCAGGAATATTACTGTCTTATCAGGGGTTCCATAAGGTAGACACTTAGGACCTCTTCTTTTTATTCTCTACATCCATAACCTTCCTTCCGTTATCCGCTTTTCAAAAATACTAATGTATGCTGATGATGTTAAGCTTTTCCGGCATATTGAATCTTCAAGTCATTCCAATCTTTTACAGTTTGATTTGCATTTTTGGCTAACTGGTGTAGCGCCAATGGAATGTTTTTAAATATTAATAAAAAATGTAAGAAGCTATCATTATTTAAAATGCACAAATAATTTATTATTTTTGTACAAATAAATTACATTATTCTGCTATTTCATATCATAGAAGACCGAAAGAAATACATTAACAATTGTAATAATGAAAATACAAGCAAAGGTAAAATTATTAACCCTTGAAGCACCAGCGACATCAGTCTCCTGATTAACATTGACTCTGCTGTTGAGAATGAGACTGACACCAACAATTACCTGAAAAAAAAAACAAATACATTTATAAACAAATTGAAAATATATTCAGAAGGGTTTCGAAAATCATAAATACGAGGTTTGGTTCACAAAGTCCAATTCCCAAAGAAAATATTTATTTATTATACTTGAAAGAAGAAATTTTATTTAATATCAACAACTACAACTTAATGTCGCAAAAATATATTCTCAACCAACTACTTATACACCCATACACACTTACAACTTACTTGAAAGAAAATACTTATCGATATGAAAACCACATTTGCCACATAATATGGATGTTTCGTTTCCATGTCCAAAAGTGTTCGCAATTGATTAACATTTGCTGTTAGCAGAGCCAAATCCATCATACCCTGACCATAGGTTTTGCGTTGTTGATAATTGTGAAAATCCGTTTTGGTTATATTCTCATTCGCATTTTCTTTTTTATCCTTTTTCGATTTGATAGCTTTCAAAGCATCTTCACTGACCTTAACTGATATAGTTAAATAAAAATTAAAAACAAACAAAATTATATACGAATATAAATTAAAATCTTACCACCAGCGGAACAATAAAAACAACTCCATGGTGAACGTTTCTTGGATCGTTGTGGCTGTGGATTGGCTGAAAGTAAATTTTCTAAAGGAAGAACAAATCGAATTCGTATTCTTTAGTATTTCATTTTGAGTTTTACCTTGTACTTCACGATTTGGTGATGGCACATGTTCCATTTCAATATCCTTTAAATACAAAGAAGGGAAGGAAATGTAAAAAAAGAATATGAAATAAGTGAATACTAAGTGATAACAATAAAACTTAATGATAACAAATTATTTTCGTTTTTGGTTTGGAACAAATAGGCGGACGTTTGACAATTATAAAATATATACTATCTTATATATTACTTAAAAAAAAATCTGTAATAATTAGCACGATGAAACAGGTGGATGACCTTTATATTTATCTGAGACCATTGTCACTTTCCTCTAAATTGCAAAGTTCTGATTAAATTTTATAATTTATGTCATGACGTCGTTTGAAATAATCTAGCCAAGCAGGTCAGTTAGTCTTTTTCGAAATGTAAATCTCATATTCTGCGCCATTTTGACTGATTTCTACAAACTGGAACTTATTTGTGTGCAAACATTTCCACTGATATTTTCTTTTATTTTTGTAGTCAGACATACCTCATTTGTGGAGCACATTTTTTGACCAACGCCCGTGGAAATACTTAATTCCATGTTCGTTTTCTTTTTCCAATTGCACTTCCGATGTATGTCTTATTGACACTAATGTTCTGCACCGACTAGAAAACCTCTGCCTATGTTATTGGCATGGTAAGTTATTGGATAACCACAATTGAATATAAATATCTCACATTATTACTCAGCAAAGGTTTTAATAATAAATTTAGTAAAAATACTTTAAAACTATTAAAAGGGTATTGTAATTATAGGTACGAAAATAATCGAATGCGGCAAGCTGCTCTCAATCCCAATATTTAAATATCATTTCCCCTTTTCATTCTTCTGAGAACGAACATCCGGCATAAGCGGAAGAGTATTTCCCGTTAGTCCAAATCCGATTCAGACAATTTGGAGTCGATTTACAAATATCCGTCAGTCACAAGAGAAAAGAGTAACCGATATCATCCACACTTTGCACATCGTAATATTTCTTCCAGTCCTAAATCAAGTTTGAAGATGAGGATTATCGGTACACCCCACAAAAAGGCCAACATTTTGCTACAAATTTATTTTATTTTGTAATATCATGCGAATGTACAATTCGATTTTAACTACACTTTACACAACCTAATATTTAACCATACCTTTATAATGTTGGAAGATCGGACTTATCGGCCCACCCTTTTCGTTCCTCTCACAAAAGTTTTAATCTTCTAAAAATCACAATTCATTCAAATGTTATTTAAATTTAATGAATGCGACAAAACGCCATCTATTGATGTAGTCCATTGAAAAATGTTTTTGTAATAAAAATTGATGTCATATGAAATCTAAAAAGTCTGGCTATTTCGAAATACGTTCGTATTTTAATAAATTTGAAGATTTTTATGTGAAAAATTATTTTGGAATTTACGTTTGTAAATTGACTGTTAAAACTGGATTTAAAAGTTAAAATTGTCGTTTCTATAATAAAGAAAATAAGTCCCCTACAATATGACACCTGATTTGTGTTACTGTCAGTGGAAGACAATTCTGAAGAAACCCCAATAAGAAAAGGAAAAAAGTTGGTCTGAATCGACTATATAATACCCTACACTATTTTTGGTATATATAAGAGATTTTTGTACGATTCTTATAGTAACCAACATTAATATTTATACATATTCCGCAACTATTTAAAATATTAGTTTGGAGAAAAATAAATCCATTTTTTTATATGAACTATATGACATTATTTATTTAACATGCTTCGGAATGTCCGACTTCGGCCAAATATGCACCGTTTTGTTGTATGATTTTTTGCCATTTTAAAGGCATTTCTCGATCATTTCTCCGATTTTATCGACATTTTCGACCCCCTTATATATAGTTTTTATTTTGACATTAGATTAAAGGCCTTATCTTTTTTATACCCTTCACCACACTGTGGTACAGGGTATTATGTCTTTGTGGAAAATTTAAACGAGATAGACACATGGTTCCTTTTGAGAATATGCATAGAATCACTTTCTGAGTCGATTTACGCATGTCCGTCTGTCCGTCCGTCCGTCTGTCCATGTTAAATTGTTAACAAAGTACAGGTCGCATTTGTGATCCGAATTGGATGAAATTTGGCATATGTCACTTATTTGGCCCAAGGACGAACCCTATTGAAATTTGGAAAAATCGGTTCAGATTTAGATATAGCTCCCATATATATTTTCGTTCGATTTAAGGTAAATGGTGTACCAAAGTCCCGATATATCTTTCGATTTGCACGAAATTTGGCACAGAGTACTGAGTTGGGTCCAGAATGATTTTTGCCAAGTTTCGAGAAAATCGGTTCAGATTTAGATATAGCTCCCATATATATTCGTCCGATTTTAGGTAAATAGTGCACCAAAGTCCCTATATATCCTTCGATTTTCACGAAATTTGGCATAGCGTACTGAATTAAGACTAGAATGATGTGTGTTAAGTTTCTTGAAAATCGGTTCAGATTTAGATATAGCTCCCATATATATTTTCGTCCGAATTAAGGTAAATGGTGTACCAAAGTCCCTATACATATTTCGATTTGCACGACATTTGGCACAGCGTAATGCATTAGGTCTAGAATGATGTCTGTTAAGTTTCTTGAAAATCGGTTCAGATTTAGATATAGCTCCCATATATATTTTCGTCCGATTTAAGGTAAATTGTGTACTAAAGTCCCTATACATCTTTCGATTTTCACGAAATTTGGCATAGCGTAATGAATTAGGTCTAGAATGATGTGTGTTAAGTTTCCCAAAGTCCCTATATATCTTTCGATTTGCACGAAGTTAAGTTTCCTGAAAATCGGTTCAGATTTAGATATAGCTCCCATATATATTTTAGTCAGTTTTCCACGAAATTTGGCACAGCGTAATGAATTAGGTCTAGAATGATGTATGTTAGGTTTCCTGAAAATCGGTTCAGATTTAGATATAGCTCCCATATGTAATGAAAATGTTTTCGTCCGATTTAAGGTTAATTTTGTACCAATTTGTACCGATTTGCCCAATATTGAGCATGACATATTGAATTAAGTCTAGAATGATGTGTGGTAAGTTTCGTGGAAATCGGTTCAGTTTTATATATAGCTCCTATATGTTTTTTCTTCCGATTTTATGTAAATTTTGTTCTAAAGACCCAATGTTTGTCCGATTGGCACACAATTTTGTAAAATGAACTGTAGTTAATATAAATGAATCTGTCAAGTCTCGTTGAAGTCGGTTCAGATTTAGACATAGGTGGACCAAACTCCTCATATTTATCAGATATTTATCGAAATAACAAACGGGTGTTCGATTTATATTTTTTTAAATAGTTTTAAATAATTTTGTCCCGTTGTAAGGAGCAACTTAATAGGTGAGCAAGTGAAACATTTAGTGTAGGTTGCAGAATGACATGTTTACGGTTCCAATTTAATTTTACTGGTCCTTTAAAATGCGAGGTCTGTTATGATTCATCTGTTGAATATACCCAAAGTGGTGAAGGGTATCATATAGTCGGCTCCGTCCGACTTTACTACTTTCCTTATTGGTTTTTATTTCAAAATGGATTCCAAATCTGGTTTTTACACTGAGATCTTGTTTCCCGATCTTTTTTCGGATTAAACATTTAAGCCGCAAATTTTGTAATATTTCACACAGTATTGGTTCTATCAGTAAATCCATCTGCCGAAAAAATAATGGAATTCTTTTTCCCCAACCTAATATTACATATTAGTCAAAAATTATTTGATTTAAACGTTTTTTATAAAGAATTTTAAAAATTTGTAGCATACCTTTAGGCGTTCAAATTTTTTATGTGTGTAGGTATGGAGTTTCCAGATTATAATTTTTGTTTTTGATCAACATTTTTATATTTTGATGGGCAACTTGCTATTTTATTCTGGTAGCAAAAGGCTGAGGCTGGTATACAAATAATGAGGATCTTCACCGATGGCATTTATCCTAGGGCATTATGAGTTTTTGAATTAACGCCAATCGCAAAAACACGCCTTAAATAAAAATAGAAATATTCAATTTCAGTAGTGTTGGCGGGTTATTTGGGATGCCATTTGTATTTTGTTTTTGCAAAATAGTCAGGCTGAATCCCAGTTTGTTGTTTTTATAAAAAAAACAACTATTTATTCTCATTTGGGTCGTATCGCTGGTAACGTAAGAACTTCGAATTGTCACAAGAGACATTTAGGTATGAAAGGTATTTTGTAAAGAAGCAATAAATAGATAATGGGGATAATATCCCAGCAAAAAACTAAGGGAACTGATGAGGATCAGTGGCGTGATCCGAAACTTTAGTCTTCTCTGCCTTACCCCTCGGTGGACAATGCCATACATACCCCACTAAATAATAGTTCTTTTTATAAAAACAACAAACTGGGATTCAGCCTGACTATTTCGCAAAACAAAAATATTCAATTTTTATGAAACTGATGGGCATTTATCATTGATTTTTGATTTCTTTCAGTATACGAAAATTTGTTACAAGTTTCACAAAAAACCGATTATTCACCTTGCTATTTAAGATGGAATATTTCTTTATTTGTCGATTGATCGAATTGTTGATAGGCTTTTTTTGTGGACATTTTTGGTATCTTGTTATGGAGTATTTTACCAAAATCGTTCGTTCGTTTTTGTCAATCGTTTTATGTGCTGCAATATTTACAAGCCAGGCACATATGTGATATACATACATATATATATTTACTTGAAGTGTTGAGAAACAATTAATGAATGCTTTTAGTAAGACAAAAAAAATATTTTAAAATGTATCTTAATTTTATTAACATAAAAAATTCACACAGTACAGTAAAAGCTTATTTATAAATGCATATAAAAATACAAAAATTTCAATATTTAGATTTACACAAATATGAGATATTTAGATCATAACATTTTTTTTTTTTTTTTTTGTAAATTTTATGTTTTAAAGATTCGCAGAGATCACATCGATGGGCGGCATTATTTTATTTAATTTTAATTAAATTTATATTCGGATCACAATGAAATATTCTTTCACTTATAGATATTTTTTGAATAACCTCAAAAATGTAACTAATCTAGAATATTATTTATTTTATTTGGGTGTGACACAAGTATTTTTAGGTGTTATTTTGTAATTAACATAATTTGTTCATTGCATTTACATTTAACATAAATTTTACAATTACAAATCTTAAAATAAAAAAATTATGACAAAAAATACTTAATACAATTACATTATTTTTAAATGGTATTACAAATTTAATATTCGAAACATAAATTATTCTATACAAATTGCTACTGCTCTTAAGAACAAAATTCGATTTCTAAAACTAATTTAGAAATATGTCCACATTCAAGTACTTCGTTCCGCGGGTTCTGCAACTCCAAAGGCCGATATGAAAACATTTACCACCGTTACAACAAAAATTCCAATAACCGTATAATTATTGATTTTATTTGCCCGGCAAATGTCCCGCTCATTTTTAATATTGTATTTACTATTCAGAATTAGGCCAACGCCTACGGCAATCTGAAAAGAAGACAAAAAAAAATAAAAATTTAATATAATCAATACATATCATCTTGGACACACACACACACACTCACCTGAAATACAATACTCAATGAAATGAATACCAAACTGGGATAATAATATGGATGGCGACCATATGATTCCAAAACATAACGCAATTGATTGGCATTTGCCGATAATAAGGCCAAATCCATCATACCCTGAGCCAAGGTTTTCTTGTGTTGATAGGCATTGACATCAGGTATGGGGGTATCCACACCATTGATTGTTACAAAACCGGGTCCATCGTAGCCGGGAAAACTAAAACTAGGACGTCTTGAAGGTCTTTCGGGTTTTCTGTCGGCCACACCATGACTCGCATCACCACCACCACCGCTGCCACCATTTGGCAGTAGTCCATCATCAACACCACTTCTGGGTCCTACAGCAAAAGGACGATCATCAAAGTCATCTTCATCAGCCTCAGATACTTTTTATATGGCGAAAGTATAAACAAATTGCAAACAAAAAATAGGAAAATAAGCAAAAGGTATAAGGAAAACAAAAAAAATATATACATATGTATATAAACTAGCTTTGTTCTAAGTTCATAATAATGGGGGAACTGGAATATGTTAAATTGGTTTGTGGTTTACTTACTTGTTTTGGGTACGTTTGGTGCTCTACCATCAATGAAATCAATATCTTCTGGAGGAAATGTTTCTGTTGCCTGAAATTAATAAAAAAAAATAAAAATTTTCAGTTTGTCAATTAAACAAAATGAAAAATAATTAAAAACCAGTGAGCGGAGCAGTATAGTCGGACGGGGCCGACCATACGATACCCTACACAAATTCCATGAAAATCTAACTTTCTGTGGTTCTATATTCTGAGATTGGGCAATAGTTCGCGATATTTGCACACTTTTGACTGGCTAGAGGTCAACAAATGTTACTAATAATCAGTAAAGCCTCTCTAATTACTTGTCCAGATTATCTTCACAGTTGGTTGTGTTGTGATGTTCGGCTTTCGACTCGAAAAGTACAAATAATTAAGTTTTCGGTTCACTTCACCCCACTCCCCTTGGATATATTATAAACTTCTCGGGTCTATGTCCCTCAGTGGTAAATATATACGCTATAGAATACAAATTTCGTAATTTTTCACACAAACGTTAGGGTCCATTTGACCCGCTAAATATTGACCGATCTTTATCAAAACAGGCATGCTGATTCTTTGGCCCGATCCCTTCGCGGTGTTTGGGCCATAATTGCGGCCTCTGGAGCGACCAGAACTTACTTACCTACTTAGCTGGCTTGTTACAGAACGGTTGTTCCATAAGCCGAGCTTAAAAAAGATTTCCAAGCGCGTCGGTCTTGTGCGCAAGTCCACCAATTTGGAAGACCACGTTCCAAGAAGTTGTTTTCTACTTGGTCTTTCCATCTGATTTGTGGCCTTCCCCTTCTACGGGAACCATCAGTAGGCTCATTTTTATATGCCTTTTGAGCTGGGGCATTTTCATTCATCCGCACAACATGGCCTAGCCACCGTAGTCGCTGCAGCTCAATACGACTTACTATGTCGATGTCCGCGTATAAATTGTAAAGCTCGTGGTTCATTCGACTCCCATATTCACCGTCGACGTAGATCGGCCCGTAGATCTTTAGGAGAATTTTTCTCTCAAACACCCCAAGAGCTGCCTCATCTGCTTGCGCAAGTACCCATGCTTCTGATCCATATAATAACACGGGTAGTATCAGCGTCTTGTAAAGTGTGAGTTTGGTCTGGCGGGAGGTGGCCTTGTTTCTAAACTGCTTACTTAGACCATAGTGGCATCGGTTGGCCATCACAATCCTTCTCCGAATTTCAAAACTGATGTCATTCGTTTTATTTATGGCGGTACCAAGGTATATAAAGTCTTTAACTACCTCGAAGCTGTAGTTCTCATGTTCCACAGTTGGTCCGAGTCTACTGGACGTCTTGCGCGTTGATACCATCAGCTTGGTCTTCTCGCCGTTTACTGCCAGACCCACTTTGGCAGACTCCTTTTCAATTTGTTCAAAGGTGGCTGTTACCGCTCGCAATGTTCGACCCATTATATCGATGTCATCGGCGTAGGCGAGTAACTGGTGTGGTTTGGTGTACAGAGTGCCATTTCTGTTCACCTTTGTGTCTCGTATGACCTTTTCCAGTAGGATGTTAAAAAGATCACACGACAAACTGTCACCTTGCATGAATCCTCGTTCGGTATTGAAGGGCTCAGATAGGTCCTTTCCTACTTTAACGGCTGACCTTGTGCCACTTAAAGTTATCCTGCATAGCCGTATTTATTCTGCAGGATTGCCGAACGCAGACATGGCTTTAAACACCTCTGAACGGATAGGGCTGTCGAATGCGGATTTATAGTCGACATATAGGTGGTATGTGTCGATGTGTTTTTCGTGGATCTTTTCCAGGATTTGGCGCAGAGTGAAAATCTGGTCAATGGTGGATTTGCCAAGTCTGAAGCCGCATTGGTATGATCCGATGATGTCATTGACCATTGGCTTCAATCGTTCACACAGCACACTGGATAGCACTTTATATGCGATGGGAAGGAGACTTATTCCTCTATAGTTGGCACATATCGTCTTGTCTCCTTTTTGTGCACGGGACACAGGATGCTGAGGTTCCAATCATTGGGCATGCATTCATCTAGCCAAATTGTGTTAATCAGCTGGTGCATGCTCCTGACCAGCATCTGGCCACCAGTCTTGAATAGTTCGGCTGGTAACCCATCGGCTCCTGCTGCTTTGTTGTTCTTGAGCCGATTAATTGCTTTTATGACCTCATCTTGGCTAGGTGGTATACACTCTATACCATCATCTCTTATTGGTTCTGGGGTATCTTCTTCATCGCCACTATTTGATACTAGTAGCTTTTCGAAATGCTCCTTCCAGATCCTCAACACGCTGTCTGTATCTGTCACCAGGCTTCCTTCTTCATCTCTACAGGAGGATGTGCCTGCCCCAAAGCCTTCGGTTTGGTGTTTTACTCGTTGGTAAAATTTCCGGACTTCATTCCGACTCCTGTACATCTCGATTTGCTCACGCTCACTCACGAAGCGACCAGAAAAACCGACAAAAATAAAGTTTTTGGTCCATTTCATCGCCTAAATATTAATCGACCTTTTCCAAAAACAATAGGGGTCTTCATTGGCCAGAACCCATCCTACATGCAAAATTTCGTGAAGATTGGTCCATAACTGTGACCTGTATCGTGTTTACAAATTATAATGGACAGACGGACGGACACACATGCCTATATCGACTCAGTTCTAGGACTAATATTTCGCGGCGTTACAAACATTTGGGGCTGCACAAAGCTATAATACCCTGACAACATAGTTGTGTAGGGTATAACAAAGGGTAAAAATAATTTAAAACCAGTGAGCGGAGCAGTATAGTCGGACGGGGCCGACCATACGATACCCTACACAACTACCACTGAACTCAAATTTTCTACGGATGTGTATTCCGAGCCTGGGCAATATTTCGTGATATTTGCACACTCTTGCCCGATTAGAGGTAAACAGCACCTCTTCCTCACACTGACATATTTTCCGAATATTACGAGTATTCAGTACAGTTATTGTCCAGATTCCCTTCACCGTGGGTTGTGTTGTTGTAGATCGACTCGAAAATAACACAAAAAAAATTAAGTTTTCGGTCCACTTAATTCCAAAATTATTATCTGATCATCACCGAAAATTAAAGGCGTTGTCCTTGACAATAACTGGAACCTCATGAAACATTTCAAAGCGATCAGCGCTATGTTCGGCTCTCTAGAGTGATAATGGGTTACTAAATAAAATACAAATACAGAGATACCTGTAAATATTTAGGTGTAACTCCCACATCAGAGCACATGCGACAATATAATTGGTCTTAATTTAAAGGTCAACCACTCCTCTTGGATATAATATCAATTTTTCGGGTCTATGTCCTTCAGGGGTAAATATATACGCTATAGAATACAAATTTTGTCATTTTTCACACAAAAGTCAGGGTCCATTTGACATGCTAAATATTGACCGATCTTTATCAAAACAGGCATGCTTATTCTTTGGCCCGACCCCCTTCTCCATGCAAAATTTCATGATGTTCGGGTCATTATTGCGGCCTGTGGAGCGACCAGAAAAACCGACAAAAATTTAGTATTTGGTCCATTTCATCCCCTAAATATTAACCGATCTTTCCCAAAAACAATAGGGGTCTTCATTGGCCAGAACCCATCCTGCATGCAAAATTTCGTGAAGATTGGTCCATAACTGTGGCCTGTATCGTGTTTACAAATTATAATGGACAGACGGACGGACGGACGGACGGACGGACACACATGTCTAGATCGACTCAGCTAGTCGAGATATGACGATCGGTATACTTAAAGGTGGGTCTAGGACCAATATTTAGCGGCGTTACAAACTTTTGGGGCTGCACAAAGCTATAATACCCTGACAACATAGTTGTGTAGGGTATAATAAAGGGTTCTCTACCCTCATTATCCCACCGAAGTGGCTGTATATCAATGGATTAAAGTTTTCTTCAAAAACTAAATATTTTAAATATTTTTTTAACAAACCGCGTTTGCCAGACTTATTGAAAGGTATTTGTTATATATTTGTATATCTGATGACGTATGACAGATGACGATTACAACAAAAATATATAAGCTATACATATAAGTATTTACAAAATCTATAGACACGTTCGGGATAGATGACTAATTTTTAGGCCACACAAATATGCGAAAACTTCACGAAGCAATTTGTTGTTCAAATTTATGTTGTTGTATTTGTTGTTTACATCATAAAAAAAGTGTTTCGCTTTTATTTCTATGTAGTTTAAGAAGCTTTGTTTTCTTGTATTAGAAAATTTTTTATAAACTACTGGACGTCGCCGAGATCAAAATAATAATTCATTTGATATAGAAGTATTGCCGCTGCAAAATGTATGTAAAGATTTTTTTTTGTTATTTCTTTAAGATAAAAATATTTTTTTCAATTTCAATTCTCAAGCTTTAAGTTCGAATAAATGCCAACTGGAATATGGTATGCTATTCTCGATTCAATTAATCGGCATTGAAATTATATTCTCAAATAGGAAGCCATTGCATTCTTCAAAGACTATCACAGAAATACTGTGGAGAAATACGACCATGTCAAATTAATTCGAGAACTAATTGTCATTGCATTACATGCAATACATCTTATGAATAATACATTGCAAATTCAATAAATTATAGTAATTACATTATTTGAAATTCAGATAAATATTTTCTATTTCGATGTATTATTTATATGTTCTCAAAAAAATCAATAAAGTTTTTCTTTAAGAAAATTTTTTCTATTTGAGAGAAAATACAGTTTCATAAATCTATAGAAGAAATAGTTTTCTGTTTGAGAAAGAAATCAAATATATTTTATAATGAGGAAAATGTCAGCCAATCTTAAAAACCAGTGAGCGGAGAAGTATAATCCGGACGATAGTTTCACCCTCTAGTGTGATAATGGAAATACTAAATAGTACTGCATGTATGTACTGTAATGTAGACCCTCTTGTATATAGCATTTATCCCATATCTGACTTTGTTACTTGAAAAAAAGGTACTCGAAATAAAAATATAGGGAACATACCAAAAAGTGTACCCATACCGACATTTTTACAAACCTATTATGGTCCTTAATATTGTTCCTAGACCCCTGTTTCAAACAATTTTGATTTCATCCAGACTTTGCCCATCTTATTATTTCTTCCGAAATTAGTTTAGCGAATTCGGTTGAAAAACGCGCTCAAGAACCCAAAAATACAGAAATTTGGGGGTACCCTTCTATGGGGAAAAATGGACCTATATTTATAATTTTTTTGTGGAGAGGTTTGGTACCTACTATGAACTCAAAATGCTAAATTACAGCCAATTCGGTGAAAAAATACGATCAAAACCCCCACAATACTGAAAATTAGGAGGTACCGTTATATGAGGGCTACCAGAAAAAGTGTACCTATATTTATAATTTTTTGTGGATACATTTAGTACCCAATAAGAACTTAATGTACCAAATTTCCGCGTAATCGGTTGAAAAACGTGCTCAAGAACCCCAAAATACCGAAAATTGGGGTTACCGTTATATGGGGGCTATCCGAAAAAATGGACCTATACTTATAATTTTTTGTGGACCGATTTGAAACCTATTACGAACTCAAAATACTAAATTACAGCCAATTTGGTGCAAAAATACGATCAAAACCCCCAAAATACTGAAAATTAGTAGGTACCGTTATGTGGGAGTTACCAGGAAAAGTGGACCTATATTTATATTTTTTTGTGGAGACATTACCAAACCAAATTTCAGCGTATTCGATCGAAAACGGACTCAAGAACCCCAAAATACAAAAAATTGGGGGTACTGTTATATGGGAGATATGCCTAAACGTGGACCGATATATCCCATCTTCGAACTTGACCTGTCTGCAGACAAAAGACAAACCTATGCAAAATTTCAGAACTCTAACTCAATTCCTTCAGAAGATAACGTGATTACAACAGACGGATGGGCAGAGGGAAGGACGGACATGGCTAGATCTTAGAATTTTACCCTGATCAAGAATATATATACTTTATAGGGTCGGAAATGAATATTTCGATGAGTTACAAACGGAATGACAAAATTAATATACCCTCCATACTATGGAGGAGGGTATAAAAATAGTCTAAAATACCGAAAATTTGATAATGATGTTATATAAGAGCTATATAAAAAACGGGGACCTATATTAGACATTTTCTGCGATGAAATTTTTATACCCTACACAACTATGTTGTCAGGGTATTATAGCTTTGTGCAGCCCCAAAAGTTTGTAACGCCGCTAAATATTGGTCCTAGACCCACCTTTAAGTATACCGATCGTCATATCTCGACTAGCTGAGTCGATCTAGACATGTGTGTCCGTCCGTCCGTCCGACTGTCCATTATAATTTGTAAACACGATACAGGCCACAGTTATGGACCAATCTTCACGAAATTTTGCATGCAGGATGGGTTCTGGCGAATGAAGACCCCTATTGTTTTTGGGAAAGATCGGTTAATATTTAGGGGATGAAATGGACCAAATACTAAATTTTTGTCGGTTTTTCTGGTCGCTCCACAGGCCGCAATAATGACCCGAACATCATGAAATTTTGCATGGAGAAGGGGGTCGGGCCAAAGAATAAGCATGCCTGTTTTGATAAAGATCGGTCAATATTTAGCATGTCAAATGGACCCTGACTTTTGTGTGAAAAATGACAAAATTTGTATTCTATAGCGTATATATTTACCCCTGAAGGACATAGACCCGAAAAATTGATATTATATCCAAGAGGAGTGGTTGACCTTTAAATTAAGACCAATTATATTGTCGCATGTGCTCTGATGTGGGAGTTACACCTAAATATTTACAGGTATCTCTGTATTTGTATTTTATTTAGTAACCCATTATCACTCTAGAGAGCCGAACATAGCGCTGATCGCTTTGAAATGTTTCATGAGGTTCCAGTTATTGTCAAGGACAACGCCTTTAATTTTCGGTGATGATCAGATAATAATTTTGGAATGAAGTGGACCGAAAACTTAATTTTTTTTGTGTTATTTTCGAGTCGATCTACAACAACACAACCCACGGTGAAGGGAATCTGGACAATAACTGTACTGAATACTCGTAATATTCGGAAAATATGTCAGTGTGAGGAAGAGGTGCTGTTTACCTCTAATCGGGCAAGAGTGTGCAAATATCACGAAATATTGCCCAGGCTCGGAATACACATCCGTAGAAAATTTGAGTTCAGTGGTAGTTGTGTAGGGTATCGTATGGTCGGCCCCGTCCGACTATACTGCTCCGCTCACTGGTTATACAATAATAACAGGCAATTGGAAAATATAGCCTTTTGGCTGAAAAAAATAAATCTAAGGCTACAAAAATTGTTAACATGGGATGTATATTAAAACTAATATTTATAATTTTGGAAGGATGATCTGAACCCAACATATTATTATATCCAATTCAGTGCCTTCTATTCAAGGCTGGTGGACAGATCCTGGTCAGGAGCATGCACCAGCTGATTAGTACAATTAGGCTAGAGGAATTCATGCCCAATGTTTGGCACCTGTGCATATTGTGCCCCGTGCACAAAAAGGGACAAGACGATATGTGCCAACTATATAATGAACGACTAAAGCCAATGGTCAATGGCATTATTGGACCATACTAATGCGGCATCAGACCTGTCAAATCCACCATTGACCAGATTTTCACTCTGCACCAAATCCTGGAAAAAACCCACATCGACCCATTCCACCTATTTGTCGACTATAAAGCCGCATTCGACAGCCCTATCCGTGCAGAGGTGTTTAAAGTCATGTCTGCGTTCGGCATTCCTGCAAAATTAATACGGCTATGCAGGATAACTTTAAGTGGCACAAGGTCAGCAATTAAAGTCGGCTAGGACCTATCGGAGCCCTTCAATACCGAACGAGAATTCAGACAAGGTGACTGTTTGTCGTGTGATCTTTTTAACAGTAGACTCGGATCAACTGTTTGTCGTGTAATCTTTTTAACATTAGACTCGGACCAACTGTGGAACTTGAAAACTACAGCTTCGAGGCAGTCAAAAATTGTATATACCTTGTACCTTTTATATATATATACCTTTTATAAACCTTGTAAAACTAATGACATTAGTTTTGAAATACGGAGAAATACGGGTAGTGTTGACCAACGATGCTACTATGGTCTAAGTAAGCAGTTTCGAAAAAAGGCCACCTCCCGCCATTCCAAACTCACACTCTACAAGACGCTGATACTACCCGTGCTGTTATATGGATCTGAAACATGGTTACTTATGCAAAAAGATTAGCCAGCACTGTTTGAGAGAAAAATTCTCCGAAAGATCATAGGGCTGATCTGCGTATGGGATATCGCCGTCGAATGAACCATGAGTTGTACCAGCTATTCTCGGACATCGGCATTGTCAGACGTATCGAGCTGCAGCGGCTACGTTGGCTAGGTCATGTTGTGAGAATGGATGAAGATGTCCCAGCTCGAAAAGCATATAAAAGAGAACCAGCTTATGGCTTACGCAGAAGAGGAAACCCACTAATTAGATGGAAAGATAAGGTGGATGACAAAATTGCCAAACATTGTCTTTCAAATTGGAAAAACTGCGGAAAAGTCCGACGCGCCTGGATTTTTATACCCTTCACCACACTGGGGTACAGGGTATTATGTCTTTGTGCATATGTTTGTAACAGGCAAATGGAATCGAGATAGACCCATGGTTCCTTTTGAGAATATGCATAGAATCACTTTCTGAGTCGATTTACGCATGTCCGTCCGTCCGTCCGTCTGCCCATGTTAAATTGTAAACAAAGTACAGGTCACATTTATTATTCAAATTGGATGCAATTTGGCACAGCTCATTCATTTGGCCCAAGGACGAACCCTATAGAAATTGGGAAAAATCAGTTCAAATTTAGATATAGCTCCCATATATATTTTCGTCCGATTTAAGGTAAATGGTGCACCAAAGTCCCTAAATAACTTTCGATTTGCAAGAAATTTTGCACAGCGTACTGAATTAGGCCTACAATGATGAGTGTCAAGTTTCGAGAAAATCGGTCCAGATTTAGATATAGTTCCCATATATAGATTCGTCCAATTTAAGGTAAATGGTGCACTAAAGACCCTATATATCTGTCGATTTGCACGAAATTTGGTGCAACGTTCTGAATTGAGCCTAGAATGATGTCTGCCAAGTTTCGTGAAAATCGGTCCAGATTTAGATATAGTTCCCATATATAGTTTCGTCCGATTTCTTGTAAATGGTGCACCAAAGTCCCTATATATCCTTCGATTTGCACCAAATTTGGTATAATGTACTAAATTGAGCCAAGAGTGATATCTGCCAAGTATAGAGAAAATTGGTCCAGATTTAGATATAGCTCCCATATATAGTTTCGTCCGATTTGATGTAAATGTTGCACCATAGTCCCCATATATGTTTCGATTTGCACGAAATTCAGATTGACATCAAATTTTGCACAACGTACAAAATTGAACATAGAATTACGTAGTTACGTTTTCTAGAAGTACAGACATAGCCCAACGGATGACCTATTGATATTTGTTTGAAGTCGATTCACAGTTAGATAAATATCACATATTTTATTTCATCCATTTTCATGTTAATAGTCCTGTTTAATATACCCATAGTGGTGAAGGGTATCATATAGTCGGCCCGTCCGACTTCACTACTTTCCTTACTGGTTTTAAGTTCAGTTTATGCAACGGAAGTTCTGTCACAAGCCAGATAAGTATCCAATTCAGTAGCAAAAACCTGTCCTAAATATTAAACATTTTTGGTACAATTATATGGAGACTACGCCAACATGTGGATCGATGCATCCCATTTTTATTACCACCTAATATTTTATAGCAATTAAACACAAAATATGATCCTAAAATTCTTATTGTAACCTACAATAATAAAACAAATGTTTCCCTCTAAAGAATTAAATAATCGGACAAACTTTATGTATTTTAGATGCCATATCTAAATATGTAATCTAAACATAACCGATTTCAACATGTGATTTTTGATGTACCTAATTCTAGGCTCAACCTGGCACGCTGCGAACTGTATGTAAATCTGAAACGATTTTTACAATCTCAAAAAAAAACTAAATTTAACATAAATGTTATGAGTCATTTTAGCTTTGTATTTAAGAAATGTATTAATTCACATTATAAAAAAAATAGAAACCATACCTTGGATAATTTTCTAACAAAAAAAAAAACTTTCTTCAATGCCAAACCATTTGCAAGAATTGGGAATTTACCCTTTAATATTTGCGGTAGTATGCCGGTGAGTCAAACCGGTTAGGATTTATTTTTGTTTGTATGTCTGTCAATGAAGCCATTGAAAGACCAGTCAATAAATACACACAAACATGCACAAATTGTGATCCTCAATATTTTGTTGTAAAAAATAATAGGCACAAGACAAGAAAATCAACAAGCTTTCTAAAACTAATTTATTACTGTGCTAAAAACCATTTTACAAAAATTAACCCCGCTTTTAATATTCAACTTACATGATGATCGATATTTGTATCCAACGGATTGCCAAATTCATAATTTAACTTGGATTCATTCATTTCCAATGCAATGTGAGGTTCAGATGTTTTGTGATTAGCCATATTGGTTGTTGTTGTTGTTTCTTTATATAGAATTTTCGTTTTCTTTGTTTTATTTCTTAGAAGATGAAATTTTTATTTACTCCTTAGACTTTCAAATAGAAAATGTTTTATTTGCACTTATCTACTCGCAAAATCTTTTATGTGTATAATTTTGTTATGTTGCGGTTAGTCTGGCACTTTATTATACAATTTTATCACAATCTTGTTTTATATTTCCTTTGTTATATTATTTTTATTTATTTATTTTTTCACTGCAAGTTAATGAATATGTTTATCAGTATACATATGCAATATATATTATTTATTAATATATATATATTATTTATTATTATTTATAAAATTAAAAATTCAATTAATTTGCCGGTTCACAGTATTCGCTTTCCTTTTTATTTATTTATTTTTTTTATTTTAGTATTCAAACCGTCCCGCTTCGTTGTTCTTCGCACCGTACAACTTTTCCAACTGAGATCTGGGCTGCTGGTTTGTTTACTTTTAAATTCAGATGCTTATTGACAATATCTTTAATGGGGATTTACTCAGAGATTGTTTTAATAAAACTTGAATCTTTTGTGAGATTTTGAGAAACTCTCTTAGCTATGTATAATAGTATGCTCTTAATTTTATTTTAGCATATATTGGACTGGTGAAATTATCAGTGTTTTTTTTTTATTATTTTGGTATGATACATATTAAATATTTGAAAATGTACCAAATGAGGTAGTTTTCTTAATGAGTACCTATACAAAAAATTAATTAGTCAATGTGGTATACATTTACGGTTAATCCCCCCTAAGAAGCCGGTAGTACTTTTTTGCCAATACACGCAAACATGGCCAACAAATTTGTTCTTCCCTGCAACAATATTAGATTGTATTTCACATTATTAACCTACAGATGATGATTGCTGCATAGTTACTACTAATGCCAAATCTTAAATTGGATCCGTTTTTTTTTCAATATTTAATAGAAATTCGGCAAGAATGTACACTTGTTTACTGCGATAACTTTATGAAATCGAAAAAAAATTTGTAAAAATTAGTAACTTTTTCTCAAAAATTAGAAACAAACCGAACAATCTCAATTGTTAAAAACGTCGTTAAATTCGGCCAACCTTAACTTTGTATGCCCTCCACCATGAGTTAGGCCTTAAAATACTTAAAACCGATTGGGGCTGCAATGATATAACGAAATACCAAACTGCCGACACTTAGTTTTGAAAATTGGACTAGGAATTTGAACCTGTCTGAACTCCTCAAAATATCCAAAATTGAGGGAAACCGTTAATTATGAATCGAGAACACCAAATAAAAAATTAGAGCTAATTCGATTGAAAAACGTGACCACCCTCCGAATAAAAGCAACATTTAAAAGGTGCAGCTATATATGGGGTCTACCCTAAAATGTAGACCAATATTATTATTTTGTGAAATAATTTAATACCCAATGATAACACAAAACTTGTTGCCAATTTTGTTGAAAATTTACCAAAAGTACCGTTTGTTTGAGGGTACGATTATATGTGGGATATACTAAAACGTTAACCGATATATACACAACTAAGTTCAACATTTCAAAGCTTTATCTATCTTAATATTGGACATCAATAATATTAGGTTGGGGAAAAAGAAAACCATTATTTTTATATGAACTAATATAGTACATTATTTAACATGCTTCGGAATGTCCGATTTGAGCCAAATATGCACCGTTTTGTTGTATGATTTATTGTCATTTTAAAGATAACTTCATAATGCCTCTCTCAAAGAAGTCCTGCTCTCTATTTGCAAAAAAACTCTAGTAGTCGATTTTCACAATCCTTCCTAGATACCAATTTTTTATCATCAAAGAAACTCACATCTGAATGCACCAAACAAAAAACAACAAAATAATTTGTTACTGCGTTATGTCACCCTTCCAACGATCATAAATCTGAAATTGTTTGATCGATACGTTACGAGAAATCTATCTATCAGTATAGCCATTTGCCGAAAAAAATAATGGATTTCTTTTTCCCCAACCTAATATATATACTTAATTTATTTCTTATATTTCCAAATCCAAATTACAGACACTTGGGTAGGAAAAAGCGGCTAGAATCATTAACAAATCCGGTTTGGGCTTCATAGCAGGTCTCTATCAATACATGACCAAAACTTAAGCAACTCAAATTGCAAACTGTATAAATGTCCTGCAACTTTTTTGAAAATAAACTAATAGTGAAATTGTTTTTTTTTAACAAAACAATTTTTGCATGGCCAAAACTTAAGCAACTATTTATTTTTTTATAAATACGCTAATTCTGCTAGTAATCGACAGCATAACCATTATTTTTGATAACGGCAGCACACCTACGAGGCATTGAATCTATAAAATGCTTGATTTGATCCTTGGGTATACGATTCCTTGTATCCTGAACCTTTGGGAATAGATTATGTCTGTTTTGTTTGTGAAACTCTTTTGATTTTGCTATCTATGATCCTCCAACGATTTATCCTATAAAATCCTAATTTTTGACATCCACAACCAATCGTTGATATGTTTCCAACACATTTGTGTAATACAGAAGCGTAAGCCTTTCTTTTTTCAACTTCTCACTGTATTTTTTTCGTGTCTGTGCCTTTAGTATTAAACTTTAATTCATCCGAGGGTATAATATTTACTGAGTTGGTTTCCAATGAATATGTGCTTTTGCCAAATCCAATCAGGCTTTCTGATTTTTCCGGAAATAAAATTACTTTTTTGATGGTATCCGGTCATGTGGACTTGCACATGTTATTGTAATAAAAACCATTTTAAAATGATATGTAAGAATTTAAATAAGTATAGAAACCAAAACCCCTGCTTACGTCCCTGTGGGGCGGTATCGGTTAATAGGGACAATGTTTAAACGTGGACTTAAACGGCATATACATTAGAACTTTTTACCGGGTTAACCTATTTTTGAGGATTTATTTGACATATATGCAAAGGAATTGACCATTGAGACCCACTAGGATAACGAAATCCGGTTAAATGTAAATGTATTTTTCAATACTAAAATATGTAAAATTTCAAATATTATGACATATATCGTTATTTCAACAGACAGGCGGACAGACATGCCAAATTCGACATAGAAGTTTATTATGATCAGTGAGAATATATAGGGACTCCATTTAATATTTCGATGTATTGCAAACGAAATGATAAAATAAGTATGCACATTTATTTTGATGTGTATAGTCTTGAAAATATCATTTAAAGAGAATATTAATAAGAGAATCAATAAATGCATATGAGTATTGGATAATTCTGGGTTTCTCTTAACAAAATTGATCATGTAAAGTTTGGATGTTTACATTGTTAAAAAAACATAAATTTTTACGAAGGCCTTTTGAGTGTTCAAAACTCACAAATTGACAATTATGTATATGATGATATGGCATCATTTACATGTCATATTCCATGTTATCTCCCACATAAATATGTATAGTTATCAAATTATTGGAAAAATTAACACCAATATCAAGTTCATTTTCTATTTGGGGAATTCCATGGATGGTTGAGTTAAAGTAAATGGTCCGTGACTAATATTATCGTAGTCAAATAATAAATTGGAGTTTTACAAATCATTTTATTGAGGGAAATCCGAAATGAAAATTAAAAACAGAGCAATGGTATAAATTATTATATTACAATACCTCTTACTAGGATTAGAAGTGAAATTATTGTTTAAAAAATTAATTTGCAATGATTATCAAAGTTAAGACAGTGAAATCATTTCTTAGGGATTGATTCTTCCAAATTTCGATACGAATCTGTTCTATATTCACTAGAATTTCGATAGTTTTTTTTAATATTTTTACACCTCTCAAGATCCTCTTTGCTCCCGGATAATATCGATAATTTATAGTAAAACTTTTACACGTTCTACTCAAGCGGAAGTATTTACTACCCAACAAATATTCCCACCTCCCATTTAACTACCAACGAACAAAGAAAAACGGCGGCAAAGTTGCGTGTACATTCGTGGAATACATGGATGGACAACGTCATAATACATAAAATACACAAACAACCAAAAAACGTTTACGCTTAAGCGTAAAAACCATTTGATTTGTAAAAATCCACTATGTTATACAATAGCAACAAATTTATTTTACAAGTTCACGGTTATATCTGGAAAATTTGTTGATGATACGATTTTAACCGAATTTTTTTAAGGTTAATAATATTTGCAATATAATTCAATTCTCTTAAATCCGCTTCTGATTCATTCAAGTATTCCGACCGTAGTGGGAGAGAACAAAACGTATTTACCGAACAAAGAACACAATGAGAACTAAACAACAGCAACGAATGGACTCACATCAACAGTGACGTACTAAGCCAACAATTCGTTTGTGGCAAAGTAGAGGTCCAAAACAAAAGCCGTCAAAAAACAAGTAGTTAATTGGCATTCCAGAGAAACCCATTAATGTTGGCTGATAATATTGCATGCAAGAGAAAAATGTGGTGTATATGTCATGAAAGATTTTTTTTATTTTGAACTTAAGTTTATCCATGAAAAGCTAAACCACTACAGTTGTGGACGAAATGTTGAAGATTGAATGGTATTGTTTATAATCAGGACTACATACTGAAAGTAAAATTGAATAAAATACACTTATGTCATATTTTGGAATATTTTTCATATAACAAGGACAAAATTCAATTTAAAGTACAAAATATGATTAAAGGATTAAAAACAATAAATGATATTTCCTGCCTTCCTTCACTTATGTTAGTTGCTGTTGAAATCATATATAAGTACCTCCATGTATACGAAGTAGGTATAATTAAATTTTAATTTATAATAATCTACCTACATTTCGTGTTGCGTGGGATTAGTCATTTGTGTGTATGTGACCCACATACCTTGCCAATCTACCAATCCAAAAAGGGCTAAATTGGCAAATAGAATAAGGACGAAGTCGAAAATTTATTGGTCATTACAAATTCAAATATTGTAAGGTTTTAATGAAAAACGGAACACGATACTAATTAACCGTTATATATTTCGTAATAGTAAGGGTAATTCACGTATGTGTTTTTATATGCTAATCCCAACGTCAACTATACCACATTTCATAACGAATATTTATGGATCTAAGCCGTAAGTACACGAAGTATAGCCTTGGCATCGCTCGTCTATACTTCGTGTACTTACGGACATGTAATATCCTAAGCAATTCCCAGCTTTTTTGCATAAATTTAAAATGAAATCTCAAACTTTAGATTTACAAAACAAAATAGTTTTTTTTATTATTTTCGTTTAGGTCTCTTATATTCATGTAAATTTCAATACGAAGGTACTGAGTTCTGTAATTATTTTCTATTATCTCCTTAAAATAAATTATAACAGGTGAAACACAAAAATGGTCCGATCTCGTACTTCTTAAACAGACAACTCATGTTCGGCAGCAACTTCAGCTTTATTTTTCTTTATACAAATTTTCGCCACACCAGAAGAACAATCTTTAGCTCCACCCATTAGTAGTATAAGCAGTCCTTTGTGAGCCATAGATTTGTAGATTTTAGAAACCCATTTGTTCACTTTTTCTACGGTATCTTCAAATGTAGCCGCAAGCAAATCTTCTTGTGCAATTTTCAGATTACATATGGTTAGGGCATTTTCCAATACGATTTCCTTACATTTGCGTACTGCTTCTTTGTTCGACCCAACCTCATTAACCGCTACAACTTTGCCCGATTCGTTGGGGAAGGCTTCTTCGGCTTTTTGAAGTAAATCTTGTACAATACTTGGTAGGGGTTTACTTGTTATTATGGCCGTTCGTTTGTCTCGTTTCGAGGCATGAGCCAACATGTTGTTCCTTACAGCTTCACCACTGGCAGCCAACATTATCTCTTGCAATCTCTTCTTTTGCAATAAAATCTCATCACCATATTCCAGACTGTTTTTCAACTTCAGTTTGACCAGTTTAACACAGGAAATTGAATCTTCAGTGGAATCGTGACCGGCAACATTGGCCTGAATATTTTCCTTTAAGAACTCCAGAGCAAGTGTCTTCAACTTTGATTTTGCCCTGCCGCCTGTTATATTGAAGCAGACACTTGTGTCAATGATATAGGGATGCATCATTTTCATGGCATTCAAATCGAAATTCAGTGAATGGCCCACTAGGATGGCATCATTTGGAAGTACTTCCCGCACTTCTTTTTGCACTTGTGACAGTTTCTTTGTCACACTCCTCATCATTTCCTCTGTAATGCCAGAAAATTGAGTCAAATAATCGATGATTTTATTGTCTGGGCGCACCATCGACTCATAGACAGTTTGACAGTTTTCATCTACTATGGAAATTCGAGTCAATTCGTTTACGCCACTTGTTGTGTGACACATTTCACAATCCACACCGAAAAGTGGGCTACGATTGGTAACAGGAGCATATTTTTCACTAGTAAGTACGTATGAATTGTATTGCTTTCTAAGCTCTCCTTTCATGGGCATTGGGTAACCTTCTTCGACCATTTGCAAAGCTGATAAGAGCAGCTTAGTTCTGGGAAATTTATCCTCTGGATGGACATCGTCTGATTCTTTGTCGTCTTTAGAGTTCTCCACTGGAAATATAGATTTCAGTATCAATGTTGGATCTTTCTTCAATGCTATGGCCGCTTCCAGAGAGCCATATTTCGTTATAAGGTTATACGCTTGTACATTTGTCATTGGTACTTGCACCAATTCCTCTGCCATAAGGAAACCGTCTTCTTTTGTGTTGGGTGGCATAAGGACATCTAAGCCTATATCGAAAATATTATCGATTTTCTCAAATTTACTCTTGTTGGAGAGATAGTGGAACAGCGAAAGGCCATCGAGGCACAGGACCACAGTGTGTGATACTTGTTCTGGTTTGTCGAAAAAACACCAACGATCTGGTTTACATGGTGATTTTTTACCCAGCAAAGCTGACATTACCAAATGCTGAATATCTGTTAGGAATATTGGACGTCTTTCTGTGTCTTTATAACATAGAAGAGCCTTTTCGCCGGATTCACGCACTCTCAGATATGGAACACTTTCCAATGCGCGTTTTCTTTCACGCAGTTCCTTTTGTATTTGTTTATACTGATCTTCAGTAAGTTGTACATTTTCCATTTGTCCATTTTCATTGTCGCCGTTTTCTTGTTTTGATTTCTTAACTGCTGGCTCTTCATCACTATTTGACTTGGACTTCTTTTTGCTCTTTTTATTTGTTACCTAGAGACGAGATGAATGGGGAGTGGTTATTTCATTACTGGACATCAACAACACCAACAATCTTACCTTTGTGAAACCATCATTGTCACCCTCAGGCTGGTCATTTATCACCTCATTGTCCTTGTCTGCCTTAGCCATTGTATCGTCCTCCTTGTCCTCAACTTGTTCCTTCCTGTCTTTATCGTTCGACTTGATTAGGTTTGCCAAAGCGGCCAATTTTTGTTTCTTACGTTCTTTACGTTCCAATTGTTTGGCTGACAGTGTCTGCATAACTACAGGGCAGTGGCTAGTGCAAGGACGAACGTTATATTTTAATTTTTAATTTATGAAAGTCCAGCCGAATACGTGGAAAATACAAAACAAAACCAGCCTTAAATGTCCATGTGTTCCCACAAAAAGCGTGTTTTGACAGGGTTGTTCGCAACCAATAAAAAAAGAAAAACGTTCCACTTGCTAACGAATGGGGGAGAAGACAAATTGGCCGATAAAGACGATCTCTAAGTACTATAATGAAATATTTACGTATGAGGTGGGATGAAGACTGCAGGAGAACAGCATGTGCTAGGGATGGCGATGTTGCCATATCTAATAAAAATTTTTATTTATCGATAATATCGATAAATTGTAGCCTTTGTTCAAAAAAGGGTACGCATTTTGGGATTGTATGTATTTGGAAATATAAAGGTGATTAATAAAACATTTCAAATATCTACATGTTTCCACATTTATGAATAATGATGGTTTATATCCTTTGATGCGATTAAAACTTGTCCTCAATGAATAATGGTTTTAAGGGGGAAAACATATAAGAAGACTTCAGGCTTGGAATGTTAAGTTGGCTTCTTTAATTGTAGAAGAATGATGGAGAAGTTCGTCCAAAATCAAGTTGGCTCTAATATTCCTTTATAAATTGAACTTCATATAAGGCCAACTTAACAGTTCTGACCCCTTGTGTTTCCCTCTTCGGACCCACCATATGTATGGGTTGTTGTTGTAGCAGCCCTATTGCTTTCACACAACGGTCTGAGGATCGTAGACCCCTCAGTCGTGGAAACGATATGTATGGGTGAAATCCTTTTCTGTCATTTGTCTGACGTTAACCATTCGTCACGTGTCATTCAAAAGTGGAAACCCCGCAAAGGGAGTTTTATTACAGGGGAGGAAATCCAAATACTTTTGCGACCAGTCTGGACTGGATTTGAAATTAAAAGGAAATTCAGTACGTTTTTAGAAATCAAACAGTCGAGAGTAGGGCTATCTAAAATTTTGATATCACATATTTCCAGAAGTATTAAGATTCCACCAAAAAATTAATGTTGCATTCAGCATCGGACGGTAACATTTTGAGACATTTAAAGTGGTATTTTTGAATATGCAAAGAATATCAAAATGTCTAACTATGCTAAAAATTGCAAAGTTTGTTTTTAGCTTGGATCCCATTTTTTAAATTTGCTTTTATCTCATTTGGTCTGTTCCCGTACAGCAAGAATCTGCTACTTTTTACTACGATAACAAATTTCCCTTTATGATATCGAAGAAAATAGTAAAATCGAGTAGATTCTTGCAGTACGGGAACAGACCAATTCTAAATACCATTGGATTCCATATGTTCATGACAGCTGCGGCAACAGCTGTTATTCGTCATTGCATCTTCCCTCATTCGTCAACAACGGAGTCGAACTTGCCTCATTTTGCTCCAATCAGTGAAAAGTTCCTATGAACGAGTTCGTTCCGTAACAGTATATAGCTCCAGTCCACAATGTTAAATACCTTAAATACCCGCCTAGTTCGTCTTATTCGTGATAAACGATTAAGTGTTCCAGTTCTGAGATGCTTCCATGATGAATTTACAAAACCTGCAATAAAACCTATCGATGCAAAGAAACAGGCCAAGAGCGGCGTTCAGGAAACTGAAGAACAATCAGTGCTTACCGGCGCCATGCGACACAAATTCAAAGAGTTTCGGGAAGAAGAATCACCGGAAATATTGGATGTTGTTGAGGAACGGGAACGCTATCAAACACAAGATGAACCCGATGATATGTACAGTGATATTTATCAGGGACTTAATTTGAAAAGTATAGAAACTTGAAACTCTGTATTATGTTTTATTAATCTTTGCCATTGTTGTTGTTGCAGGAGGTGTACATGGTGTCTTTGATGTAGAAGACTTGGTGGACGTTTTACGCAAAGAAAGCGCCGAGGATATTTTTGTATGCTCTGTACCCAAAGAACTCAAATATGTTGACCACATGGTAATCTGTAGTGGTCGTAGCTATCGTCATATGTTAGCCACAGCTGAATTTGTGAGACGAGTCTACAAAATGAAACGACAAAAAGGTGATGTCCTACCCAAAATTGAAGGAGAAAAGAGTCGAGATTGGATGGCCATGGATTTGGGTAATATAGCTTTACATATTTTCTCTCCCAAAGCCAGGGAAACATATGATCTAGAATCGCTGTGGGCAATTGGTGTAGAATACGATAGAGAATATAATAAACCTCAAGATCCGCTGGTGGAACTCTTCGAAAGACATTCAACTCTGTTAGCTGATATAAAACCTCCAAATCAGTTGTAATATTAATGTAAAATTTTTTGTTAATTTTGATTGTTTGTTTTTATTATCGCAAATTAAGGTATAGCATTTAAAAGATTACATATATTTACATACATACATACATTAATATTTCGTTCTATTTTTTTGATTGTTGAATTTTTACCACACTATACTATTATTGGCTAGTTTCTTATGGAAGTCATACAAACTGGGAAATACATAGCTAGGATCGATTTTATCTTCACCATATTTTTGCATTAAATAATCGGCATTTTTCTCATGCACCAGTGCAGCATTCCAGCCGGCCGCTTTAGCAGCCATATAATCTGTTGTGGGTCCATCACCCACATGTAAACACTGTTCAGGTTTGAGATCCTTCAGTTTAGATGCCTTTATAGCCATATCAAATATTTCCGTATTTGGTTTTTCCACTTTGCAGTCATACGAGTTGAGTGCGAATTCGAGAAAATGATCGATTTTTAAATTGCCCAATAATTTGGGCAAACGTGGATCAAAATTGGCAATTACCCCCATAACAAAAGGTTGTTCTCTATTGGAATTTTCTCGTGCACCCAATTGTTGTTGCATGCGCAAATAGTTGAGTAGATCAACACTGCCGTTGCAGTGCTGCCAACACGATGAGGTCTTATACAGTTCTAGCAAATGTTTACTGAAATTTTCTATTTTCTCTTCGGGTATACGTGCTCCACTATCGGCAAATGTGTCTGCAAAAGAAATAATTGAATTGTGTAAGTGAATCGTATATAGAAAATATATATTTAAATAAAAATGTCAGTAGTAGGGATATTAGAAATTCCGTGAAGATTGAGACTTTAATTGTAAGTGTTATAATATCCAAATATAGTCTTTTTAATTCCTAGTATATTTCCAATACATCTTCAAAATGTGATTGACTTTTTAGCACTTCTTAAACCCCGCTAGGAACTGAAAATATTATACACTATTAATTTTCGCTTTAAATGCAATTTGTAAGGTATAAGCGAACAGAGAAAGACAAACGGATAGGTTTTTTGAACTAGTTGAAGATACATGACGATCGATAGGTAGACTATAAAGCGGACCTAAGACTAATACTTCGTGGTGGTGCGAATTCTTATTCTAAAACAGAATTATAATAATAGATGTGTATGGTATACAAAATAATATATTGAAATTTTCGATGTGACTGTAATATCACTATGTAATTTTGGATTTTATGCCTAGTAATACATTTTATTTTAAAATTCCGGAATATCGGAGATTCCTATCCCTATTAGAGATTTAACAATATTTGCAATAGAGTTTCGTAACTAGACGTTTGCCATTGAAATGGGATATGTCGATCCACGTTTTGATATAGCCCCTATTTAATGGCATCGGCTCATATTCTGTATTTTGAAGGTAAGTGGGGGTCATTTGTTATTCCAGCTTTCTGGTTGGTGCAAAACGGATCTTTGGAGGATTAAACATCTCTTGGCAAAATATTTTCAATATATATGGGTCAATCTTTTAACAAAGCCTATATATTAAGATTACGATATGTTGAATGCCCAATTTCGTCCTTTTTCTTATGATGAAGCTCCTGACAGATAATTTACAATGTAGATCTGACCTATTCTGGGTTATTACCATAACATACTTACTAGCAATTAACTCTCTCCACCACTGTTGCCATTCCAACAAGGCTGAGTTTAAGGGAAATGTGGACAGAGAAAGACAAACGGATAGGTTTTTTGAACTAGTTGATACATGACGATCGGAAGACTATAAAGCGGACCTAAGACTAATACTTCGTGGTGGTGCAAATTCTTATTCCAAAACAGAATTATAATAATATAAGCGGACCTAAGACTAATACTTAGTGGTGGTGCAAATTCTTATTCCAAAACAGAATTATAATAATAGATGTGTATGGTATACAAAATAAAATATTGAAATTTTCGACGTGACTGTAATATGACTATGTAATTTTATATTTTATGCCTAGTAATACATTTTAGTTTAAAATTAGTGGTCTGTTCCCATTAATGCATGAATTTACTACTTTTTACCACGATAACGAATTTTCCTTTATGATATCGAAGAAAATAGTAAAAATGTAGATCTGACTGATTCTGGGTTATTACCATAACATACTTACTAGCAATTAACTCTCTCCACCACTGTTGCCATTCCAACAAGGCTGAGTTTCTGCCAAAATTTGGATACAGTCGATTCATCTTTTGCCTAAAATGAGAGAAAGCATTAGATACATTTTTTTTAGATGTATTGAAAATAATCTATAGCTACAAATATTGTATCATATATAAGTGAGGTTTTTAAATATATTTGATGCATAATTCTACAAGAATTTTTGAAAGTATTTGGTCTGTTCCTGTATTGAAAAAATCTATAAATGTGTACTATTTTTCCGATATCATAACGGAAAAAAATTGTACAAACTTGCAAGAAGAAAACATTGTGGTCTTCTATGCAAATACTTGCGGCGATGACTTTGTGGTATTTTATACGGAGACCTTTCTAAATAAATATCTCCTTGTCTTCTATACGATATTATTTAAAGCAAATTTTTTACTTATAAAAACGATTCAGGACGTTGTATAAGTCTAAGGGTCTTCTATATAAAGACCTTCAACGACCTACCGATATTCTTTGGGATAGTCCTCTAGTCTTCAATGCGAAGACCTTATTGCATTCTATACGAAAACGTTCTGGTCTTTTAAAGGAAGGTATTCTGGTCTACTAAAAGATGGCCTTCTTGTATTCTAAAGAAATGCATTTTTACCCTGTCTTTCCGGTATTCCATGTAAAGAACTTTTGAGGGAAGGCGAGAAAGAAATTGTAAAATATATTTTATATTAAAAATACTTTTTTCAGATCTTTTATAAACAATTGTATAAAATGCCTTCTATAAGGATATATTCGGATTGTCTAAAAATATCATATAATCTGACCTCTTTATGTACTTATCAGTTCTTTATGATTTTTAATGTTTATCTGTACCATAACGGCTGAAGATAATGTCTTTTATATTCGGTTATATATTTTTTTGACATGATCTATAAATTTTTAAATATTCTCGAAATTAATACCATAACCATTTTAAAAGTGATTGGCAGTGTAATCACTTTAAATCTATAAAGTCATTGCTATACAGTCAATATATTCCAAAATTGTCCTGTATTCATTAAAAATCATTTTATTGTAAACGGGTTCCACTGTTCTATTAAATTCATATACACATCATTTTACAAAATTGCAATTACATACCAATTGGCTTTGAAATTTTTCACTAAATCATTGTTGTCACAGCGAACACCGAATAGGGCGCCAATTTCACCATATTGTTTACCGGGACTCGAACGAAACTGTAGCAGAGTGTTTGTAACATCGAAGGTTATTAAACGTAAACGACCCAAACTTGACATATTTGTTGTTGTTATTATGGTATGCGTTTTTATTGTCAATTTAAAACGAACTAATTTCTAAAACAAAAAATGAACTTTCTTCTGTCCGTGTTGTACAAACAGACGTTCGTGTATATCCGGCTTCGTATAATAATAACGATTTTGTTTGGTTTCAATAATGTCAGCCAGCCAGCCAGCACTCGCTATCCGCCACCCTGACTATAATAACTGATTGCCATAAAATGAGTGTCAGAGTCAAAAGAATATTCAAATCTTCTCCGGTTACAATCAAATGCTGTGGAATAAAAAAAAATGGGAGAATATTGTATGTATGTACATGTATGTGTGTGTATAAATATACAAGTAGCTAACACAATGTACCCTATATCCGGGAAATTCGAATTAGCAATTGGAAAAATTATGTATTGTTGAAAGATTTAATTTCACTTTACAAATCGGGAGCTGATTTCAATTCCAAATATTAATCGAGAACAGTTATAAACATCAACATTAATTTTAGGAAACAAATTATGAACTTAAAATTAAAAATTAGTCATATATAAGATACATAATAGTCGCATCGACTCGTATATTTAATAATTATTTTGTTTACTTGTTTATTATTTGATTTGATTAGTTGTGTTCAACGCTGCTCTTCGGTGATAAGCTGACTTGGGTTGTTTTGTTCATCCATATCAGTGATAAGTACCAGCTGAGTGTAAAAACGTCATTCGGTTATTTGAATCGTTAAATCGTGCCACAACGATACTCAATCTGTTCTGCTTCTGTTTTTCGGACAGTGACCGATATTTGAGTTATTTCGGAGTTGATTGCGGATTTTTATAACAAGATATTCTATAAGAAGACTTTATGGTCTTCTATAGACATTGTAGTCTCCTATGCAAATACGGACTTGTGTTCTTCCGATCTTTTTTTAGAACAGTTGTTGCTTTCTAAAAATACCTTTTTGGAGGTCTACACAAAGAACTTCTGGTCTTCTATAGGAAAAATTCCAATTTTCCACAGTAAGACATTCTGTTTATCCACACGAAATCGAATCAATATCTTATCTTCTATAAAAAGAACTTCCGATCTTCTTCATAACCAAGTTTTGGGTTCTAACGAAGACCTTCTGTCTTCTATATGAACACAATTGGATTTTCCACAGGAAGTTCTTTCGTTAATACACAGGAATTGGAATCAAATCATCTATATAAAGACCTTCATGTCTTCTTTACAACGGCCTACTGATCATCTATATGAAGACATACTGGACTTCGACAAGAAGACTTCTGCCCTTCTTATATTCCAAAAAAGGCATTCTGGGTTTTACAACAATGTTTTCAGGTCTTCAATACGAAAACCTTAAAACATTGTTGTAAAACCCGATCTTCGTTATAACCAATTTTTGGATTCTAACGAAGATCTTCTTGTCTTCTATACGAACAAAATCGGATTTTTCAAAGGAAGTTCTTTCGTTCATACACAGGAATTGGAATCCAAATATTCTATATAAAGACCTTCATGTCTTCTTTACAACGACCTTCTGATCATCTATATAAAGACATACTGGACTTCGACAAGAAGACTTCTGACCTTCTTATATTCCAAAAAAGGCATTCTGGGTTTTACAACAATGTTTTCAGGTCTTCCATACGAAGAGCTTCTAGTCTTGCATTTGGTCTTCTATAAGAAGTGTAAGAAAATCATCTGTTCATCTAAAATAAAAAGGGATACTGATATTTTATAGGAACACCTCTTGGTCCTTCTTCAGGATGGTCTTCGTGTCTTCTATAAGAATACCATCTGGTCATCTCTAGGAATACCTTCCTGTCTCACAGACGAAGATCGTTTGATGTTTTAAACAAAGTCCTTTGATTTTCTATACGAAGCTCTACAGGTCTACAATAAGAACTTTTGGTCTTCTAGATAAGACTTTCTGTGCACATAAGACAAGTTCTGGTTTTCTATAAGAACACGTAATGTTCCTCTTTAAGAATACCTCAGTGTCTTCTATAAGATAAAATGCTAGTCTTTTAAGAAAAGATCTTCAGGCTTCCTATACTATATACTTATTGGTTTTCATTAATAAGACCTTCCCACTAACAGCAAAATCTACCAGTAGATCATCTATTCTGGTCTTCTACTATAGACTCTAAGAGAAGACATACTAGTCTTGTATTAGATAAACGTTGCTTTTATTTAAGAAAATCGTATAATGTTCTATAAGGAGATCAGAAGGCCCTACAACTTTAATTGGAGGATCTTTTGCAGTTCTATAAGGAGATCCCTTGAACTATAAGAAGACTTTTTACTTTGCTATATAGAAAAAAAATATTTAATGAATATCTCCATAATTTCATTTATACTTTATTTTTTCTATTTTGTACTTGTAAAATTCTTATAATCATGAAAAAGCCACTATTTTTTCCAAAAAAAAAAAATTAAATATTTCATTGATATCATAATTGTTTTCCTACTTCGCTCTATTTTACCACTATTTCCGCTCATGATTTCCACTCTCTCTCTGTTTGACAAAAACTTCGAAGAATAAAACCAACACCACCATTCCTTGTTCGGCTGTGTTTTGTTTTGGTATTGTCCTGCCTTCTCCTCTCGGTTGGTGGTTGTTAGTTTGACAGCCGTTTGTTTTATAATACAGGCACTACTACCTCTACATTGGTGTTATGAAATTCACATGTGTATTTTCCAAATTATTTTGATATAAATGCCAAAACCCTTCTATACTTTTGTTTTATAAAAAAATGTTTTGAAAGAAGATTTTGATCTTCTAGAGGAATTTTGGTTTTGACATTCTATTAGATTATCTGTCTATCCTTCATATTATACATCCTATTCATATTCTCTATGAAGCCTTTTTGTCATCCTCTAATAGCACCTTTTGCCTTTCAAAACAAACTTCTTGGTGATGGCCCCTTGGTTGGTTTCTTGGTTGGTGGTTGTTACTTTTGCAACCACTTGTATGTTTTTAAAGAAGACAGGTGTTCTTTTCTTTTCAAATACCACCAATATTAAAAATTTAATCACAAAAACTCCCACTGTAACATTCTCTCTAACATCTCACTTATCTGCTCTCTTTTCACAACGAAAACAAAATATAAATAAAAAAACGAAAACATAGATAAAGAATAATCCATAATATTTAATATTAAAACGATTACAACAAAATCAACGTATCTGTCGACACATGTATTCAAAATGCAAAACGGATCCAATAATGGAACTAACATTTGTTATCACACGGTTTCAGATTACATTTGACGCATGTGTGTATGTGTGTGTGGTGCAGTGTAAAGCCGTGACAAATTAACACTGGTAGTGGGTAATGGGTAAATTACTAAATTTTATGAATGTCTCTTTAAGCGTTTATAATTAAAATCTGCTGGAGACAATGTTCCATAATTGGATTTCTTGTTATTGTTGCTCCAGCTGTTGATATTTGTTTCTAAACAAAGTGGCAAATAATTTCTGGCATTATCATTGCGAACAGTGGACTTTGCAAATGCGTCACCTGTATACAATGAACTTATAGTCCAAAGATTATTTATATTTTAATGCAAGAATCAAGAAGCTGATTGACTCCAATCTGATAACCATAAATGTATATATGTAGTAGTCGACCAGCAAATACCCTCCGCGGGTACTTCTAAAAAAATGTATGGAAAAAATATATTTTTGAAGAGATGTGTCTTATCTATTAAAATTTTACAATGTGAAAGAAAGATTCGTATCGTGTATGGGAACGATTTGTAAGGAGATTATTTATCGAAAAAAAAAAAACAGTAAGTACAAGTACAAGTCAAAATATCTACAAATCTACACTCAAAAGGTCCATGGAATATGTCTTTTTTTAAAATTTACTCTCTGATGTTCCTTGAAAAATATATATTAAAAAATCAAAATTTTGAATGTTTCTTGAAAAATATTCTTAAAAAAATCAACGCCTCTCTTCGATTTTGTATGACATCTAACCACTGAAGGTTCCTGGCAAAATATATTTTTAAAAATCTAATCTCTGGAATTCCCTGGAAAGATGTCTATTTAAAAATCTATTCACAGAAGGTCTTTGGAAAGATGTATTTTTAAAAAATGTAATCTCCGAAATTCCCTGGAAAGACGCATTTTTAAAAATCTACTCTACGATGGTCCCTGCAAAGATGTTTTTTTTTTTAAAATCTACACTACAATGGCCCCTGGCAGATGTCTGTTTAGACGAAGTTTCCTGAAAGATGTATTTTTAAAAATCTACTCTCCGATGGTCCCTGGGAAGATGTTTTTTTTTTAAAAAATTTTCTCTACGATGGTTCCTGAAAAGATTATTTTTAAAAATGTATTCTACGATGGCCCCTAGAAAGATGTCTTTTTAAAAATATACTCTCCGAAGTTCCCTGGGAAGATGTCTTTTTAAAAATCTACTCTACGATGGTTCCAGGAAAGATGTCTTTTTGAAAATCTACTCTCCGAAGTTCCCTGGGAAGATGTCTTTTTTAAAAATCTGCTCTCCGAAGTTCCTTGAAAAATATATTTTGAAAAATCTACGTACTGTTGGTCTCTTTAAAAATATTCTTTAGAAAATCCAATGCTCTCTTTTGGTCACTTAAAAAATATTCTTTAAAACTCCTAGCATCTCTGTTGGTCCCTTGAGAATATCCCTTAAAAATGCAGGCCTCTCTGTTGGTACTTTGAAAATTATTCCTTAACAAAATCCTTCCTTAACAAAGCCTTTCTGTTGCCCTTTAAAGTTCATCCCTTATCAGTTGATCCACGCCCCTCTGTTGTTCCCTTGAAAAAAGATTCTTTAAAAATACACGCCCCTCTGTTGGTCCTTTGAAAGAAAGATTCTTAAAAAATCCTCGCCCCTCTGTTGGTCCCTTGAAAAAATATTCTTTAAAAATCCACGCCCCTCTGTTGGTCCCTTGAAAGAAGATATTTTATAAATCCCCGCCCCTCTGTTGGTCCCTTGAAAGAAGATATTTTATAAATCCACGCCAATTTGTTGGTCCCTTGATAAAAGATTCTTTAAAAATCCACGCTCTCTGTTGGACCCTGGAAAAAAATCTTTAAAAATCCACGCCCCTCTGTTGATTCCTTAAAAAATATTTTTAAAAATCCACGCCCCCTGTTGGTCCCTTGAAAAAAAATTCTTTAAAAATCCACGCTTCTCTGTTGGTCCATTGAAAAAAGATTATTTAAAAATCCACGCCTCTCCGTCGGTCCATAGAAAAATGATTATTTAAAAATCCACACCTCTCTATTGGTCCCTTGAAAAACGATTCTTTAAAAATCCACGCTTCTCTTTTGGCCTCTTCCAAAACTGAAAACAACTCGTTTGAGAAGATTAAAAACCGAAATAGAAGCTGTTGGCTAGAATTCGAGGATTAGAAAAACTCCTGGCGGAAGTGTATTTAAAGGGAACAAGAAAGTTAGGTATTTATGAATATATAAATGGAAGCTATAACATGGATAACATGGATATATATTCACAAAATTATTTTCATCCACTAATAACCCAAAATATCGTATTACATTCAATGAGATTGGAAAATATGCCTAAGACTAACCAGCTAAGATGGACCGGGACAAGTGTACAGAGGTTATGTAAATACATGGATCTATATCACTAATGCACAAAATAGTACGATAGCGGTGATTGCCAAACACGTTTTCTCTTTGTCTCTCTTTGCGTCAGTCATTTTTGTTGATGATCTCTCAGTTACGCTCTCACGCAAATACTCTTAATTTAGTTCTGTTCAACTCTGATCTATATCAATGTTCACCAAACAGGCGCCCGCGGGCGTTTTGAGAGAGTACCAATACAATCACAGTTCTGTGTTCGAACTCAACATTATTCTCGACATCGAACATGTCGTATGCTTTGCAATGCTTTAACATATGCGATCTGTACCGAGAGAACGAAAATTACTCTCCCAACGGATCTATGCGTGTGTCCAACACAATCATAGCAGTTTGCATATGTATTGTTGGCTAACCCTGATCTATATTGAAATTTTTGCAAAGTCCTTTCTCACCCTCCGAACGCTCGTTTGGAAAATTGGACTATAGAAAATGAGGTACTGTATATACATGTAGCAAAAATTCTATGTTTTGAAACGAAGAGTGGGGAAAAGATTCTTATTGAACAGCAACCGAGGATGTTCCTTCACCCCTTGTCAATGGGAATTTGATTGCCTATCACCGTAGCCAAAGTTGCGACATACATTTGTGTATAAATATATTTTTTTAATCAGCCGAAAAATATGCTACAAATAATTTTTGAATTTTTATCATTATTAGATGACACTGCTGTTGAATGTTTTAGTTTCAATCTTCAAATGTAGATGGCACCCTCTTTGTTTTTTTGCAGCCCCAAGAGTTTATAACGCCGCGAAATATTGGTCCTAGGACCCACCTTTAAGTATACCGATCGTTATATCTCGACTAGCTGAGTCGATCTAGACAAGTGTGTCCGTCCGTCCGTCTGTCCATTATAATTTGTAAACACGATACAGGCCACAGTTATGGACCAATCTTCACGAAATTTTGCATGTAGGATGGGTTCTGCCCAATGAAGACACCTATTGTTTTTGGTAAAGATCGGTTAATATTTAGGGGATGAAATGGACCAAAAACTAAATTTGTCTGATTTTCTGGTCGCTCTAGAGACCGCAATTATGGCCCAAACACCGCGAATTTCTACATGGAGAAGGGGATTGGGCCAAAGAATAAGCATGCCTGTTTTGATAAAGATCGGTCAATATTTAGCGGGTCAAATGGACCCAAACTTCTGTGTGTAAAATGACAAAATGTATTCTATAGCGTATATATTTACTCCTGAATGATGTAGAACCGAGAAGTTTATAGTATATCCAAGAGGAGTGGTTGACCTCTAAATTGATACCAATTATATTATCGTATGTACTCGGATGTGGGTGTTACATTTAAATATTTACAGGTTCTTATGTACTCAGATATTATTTAGTAACACATTACCACACTAGAGGCGGAAATACAGCGCGGATCGCTTTGAAATTTTCCATGAGGATCCAGGAATGGTCAAGGATAAGGCCTATAATTTTCGGTGATGATCAGATAATAATATTGGGATGAGGTGGACCGAAAACTTAATTTTTTTTTAGTCAATGTATAGGCCACAATTGAAAGTCGAACATCATAACACAACCCACGGTGAAGGGAATCTGGACAAGTAATTAGAAGGGATTTAGTGAATATTAGTAATATTTGTTGACCTCTAGACGGTCAAAAGGGTGCAAATATAGCGAAATATTTTCCATGCTCAGAATATATATAACCACAGAAAGTTAGATTTTCGTGGAAGTTGTGTAGGGTATCATATGGTCGGCCCCGTCCGACTATACTGCTCCGCTCACTGGTTTTATATTTCTAGAAGGTATTATATGTGCTTAAGAAATGTCCTGTGTTGAATATTCTGTCAACAAACGAGGTGCAAATGGCCTCCTGTCATCGGAAGGTTCGTGGGTTTCTGTCCATAGAAAAGGTGTAGACTGTTTTAGGTATATTGAGGAGACGCAGAAGGCCTACGGTTTATAGAAGAGATCTAAGATGCGATCAATATTCAGAAGAGCTATACGAGACAATTTATTTATAGAAGAAGTGGTATTTTATCTGCAAAGTAATAGAAAGGACGGATGTCGTAAAGACATTAGGAGTTTGGTACACCACTTACATCAAATCGAACGAAGCTCAATTTAAATTTCAAAAAATTAACCATTCGACCATTACAAGAGCTATTGGAGATCTTCAAAATGAAGTAGTACAGCGCAAGATCTTCTATCTATAGGAGAGCTGCTGAAGGCCCTCAATATATAATGATAACATCAGGTCTTCTTTCTACAGATAAGGGGTCTTCCATATAAAGAAGGGTTGAATGTACGTCTGTTAAAAACACGATAGAGCTCACAATAATTAAGATAGAGCTTTGTAACGTTGCACATACATTGCTACCACTCCTGGAATCAGTGGTATTGTCCAATAGTTGGTATAGTCCCTCATATATGGGTACCTCCCCATTTTATGTGCTATGAAGGTTTTAGTCACATTTCCAACCGAGGGGCCTGTAATTTGGCAGGGTGATATATATCTATGTCAAAAATTATCAAAATAGATTTATATTCTGACAGCTTCGATATAATAAAGGTTTTAGCTGCAGTTTCCCACCGAAGCAGATGCAATTTGTCATTCCGGGTTTTAGGAGGGAGGTACATATTTGTTTGAGGCATATAAAAAATTTTTGGACTTCTATGTGAAGACCTATGAAGACTATATGAAGTCTACTGAATGAAAACCTTTTGGTTTTCAAAATTACTTCTTCTGGTCCTCTATATGAATACCTTAGTGCTATTCATAAGAAGTCCTTAATGCCTTCTGTTTGTCTTAATAATAATAAGACTTGTGGCCTTCCCTACGAATACCTTCCACTCTTCCGTACCAAAGTCTACTGATCTTTTAAACGAACAAATTTTGCTCTTCTATACGATGCTCATCAGATCTACCTTATGTAGATATTCTGGTCGTTTAGAGAAGACCTACTGTTCATCTGAAATATGTTTTCTTGTTTTCTATAAGATCACGTCCTGGTTCTCTAAAAGAATACGATCTGGTCTTCTATATGGAGGCCTCTGTGCCTTTATTAATATTTTGGCCTTCTACACAAAGATCATTTATAAGAATTCTATAATATTTTTTTTTAATATGAACTACGGGTCTTCCATAAGATCTTCCGGTCTTCTATAATATAATCTTCCGTTGTTGGTCTTCAATGAAAATAACTTCTGAACTTCTATTAGGGGATCTACTAAACTCCAATGAGAAGACATTCTATGCAGATATTCTTCTAGTCATCTATAAGAAGATCTCCTGGGCTTTTATAGAAATATATCCTGCCATTTTTGGAATTGATCAATATAGGATCATGTTTTGTTATAAGGCCTATATAAATCTCCGTTCCCTTTTCGGTCACTTTGGATTTGTTTTCACATTCATCCACTGAAGAGATTATAATTTGATTTTTTGAATTTTTCATATTCACATCGGTCCATAGTCTATAGCGAAACAAAAACTTTCGCTGGGTATATTTTTTTCTCGTGTGTACAGATATTCATGTTTATAAGTAGATCTTCTAGTCTTCTAAAAGAAGATCTCCTGGGCTTTTATAGAAATATCTCCTGTCATTTTCGGAATTGTTCAATATAGGATCATGTTTTGTTATAAGGCCTATATAAATCTCCGTTCCCTTTTCCGTCATTTTGAATTTTCTTTCCACATTCATACGCTGAAGAGACCATAATTTGACATTCCGTATTCCCTAAATACTTCTTCCCAGAACAATTTCATATTCACATCGGTCCATAGCCCATAGCGAAACAAAAACTTTCGCTGGGTATATTTTTTTCTCGTGTGCGTTCGCTGTTGACACGATTTTTGTTGACGTGGATCCATCAAGGTGGCGGACGAAATTTTCGTCTATTTGCGCTCGTGTATGCGAATGCCTTGTAGTTCATAGCTCCCTATTGGCGTCGCCTAGGGCTATTGTCAGGAGATGCTGACGACGATGACGGCGTTGATGATGAATAATAATGTGTGGGCATTTGTTTGTGTATTCGAAAACGGACGCCTTTAAAAATAGACACAGACGTAATTTATCACGAATTTACGAATATTTAGGCAAAATAAAATAACTAAATTAATGGAAATTTAAATTTATATATTTCCAACGAAAAAGAAATTTAAATAAATTTCTGTCGCCGTAAATTTCTGTTGGCTTCTTAAAGTGTCAGCCGCGCGACATTATTTTAGGAGATCACATTGACGAGGAATTTGTTGTTCAAATGTTCATATGTATATTTTCTGTAGAAATTTAAGCAATTTTTAATTTCGACAATCATTATTAGCTAATTGTTACCAAGCCCACATCCTAGCTGATTTTATTTTTATCCCACAACATTGCAACCACATACTTACTTGTACTTTCTTTATGTAGTTCAAAGCCCAGTCGAAAAAAGTTGGCCGTTAACAAGAAAAAACAAAAACGTTTTTCTTCCTCTTCTTTTTCATTTCCAACAAAATTTTAAAAACGAAATATTTCTCATATTTTTTGGTAACCCGTTTACCTTAAGTCAATCCACATATGGGTACGTGTCAGTTTTATTAATGATCGTGGGAAGGGAATGCGACTTGCGACCGCCGAACGCACGCATAAAGCACGTTCCTCTCATCCAGTTATTCGGTTGCTGGACAAAAAATAAAACTAAAAACAAGAACCAGACTATAACACTAAAGAAACACCGAAAGATGTGACACAAAGGAATATGAATAAAAAAACAAAACAATGTGGCATTTGTTGACTGTGAGAGAAAAATGCTAAAAGCTCTTTTTGAATTATAAAAAAGGTATTCGATGTTGCAGGATGAGTTGCTGTCCCAAAAATGTGTTTGAGAGGACCAAAATCAAGTTATTATATTTTTATAGTGTTAGAGAAAAGGGATATATGCATCACATTTTTAAAGGATTTAACACCTTGTATATCTGCTATCCTGAAGAATACATATTATGTCGTAAAGACAAATCGGGTCGAAGTTGTTATATCCTCCACCACTTTCGTACATCCTTACATCGGTTGGGGTGGAATATGTTATTACGTTATGTGGTAGCAGGTTCTTCATGCTCTGGAAAAATATTTTCCATATTTCAGACACACAATGGTCGATTGTAGTAGAAACTTCGATCGATTATTTGTATGGGGGATATTAAATGGATTATTTGTATGGGGGATATTTTAAAATATTATCCTATAGTAAATACTTTCACTTCTATGAGAAAATCCGAAAATGGGGCGAGATCTATAAATATAGTTGGAGCTATATAGACAAATTTCCGCTAAAATGTGTGTTTGTCCTCCAATATCCCTGAATAACAAATTACAGCTACTGCAGTGGCTGAATCCGAAAATGGGGCGCGATCTATATCTATAGTTGGGCCTATATAGACAAATTTCCACAAAAATGTGTGTTTGTCCTCCAATATCCCTGAATCACCACTTTCCACCACTTTCAAAAATAAACGACTCATCGGGTATCGCCCCATTGTTAGTATTTTGAAGGTTTAAACCAACAATTTTCTAAAGGAGTTAATTCTTCATCGAAAATCTGAGATATATATTTTGTTTGTTACATCTCGGACAGTTCGGGACAAATACCTATATATAGCTCTAACTAGTATCTGAATAATATCCGTAAAGAATCAATACTCATGCCACCGGTCATTCTCTTTCAAACATTACACGACCAAATATTCCGAACCAGTTTCTCCGTAAAAAATCTCTAGCTCTGACAAATATTCGAAAAAAATCAATCCAAAATATGTTTAAAACAATTTAAATAAAAATTGCAAAAAAAGTTAGTTTGTTTTGAGACTCATACTGAAATTGGACGTAAATTTTTCATTTTTGTTAAAAAAAGGTCCTGACAAGTTTCAATGGCACATGTTAACATGTTCGGCCACAGCATTCTCTGAGCCTTATAGGGAATTCTCAAACAGAGTTTTTCTCTAAAAATACTTAGCTTTGACGTTGTGGACGTAACAAAATTGGGGAAGAAGGTTTTTTTGTTTCTCCGAAAAAAATCCCTAGGCTCTGACAAATACTCGACAAAAAATCAATCCAAAATATTTTTAAAATAATTTAAATAAAAATTGCAAAAAAGTTAGTTTGTTTTGAGACTCATACCGAAATTGGACGTCATTTTTTCATTCTTGTTAAAAAAAGGTCCTGACAAGTTTCTATTGCATATGTTTACATGTTCGGCCACAACATTTTCTGAGTCTAATAGGGAATTCTCAAACAGAGTTTTTCTCTAGAAATACTTACCATTGACGTTGTGGACGTAACAAAATTGGGAAGAAGGTTTTTTTATTTAATGGAGTGATATATAACTCCCTGGGACAATATCCCAAGCAAAAAACTAAGAGAACTGATGAGGATTTGTAGCGAAATCCGAAATTATAGTCTTCTCTGCCTTTCCCGAAAGTTATCAATGTGACCATAACCCACTTTGAAAACAAAAATCTTCTTGTTTTTATTTTTTTAAAAGCATCAAAAAGCTGGCTTACCTAAAAAGATTAAAAAAAAAATTTAACACAGTAGTACTACTTTTCAAAACTTCCTACATACCACAATTCTACACCTCCACAGTGATCCTAAATCAAAATTTCTGGATTCCAAATCCATCGGTTCACCCACAATTCAAATTGTACCAAATTTAGTAGAAAGTAGTACCAATTTCCAAAACTTCCTACATAACCCCATCCTACACAGCCACACTGATCCTAAATTCAAATTTTAGGATTCCAACTCTATCATCTACCAAATTTAATACACAGTAGTATGAATTTCCAAAACTTCCTACATACCCCAATTCTACACCTCCACAGTGATCCTAAATCAAAATTTCAGGATTCCAACTCTATCGGTTCACCCACAATTCAAATTGTACCAAATTTAGTACAAAGTAGTACCAATTTCCAAAATTACCTACAAACCCCAATCCTACAGACCCACACTGATCCTAAATTCAAGTTTTAGGATTCCAACTCTATCGGTCCACCCACAATTCAAATTGTACAAAATTTAGTACATGTAGTACCAATTTCCAAATTTTCCTACATACCCCAATCCTAAACCTCCACAATGTTCCTAAATCAAAATCAGTCAGTCAGTCAATGACTTTACTCTTTTATTAGTATAGATTAAATTTGTACCAAATATAGTACCATATAGTACTTTTTGTACACATGAGTACCATCTTCTTAAATGGACCCTACTTCCCAACCATAATTCACACTCAAAATTTCAAGTTTTTAGCGCCATCCATTCAAATGCTACAGAATTGTACCAAATTTAGTACATGTTCGTACTTTTCAGATAGTTATAGTTCGAATTTCCAAAAATCCTTTGGTACATCTATCCTACACTCCATCAACGACCAACAAACCAAATTTCAGAGTTCTAGCTACACCGGTTCGCCAACTACAAATGGTGTCACATTAAGTACTAAATGTGCCGTTCGAGTACGAATTTCCAAAAACCCAGCCTTATCTGTCACATTTGGACCAAGAGTGACCCCCACCCAAAATTTCAAGATTCTAGCTTCAGCCGTCACTTTACTCTTTTATTAATATAGATATACCGATTTCTGATCCTAATACGTCTATTCGGTATATGTATTATATATACCGATTTTCTTGTTCAAGGGCTTGTACTAAAATTTGATGGAGAATATATTTTTTCTTCTACTTCTAACATGAGTTTTTATATTTTTAATATTTTCCACGTTTAAGCTGATTTTCGTATTTTGGTCTGTTCTGAATTTTTTTTAGTAAAACTTTATGGCGAACATATTTGTAGAATATTCTGACCTGCTATAACTCCGTTTTAAATGAGTCTTCAATCATTTCTGGAAAAAGCGACCGAAAACCGCCATTCAGAGAGTCGACTGAGGTTTAATGTGTCAGATAAAAATATTTTTCAAATTTGTATCAGTAATTTTGCCAAAGAAAGGCAAGAATTTCGAGATATCTTAATCCAAATATTTTCAAATGTCTTGGAAATGGGAAATATTGCCACGCCTTTTTAGGTTACCTCCCGACGTAAGCTTTCAATTGCCTCATATGTTTATCATAATTTTTTGGTATTTGCGATAATTATCAAAAAAAAAAAAATAATAATAATAATAATAATATTAAAATAAATAAATTTGTTGCACAATGTAGCCAACATATGTGCAAAATGTCAATGCTCCGTCCAGAACATCACCAGCTCTATCGTGAATTGAACCAATGGATATATCTAATGCTCTACAGAATTTTACTTTCATCAATAAAAGTATATTATTGGATCTCCTGGGAATACTTCAAGTCGTTGCAAACGAAATCACAAAATACATATACCCCCCATACTTATTTATGATGGAGGTTAGAAAAAATCGTCAATTCAAATAATACCGATATGTACTAATTTATGTTGACACACACACACACATATTCTGATCTTACATCGCATCCTAATTCTTGGAAAAATGTCGGTAACATTTAAACAAATTTACCCTACAGCATATCTATTATTTGTAGAAGAAGATGAAACTGACACACACTTACGCACATTTTTCGAATGCTTCATCTCAACAAACAAACATTCCATTGGGAAATTTACGACTTTTTACGATACTTGACCAGGTTTGGAATCCATTTTGAAATAACAAAACACAAATTCTCAGTAGTTGGGCTGATTTGTAATCCTTTTGTATGATGTTATTAGTGTTGTTGCCGTTGCCGTTGTTGTTTTTTATTATTGATGCTCTCTGTTGCATAGCAAGTGTAAGTGTGTATGTGTGTGGCTAAAGAGTGCGGGTGTGCCGTTCTAATAATCACCGAAACCGAAACAATTCCTGGAAAATCACTTTGGAATCATGGGAAAAACTATTTGGTTTGTTTGTCCCCGGTCGGTCGTTCGATCGATCGTTCGTTCTCAGGATTGGTCGGTTGGTTGGTTGGCTGGTGGGATAAGGATTTTATGATGGCTGGGTGCTGGATGTTTGTTCATTAAGTGCTGCAGCATCAAGCGATAAGTAGCAAAGTAAACAAACAGCAACAACGACAACAACAATGCGGACAATAACTGTAATATGCGGCAAGTGGCCGTAGGCAGGCCACCGCTGCGTTGTGATTGGTCTTCTCGCATACCGATTTTCTTGGTGTGGACACACAATTTTTTTTGTCCTTCTCAATTGCCTTAACTAATTTCGTATAAGTGTTGACAAAAAATTCAGTGTTGGATATTTGTCCCGTCCAATGCCGTTCATGGAAATCCAGTCATTTATTATCCTTTTTGTTAGTCTGGTAGCAGTATTGCATTGTGTAAAAGCCAACATCAAAGTGCCGGAACCGAAACACATCGAACGACAACACAAAGGACACACTGTGTGTGTGTCGTTGTGTGTGTGCATACAATTGCAATTTATGAAATCGGATATTGAGTATTGCCGTTGTCAAGTGTGTGTGCCTTATCCTTTTTTCCTAGAAAATTGGGTTTAAGGATTTAATGAAAATATAATCTCAGTAATAAAAACAAAACAAAAAAATATCCTGTTATTCTCTTCTGTTTTTTCCTAAGAAATTTTCAATGAATTTCTTCCTGGACCCTTTCGGTTCCACAGGGCATTGTCTGTTTTAATGACCTCAGTCGGGGAAAATTCGTAATTTTCTTTGACATTTTTGAATGAAAAACTAGTAAGGGTGATGCGGCTATCTTTAAAACAATTTTCCAAGAAATTGAGAATAGAGATACCGTAAAAATTGTTTTCAAGTATCCTAATGAGTGTGACGAATTGCGATGCAATTCGTGGAAGTCAACATTGGGTGTAGTGGAAAAAATATCAACATTTACAGAAATGTGTTTACGTTAAATATTCGTAAAATATGCGCTCCAGGGTATAGGGTAATTTCTGTTACTGTTAACTGATCTTATGGAGAGTCGTGTTAAAACGTGAACGTGAACGTCAGGATTTGTCTGAGACTCCGAAATGCTAAAATATGTTCTATAGGTAAAATATATATGTATGATTTCTATAGTTTTAAGATCTTATAGACGAATTCTTTATTCATAGAACTCATATAGTTAGAGGACATTATATAGGTCTCCTCCTTCGACCTTATATAGGTCGAATATAGTTCCGAGACCTTCTATGGTCCATTTTCTGTTAGAATGTATTTACCCTTAAGGAGGGTACCTCTCGGAGGGTAAACGACCCTTTGGTGAAATCTTTGTGTAAAATGCGACTAGGGCATTGAATGCATGCGTGATGCGGATGTGTCAGGTGATTTTTATACCCTTTACCACACTGTGGTACAGGGTATTATGTCTTTCTTCATATGTTTGTAACAGGCAAAAGGAATCGAGATAGATACATTGTTCCTTTTGAGAATATGCATAGAATCACATTCTGAGTCGATTTATGCATGTCCGTCCGTCTGTCTGTACGTCCGTTCATGTATTTTTGTGAGCAAAGTACAGGTCGCATTTATGATCCGAATTGGTTGAAATTTGGCACAGCCCATTGGTTTGGCCCAAGGACGAACCCTATTGAAATTGGGGAAAATCGGTTCAGATTTAGATATAGCTCTCATATATATTTTCGTCCGATTTTAGGTAAATGGGGCACCAAAGACCCTGAAAATCATTAGATTTGCACGAACTTTGGCACAGCGACCTGAAATAAGGCCAAAAAAGATGTGTGTTAAATTTCGTAAAAATCGGTTCAGATTTACATATACCTCCCATATATATTTTCGTCCGATTTTATGTAAGTGGTGCACCAAAGTCCCTAAAAATTATTAGATTTGCACCAATTTTGGCATAGCGTACTAAATTAAGTCGACAATGATGGGTGCTAAATTTCGGGAAAATCGGTTCAGATTTAGATATAGCTCCTATATATAGTTTCGCCCGATTTTAGGTAAATGGTGCACCAAAGTCCCTAAAAATGATTAGATTTGCACCAATTTTGGCATAGCGTACTTAATTAAGTCGACAATGATGAGTGCTAAATTTCGGGAAAATCGGTTCAGATTTAGATAAAGCTCCCATATATAGTTTCGACCGATTTAGGTAAATCATTAGATGTGCATAAACTTTGGCACAGCGACCTGAAATAAGTCTAGAAAGATATGTGTTAAATTTCGTAAAAATCGGTTCAGATTTACATATATCTCCCATATATATTTTCGTCCGATTTTATGTAAGTGGTGTGTGTAGCGTACTGAATTAAGTCTACAACGATGTGTGTTAAATTTCATGAAAATATCTTTCGATTTGCAGGAAATTTAGTATAGCAAACTGAATTAAGTCTAGAATGGTGTGTGTTAAATTTCGTAAAAATGGGTTCAGATTTAGATATATATATGATTTTTGATTTCGATATTTGGCTTTAAATGTATTTACATAATTTTGTCCCATTGTAAGAAGCAACTCTATATCTTACCAAAATTTAGAATTTGTTGCAGAATGACATGTTTAATTTCATGGTAATGGTGCTTCAAAATTTCGACGTCTGTTAGGATTATTCTGTTGAATATACCCAAAGTGGTGAAGGGTATCATATAGTCGGCCCCGTCCGACTTTACTGCTTTCCTTACTGTTTTTTTTTTCAAAATGCAAAACATTTAATCTCTTTCGATCTTACTAAAACTTACATCGGACTTCTATAGGTAAAAGACCTACTTCTTTATTTAGATATAGGTCTCCTATAGTTCAAAGGCTTTATATTGGTCTCATATAGTTCGACATTTTCTATGGTTTGATTTCTATCAGGATATATTTACCTTGGTGACATTTTTTTAATAAAATGCGACTAGGACATTAGACGATTTGTTGCTCCCCCAAATGCAAATAAATTGCATCTATTTCGGACCCTGTCTATGAGGCTATGTGAAACAAATTGAGTATAGAACTATTCAAATACTTAAACTGGTGCAGGGTTTACATAGGGTGGTCAATTTCCCCACCAAAGTGGCTATTATTTGATATTCCGGGTTTTTGGAGACTTAGATAAAACTATGCAGAAATTTATGTTTTGACATAGCATTCAAAATTGCTCAATTTCTCATCAATGCAGCTGTTATTTGGGACTTGCAGCAAATTTTCGATATAGGCCCATTTCTTTATTACGAAGGCATTTATGGTATTTGGATTTTTAGGGATATTTTTGGCAAATCTATTTCAATATAGCTACGCATAAAAATTGTCCGGCCGATGTTCGCAATTTTGAAAATTTTAGCCGACTTTCCATACCGAAGTGGCCTTCAATTTTACACCCTTTTTTTAAAAGGTAAAAAATGTTTCGTCAGACGTTTTCCGATATAAATATTTCAAACAACCTTTACAAATCGCTCAAATAAGTTCTATGAAGATCCCAAAATTTCGAGCCGAATTTAGTTTAACGACGAGGAAATACTGACAAATGAAAACATAGGGCCGATGCAGCTCAAGTTCTAAGCCGGGCCGAACTTTGGATACCCTCACCATAAAAATACTGACAATGAAATGAAAACATAGGGGACATAAATATAACGACAATTCTTCCAAATAGAAAATTCAGCTATTTCAATGGGGATTTTTCTAAAATCTCAAAACCCTAAAATGTTGACATATATTATTAACGCATGGTACGGTGAAACATGTGTATAAAATCCTGAACATACTCCAATTTATAGGGCAATATTATATATGAGGCATACTAAAGCGGGACCAATATTGACAACATTGTGTAGGAATTAGTAACTACTTGGTGTTTTCATTGTATAAGAGAATATGCCTAATTAAGGATAGATGTAGCTCAAGTTCCAAGCTAATATTTTAGTTTTGAATCGCAATACCGTCCATCACGCTAAATATTGAATAGGTAGGATGTTTTATATAGGACCTGGTCCTAAATGCTGATCGATACAGTTCAATCTCAAACCTTACGTTCTAGTTTTTATGTCGATATCCTCCGAGAGAAAAAATATTATAACATATGGCTAAATCGACTAAATCGTTTTAGAATTCCACACCATAGGGGTATTCGGCTACCGAATATCCTCCCTACTATGGTGGAATACAGCGAACTATTTTAAAATAAACAAGTGAAAAAGCGTTAAGTTCGGCCGGGGCGAACTTTGGATACCCTCCTCCATAGATATACTGACAGTTACTAGAAATGAAAATATAGGGAACATACCAAAAAGTGGACCTATACCGACATTTCTTAAAAGGGATTATGTAAACCATAATAAAAATTTCAAATTTTAATGGGTAATAATACCCTCAGCCAAAACGCGAAACAAATCAGAAAACTATTTTAATATAAAACAGTAAGGAGAGTAGTAAAGTCGGACTGGGCCGACAATATGATACCCTTCACCACTTTGGGTATATTTTACATATGTATCCTAACAGATGACGCGTTTTGTTATAAATCTATATCTGAACCGATTTCAGGGAAACATGCCACAGACTAATTTATATGACATCAGTACCGATTGACAGATGAATCTTTTCACGAAGCTTAGCAACATCATTCTGGACTTAATTCAGTGCCCTATACAAAAATCGAGAGATATATAGGGACTTTGGTGCACCAATTACCTTAAATCGGATGAAAAAACATATGGGAGCTATATCTAAATCTGAACCGATTTTCACGAAACTTGGCAAACATCATTCTAGACCTTATTCATTACGCTGTGCCAAATTTCGTGCAAGCCAAAAGATTTCCAAGGACTTAAGTGGACTATTTACCTAAAATCGGGCGAAGCTATATATGAACCGATTTTCTCAAAACTGAACCGATTTTCTCAAAACTTTTCACACATCATTCTGGACTTAATTCAGTACCCTATGCCAAAATTCGTGCAAATCAAAAGATTTCAAGGGACTTTAGTGGACTATTTACCTAAAATCGGGCGAAGATATATATGGGAGCTATATCTAAATCTGACCCGATTTTCACGAAACTTTGCACATATCATTCTAGACTTAATTTAGTACGTTGTGCCAAAGATATGTAGGGACTTTGGTGCACCATTTACCTTAAATCGGACGAAGATTTATATGGGAGGTATATCTAAATCTGAACCGATTTTCGCGAAACTTTGCACACATCATTCGTGACCTTATTCATTATGCTGTGCCAAATTTCGTGCAAATCGAAAGATATATAGGGACTTTGGTGCACCATATACCTTAAATCGGACGAAAATATATATGGGAGCTATATCTAAATCTGAACCGATTTTTCCTAATTTCGTCCTTGGGCCAAACAAATGAGCTGTGCCAAATTTCAACCAATTCGGATCATAAATGCGACCTGCACTTTGTTTACAATTTAACATGGACAGACGGACGGACGGACGGACATGCATAAATCGGCTTAGAAAGTGATTCTACGCATATTATCAAAAGGAACCATGGGTCTATCTCGATTATTTTTGCCTGTTACAAACATATGCACAAAGTGTGGTGAAGGGTATAAAAAGGGGGTTATATAGGGACTACCAAAAAAGGGGGCGAATATTAATAATGTTTAGTAGGGAGATTTGTTACCATATACGACTAAAAAATATCAAATTGCAGCGAATTCGGTTGAAAACCGTGCTCAAGAACCCCAAAATACCGAAAATTGGAGGGTAACATTATATGGGGGCTACCCGAAAAAATAGATCTATATTTATAATTTTTAGTGGAGAGATTTGATACCCAATAAGAACTCAAAGTACTAAATTACAGCCAATTCGGTGAAAAAATCCGGTCAAAACTCCCCAAAAACTGAAACTGAACTGAACTACCAGAAAAAGTGGACCTATGTTTATAATTTTTAGTGGAGAAATTTGGTATCCAAAAATAATTCGAATTCGGTTGAAAAACGGGCTCAAGAACCCCAAAATACTGAAAATTGGGGGGTACCCTTATATTGGGGCTATGCCTTAACGTGGACCGATGTAGCCCATCTTTGAACTTGACCTGCCTACAGACAAAAGACAAATCTATGCAAATTTTTGGAGTTCTATCTCAATTCGTTAAACGCTAGAGTGATTACAACAGACAGACGGACCTGCTTAGATCGTCATAGAATTTTACGCTGATCAAGAATATATATACTTTATAGGGTTGGTAATGATTATTTCGATGCGTTACAAACGGAAAAACAAAACTAATATACCCTCCATACTATGGTGGAGGGTATAAAAAACAATGGTTTTGTTTGTATGCCGGTGGAATCATTGATTAATATTTTTTCCAAAAATAGATATTGTAAACGGCGATTGTTAATGTACTTTGATAATCGAAGATCGTTAGACTTTTTCGGTACAACATTTTACTTTTTTAAAGAAAAAACTAAAAAATATCCACTGTGACAACAACAACATGCCGGAATTTGGGTTTTGAAATCATTCCACATCTACAGCTTTCAGAGATTGGATTCCTGATATATCCTTCGTAATTTCAGAATGCACTACCCAATTGGGATCTGAAAAGTATATTTTCCAAATTAATATGTTCCCCAATCCCAATTACTTAACGGTCCACTAAATACGAACCTAATTAATTTGGTCATGGGCGTTTCAACAAGTAGACAAGAAAATATGGATGTTGCTAACAAGTGTAAGTAATGCTCCATATAATGTTGTATGTATGCTCACTGGCGTTACAAGCTCACATATCACGCAACAAAAAACAATTATTTTGCTGTATCGGCAGCTTTGGCCCCCCACCATCCATCCCCCCAATGTTAAACATAAAATAATGGTAGGGCTTATTTTAATTTTTTGTTTTTGTTAATTACCATTTTGCCCCTTTTAATGGACAAATGGGCCGGTCGTGATTATACCACAATTCATTTACCAATCATGCATCCATTTAAATAATGCGTATGTGTGTGTGTATGAGTATGTCAATTTGCCGATGGTGTCGCCACCGCCTTCATTCAAGTGGCGTCAGAATTTAACTCTTTAGCATAAATGACCGTCGATCAATTCATCGATGGATGGATGGACGTTTGGCTGGCTGGGATCGCTTCATCTCCTTTGTAGTTAACCTCATTCATATGAGCCGCTTTGCTCATTAGTGATGCAAGTTCATCAGAAACGCTCACAGGCACACACTCGCATACATAGATTGATACAACATAAGTGGGTTTGGTGGGTGTGTATGTGTACGTGTTTGTGTGTGAATAAAGAAGAAAATGGTATGCAAGTTATTTAGCTTAATATACAGTTATGGGAGTTGTGAATTGAGACGGGATCAAAAAATATCTAAAGAACTTCCAAAGCTTAAAAAGGCTTCCAACAGTTAGAGGATATTATAGAGGTCTTCTATTATTGGAGCACCTTGGATGTTTTTTTTTTAGTTAGAGGAACATACATGAGTCTAAAAAAATGGAAGAACTTATATGGACCTTACATAATTAGTGGACCTTATATATGCTTTCTTTAGTTAGAATATCTTGCATAGGACCTCTATATGTAGAAGATCTTATATAAGACTTCATTTGTTAGAGGATCTTACATAGAATTCATATTGACAGAGGACATTGTATAAGTCTCCTACGGTTAGAAGACTTTTTATGGATCGCCTATATTTTGAAGACCTTACATACCTCCTCTATAGTTAAAAGGCCTTACATAGGACTTCTAAAATTAGGAGGTCTTGCTGTCCTATAGTTAGAAAACATTCCAAGAGTTTTCTATAGTTTAAAGGCCTTTATAGGTGTCCTCTAGTTCGAGGACCTTATATAGGTATTTATTATAGTTCGAAGACTTTATGTGGAGTCATATCACTAGTTCGAAGACTATATATAATAATTTATAGATTGAACACCTTATATACATTTTCTATAATAGAATGTCCCCTAGTTCGATGACATTCTACTTTCAAGTCCTTTTATACAAATTATACACTTATACTTGATATAATTCTTCTATAGTTAGATGCCTTTTTAAATGTATTCTATAGTCAGTTTTTATACTCTCCACCATAATATGGAGGGTATATTAATTTTGTGATTCCGTTTGTAACTCATCGAAATATTCATTTCCGACCCTATAAGGTATATATATTCTTGATCAGGGTAAAATTCTAAGACGATCTAGCCATGTCCCTCCCTCCGTCCGTCTGCCCGCCCGTCCGTTGTAATCACGCTATCTTCTGAAGGAATTGAGATGCTGAAATTTTGCATAGGGTTGTCTATTGTCTGCAGGCAGGTCAAGTTCGAAGATGGGATATATCGGTCCAAGTTTAGGCATAGCTCCCATATAACAGTACCCCCAAATTCGGTATTTTGGGATTCTTGGGCGCGTTTTTCAACCGAATACGCTGAAATTTGGTACAATGGCTTATTATTGGGTACTAAATGTATCCACAAAAATTATAAATATAGGTCCACTTTTTCTGGTAGCCCCTATATAACGGTACCTCCTAATTTTCAGTATTTTGGGGGTTTTGATCGTATTTTTCCGCCGAATTAGCTGTAATTTAGTATTTTGAGTTCTTAATCGGTACCAAATCTCCCCACAAAAAATTATGAATAGCGGTTCATTTTTTAGATAGCCCCCATATAAGGGTACCCCCAATTTTCGGTATTTTGGGGTTCTTGAGCGCGATTTTCAACCGAATTCGCTGAAATTTGGTATATTGAGTTCTTATTGGATACCAAATATATCTATTAAATATTATAGATATCGGTCCACATTTTCATTTCAAATACCTGTCAGTACCTATACCTATGGTGGAGGGTATCCAAAGTTCGGTACGGCCGAACTTAACGCTTTTTCACTTGTTTTTCCTTACTATGGGTCGGTCTTCGATCTTCTATAGATCAATGTCTTACATAGGCATTATATAGTTCGAACTTCGAAGTGCTTATATATGGAGTTATAATATCATATATCGGTCTTATATCCTCCTGTTGGTCCTCCTAGACAACCGTCTTTAGTCCTCCTTAAACAGTAAATCTTCTGTAAATCCATCGATCTCCTAAAAACCCACATCCTTCCCAACACACTTGCCACAGACGGTACAAACATATTTTTTTTCTTTATCACTTAGTAGTACCACACGTTTTTATTAATGTGGTTAATATTGTTGTTGGTGTGGTTGTTGTTGTAGCTTTTGCCCTGTCGAAGCATACATTCGACGACTTGTTGCTGCATTCTTTCACTTTGTTGACCGATAATCATTAAAAATACTCCTGTGAAGTTATGCGACAATGCTTTCGAACGCTTTCAGGCACATTCCAGTTTCAACGATCATCATCAACATCAACAACAATAACACACCAATACCACCAACAACAACCACCCCGCCACCATCATTCCCTACCGGCTACAGTGTAGACAAATGCGGCCGAGTGTAAATTGTTTGGTTAAGTGTTATTATGGCGCATGCGTGCCCCAGCTATGCTGTGCCGAGCCGTACCGTGCCGACCGGCCGACCGACCGATGCCATGGCTGTGAATTTGTGAACGCTGTGAAATAAATTAATGGTGGTAAGACAATTGGATATGCGTAGCAAAGTTTAAATAATATGAAAAAATAAAACAACAACAAAAAGCAGAAAAGGGAATGAATGGAATTTGTTGTTGTTGACGCTGTTTAATAAGACCACCTAGTATGTCTGTCTCTATGGTCTAGATTAATGCTTGTTGCACATATGCACATAGTTGAGGTAATTAGAGGAACTCTATATATAATGATATAATTTATAGTTGTTAATAATAAGAATAAAATGTCATAGGTGAATAGTAGAAAAAGGATAAATTCTTCCTAAACCTTATTAACCTCCAAAAGAAGATCTTTTGGAGGTTTCAAATACTGTCGAAATGTTTTTATAACGACATCGTTTTTAACGACATATCGGTTATAACGTCAGTATCCAGAAGTTATCCTATTTTTGACTACAAACTAATTAAAAAAACCAGTGAGCGGAGCAGTATAGTCGGACGGGGCCGACCATATGATACCCTACACAACTACCACGAAAATCAAACTTGCTGCGGTTCTATATTCTGAGCCTGAGCAGTATTTCGAGATATTTGCAACCTTTTTACCGATTATAGATCAACAATTTCACTTTCATATTTTCCAATTTCCTACAATATTTTCCTACACAACTACCACGAAAATCAAACTTGCTGCGGTCCTATATTCTGAGCCTGGGCAATATTTCGAGAAATTTGCAACCTTTCTACCGATTATAGATCAACAACTTCACTTTCTAACCCGGGCATATTTTCTAATTTTTTTCTTGAAGTGAATTTTTACGCCGTAAAATAAAATAATTGTCACTTTTGGTTTTGGTTGTTTAGACCCTCGGAATATTGACCGATAATCATCTAATCAGCAGCTCTAAGTATTTGGTCAGATCCCCTTCACCTTGTAAAATATGTGATGTTCTGCATATAATAATTGCCTCTAGAGCGACTAGAAAATCTGACAAAATGAAAGTTTTCGGTTCATTGCACTCCCTGAATGAAATCTCAACTTCACCGAAAACTATAGATGTTCATGTACAATTTCAAAGCTACCAGTGCGACATTTCCGTCCTCTAATGGTGTAATAGTAATACTATGCACATAGTCACTTTTACCTAATTACGTATAACTCCCACATCGGAGTGCATGCATACATTGCACACAAAAGTCAGGCTCCATTTGACCAGCTAAATATTGATCGATCTTTATCAGAATAGGCATACTTATTCTTTGGCACGACCCTCTTTTTCATGTAAAATTTCACGGTGTTCGCACCATAACTGCGGCCTCTGGACCTACCAGAAAAACCTACAAAAATTAAGTATTTGGTCCATTTCATCCCTTAAATATTAACCGATCTTTACCATTGGGACGAACCTATCCTCCATGCAAAATTTGGTGAAGATTGGTGGCCTGTATCGTGTTTACAAATTATAATGGACAGACGGACGGATGGACACACATGTCTAGATCGACTCAGCTAGTCGAGATATGACGATCGGTATACTTAAAGGTTGGGTCTAGAACCAATCTTTCGCGGCGTTACAAATTCCTGGGGCTACACAAAGCTATAATACCCTGACAACATAGTTGTGTAGGGTATAATAAGGAAGTTATTCACCGATTGGATTTATCCTAGTTCATACGAAACTAGGATGAACATGTCAAAATTTTTTTGAGTTATCGTGCTATATCTTTGACTGTATCTTCAAGAGTTCTTGAGGTTTTCAATTGCATTTTTGTAGGGACTTTTTTTGTATTTGTGTAGATTCTTTTAAATCAGTTTTCAATATACCTCACATTTATATCAGTAATCTTAATCCGAATATTTTCAAATGTCTTGGAAATGGGAATTATGACCCCGCAATTTTAGGTTACCTTCCGACCTAAACTTTGAAAATGTGATACATGTGTCTTCTATTTTTAGACTCTCTATAATATTTTTTTTCTTTGAATTTCCGGATAATCGTTTTTTGAGTTGTACAGTGTAATATTATTATACTGTGTCATGAGCTAATACTTTCTGTATACACATTCTATTGATTAGGTCCCCACCAATGACCATTCTGTCCCATAGAAGGTCATGTAAAAACCAGTGAGGAAAGTAGTAAAGGCGGACTGGGCCGACTATATGATACCCTTCACCACTTTGGGTATATTCGCATTTTTAAAGGACCAGTAAAATGAAATTGGATCCATAAACATGTCATTCTGCAAACGATACTAAATTTTTTATTTGGTCAGATATAGAAGCCATATCTAAATCTGAACCGATTTCAGGGAAAATTGCCAGAGACTAATTTATATTACTTCAGTACGTTGTATCAATCGGGTATGCTATGGATCTTTTCACGAAGCTTAGCAACACCATTTTAGACTTAATTCAGAACCCTATACCAAAATTCGTGCAAATCGAAAAATATATAGGGACTTTGGTGCACCAATTACATAAAATCGGATGAAAATATATATGCGAGCTATATCTAAATCAGAAACGATTTTCACGAAACTTTGCCACATCATTCTAGATTTAATTCAGTACGTTGTACCAAATTTCGTGTAAATCGAATGATTTTCAGAGACTTTGGTGCACCAATTACCTAAAATCGGATAAAAATATATATGCGAGCTATATCTAAATCAGAAACGATTTTCATGAAACTTTGCCACATCATTCTAGATTTAATTCAGTACGTTGTACCAAATTTCGTGCAAATGAAAAGATTTCCAGGGACTTTGGTGCACCAATTACCTCAAATCGGGCGAAACTATATATGAGAGCTATATCTAAATCTGAACCGATTTTCATGAAACTTAGCACACATTATTATAGACGCAATTCAGTACGCTATGCCAAATTTCGTGCAAATCGAAAGATATGTAGGGACTTTTGTACGCAATTTACTTAAATCGGACGAATATGTATATGGGAGCTATATCTAAATCTGAACCGATTTTCACGAAACTTTGCACACATCATTCTAGACCTTATTCATTACGCTGTGCTAAATTTCGTGCAAATCGTAAGACATATAGAGACTTTGGTACACCATTAACCTTAAATCGAACGAAAATATATATGGGAGCTATATCTAAATCTGAACCGATTTTTCCCAATTTCAATAGGGTTCGTCCTTGAGCCAAACAAATGAGCTGTGCCAAATTTCATCCAATTCGGATCATAAATGCGACCTGTACGTTGTTTACAATTTAACATGGACAGACGGACGGAAATGCATAAATCGACTCAGAAAGTGATTCTCTGCATATTCTCAAAAGGAACCATGGGTCTATCTCGATTATTTTTGCTGTTACAATCATATGCACAAAGACATAATACCCTGAACCACAGTGTGGTGAAGGGTAAAATAGGCCCTGTGAGGAACTTGAGGAACTTACCCAATTCTAACAAACCCACCAAAAGCCTGCTAGGAAACAGACATCTAATTTAAGGGATTTAATGATGCTTTGGGACTGTATGTACATATGTAGAACTGTATGTATCGAAATGTATTTGCTCACTTCCTCCTATCTATCTACAAGTCCAATAAAAATAGATTTCAAATTGAGACAGTTTAAAAATACTTAGACGGAGGCACTCCTCGTTCGTCTACTGTCTGTGCTGTTCTTTTTGCCTTTTTCTTTACATTTTTGCTGTTGTTGTTTTGTGTTTTGCTAAAAGACATTGGTCTAATGTTATTGTTGTTTTTGTTAATGACATTTTATTGTTGTAGTTTGTTTTATGTTTTTCTAATAACGACGAGCATGGCAATGACGCGACGACTATGATGCTGTTGCTACTGCTGCTGTTGGTGATGCTGATGCCGAGTAGAGAGTGATACGAGTACCGTTGTCTAGCTGATTTCGATTTGTTTTTTTTTCGTTTTGGAGCATTACCTTTAGCTGGGATCATAATGATGGCGCTAATGATGATGTCGCAACATCACTGCCGCCAATGTTGTTACTGGTGTTCTGTTGTTGTTTTTGGCTGTTGCGGTTATATTTATATATACACACATAGGTATGTCGTCCATATACATATATACAAATATATATATATAGATTTGACGCGATCTCTTCTATTTACCACTTGGTACTCATTTGAATGTCTGCGAAAAGTACATCCGTATGTATGTCGATCTGTCTGTCAGCCTGGCGGTATGGATGAATGGTTGAATGTTGGTGCGCCAGTGGAAGCTCTGGCAACCAAATGAATATTTTATAAAGTGATTCGGATGAAATATCGTCTGGCCACAGGGAGCCCAGTCGGAAAAATCACACCGATCACCACACCGCACTATGGCGCGACGTCTATCATCCCGACGATGACAAAAAAAAACACCACAAACTAACAATAAAACAACAACGACAATAGAGAAAAATAGCAACAACAACACAAAAATATCTTGTCTAGTTAAATGCCTAAATAGCAATGACAAATAAATAAAACTATAAAAAAAATAATGTCTGTACACACACGGACAAACATACTGTGTACGTATGTATTAAATTATGTGTGGTTGTTCATAGTCAAAAATAAAGGGATACAGGAATTAAATATAAAAATCCTAAAAAAAAGAATGAAATCAATTGCAACGTTGTACTGAAGGGTGTTAAAAACAAGGACCTACTGGACCTTCACCAGGAATCTAATATTTCAAAGTCACTTCTGGGGGTAAATGCGTGATCGGCACCGTAGGAAACCGAAATTCCAAATTTAAGCCCCATTAGGTGATGATATTTGACTACAAACATCAAGAAGCGACCTTTATATGGGCACAATGCCAAATCATGGATCTAAAAACAAATTGCAATATTGTTTGTCAAATTTCCAAACACAAAAAATAATTATCGGGAATTTCCAAAAAATTATGATAGAGGGACTAAAAATAGAAGACACGTTTATCGGAATTTGTAACGTTTACGTCGGGAGGTATTTGAAAATATTCGGGTTAAGATTTCTCGAAATCCTTGCATTTTTATGTATATGGTGTCTTTAGCAATATTACTGATATAAATGTGAGGATTATTTTTGTCTAATACGTTAACACTCAGCCGACTCTCTGGAGGGGTCTTTTCGTTCCACTTTTTCAGAAATGATAGACAACTCATTTAAAACGGGGTTATAGAAGTTATGGGCCCCCAGGGGCGCCCCCTTGCGTACGTCCCTGAGCCGAAACATCACACATTTTAAACATTTTAGAAGGATGGTATAAAGGACAAAATTATTTTCATAAAATGTTAGTATATGTCACTGAACAAGAGGAATTGGAATATATAATATATATATATATATATATACCGCTACAACAAAAATCTTCTTTGAAAAGGACTGTTCCTAGAATGAAGACAAATGTCGAACTTTGACAAATTTGAATTTAATTCGCATATGCAAGTTTCGCATCAGGGCGGAATAAATACGAGCTATCAACATACGACCTTTGTAAAGCCACATAGCCCAATATGCCTGATGAGCCGCTTCACCAACGGCGAAACGCGTCGCATAATGGTGGGTACGTAGGTTCTTCTCCTGACTTTCCTTTTCATTGCAAAACTTAAATCATCAAGCTCGACTCGAAAGAGTATAAATAATCACTTAAAAATATATACCGAATATATAGACGTCAATTTAGGACAAAAAAGAATCCAGAAAATATTAGGTTGGAGACAAAGGAATCCATTATTTTTTCGGCCGATAGCTGTATTGATAGATTTCTCATAAAGTATCGATCATACAATTTCAGATTTATGCTTATTGGAAGGGTGACATTTCGCAGTAAAAACAATTATTTTGCTGTTTTTTGTTTGGATCATTCATTTGTGGGTTACATGGTGCTGGAAATGGAAGTGAGCAAAGAGAAAATTCGGTACATTTTACTGTTTTTCTTTGACAAAGGCAAAAATGCAAGCCAAGCGGCTAAAATTGTCAATGGAGTTTATGGTTCCGATATTGTAACATCCAATTATGTGAAATTTTTGTTTCCTTGATTCCGTTCAGGAATTTTTGAAGTTAAAGATGTACCTCGCACAGTTAGGTCGGTCGTCGAAAAAGTCGATAAAATCGTAGAAATGATCGAAGTTGACCGGCATGTTGGCAATTGATCAAAAACGGCCAGAATTGGCCAAGAGGAGAGGTGTCGTGTACCACCAGGATAACGCTAGGCCACACACATCTACAGTGACTCGGCAGAAACTTCGGGAGCTTGGTTGGGAAGTTTTAATGCATCCGCCATACAGTACGGATTTGGCATCAAGAGATTATCATCTTATTGTTGCATTGTAAAAGTTATTTAATGATAACAAATTGGTATCTAGGGAGGATTGTGAAAATCGACTACTAGAGTTTTTTGAGAGAGGCATTTTGAAGTTACCTTTAAAATTACAACAAATCATACAACAGAACGGACAAATCGGTAGTCCTATAGTTCATATAAAAATAATGGATTTATGTTCCCCCAACCTAATATTAGCATTTTTTTCATAGAAATAATATGAAACTTGATTTTTCGTGCATATCGTCAAAGAAATAAATATTCTACCTCATATTTCACTATGAGTCTCAAAATAAAGTATATATATATATATATATATACCAGTAAGGAAAGTAGTAAAGTCGGACGGGGCCGACTATATGATACCCTTTACCACTTTGGGTACATTAAACAGATAAATTCCAACAGACGTCGACGTTGTGCAAAATTTGTGTCAATTTTGTGTAAAATCGGACGAAAATATATATGTAGAAGTTATATCAAAATCTGAACCAATTTCAATGAGACTTAACAGAGATTAATTTATATAACTAACTTTGGGTCTTTAGTGGACAATTTACATAAAATCAGAAGAAAAAATATATATGAGCTATATCTAAATCTGAATCGAATTTCACGAAACTTAACACACATCATTCTAGACCTAAAAGATATATAGGGCCTTTAGCACACCATTTAACACACATCATTCTAGACATAATTCATTACGCTATGCCAAATTTCGTGCAAATCGAAAGATATAAAGGGACTTTGGTACACCATTTACATTAAATCGGACGAAAATATATATATATAAATATATATATATATATATATATATGGGAGCTATATCTAACCAACGAAACTTAACACACATCATTTTAGACCTAATTCAGTACGCTGTGCTGAATTTCGCGCAAATCCAAAGATATTTAGGGATTTGGTACACCATTTACATTAAATCGGACGAAAATATATATGGAAGCTATATCTAATCCTGGACCGATTTTCAGAAAACTTAACACACATCATTCTAGACATAATTCATTACGCTATGCCAAATTTCGTGCAAATCGAAAGATATATAGACACTTTGGTACACCATTTACCTTAAATCGGACGAAAATATATATGGGAGCTATATCTAAATCTGGACCGATTTTCAGGAAACTCAACACACATCATTTTAGACCTAAATTAGTACGTTGTGCTAAGTTTCGTGCAAATCGAACGATATATGGGGACTTTGGTACACCATTTACCTTGAATCGGACGAAAATATATATGGGAGCTATATCAAAATCTGAACCGATTTTTTCCAATTTCAATAGGGTTCGTCCTTGGGCTAAATAAGTGACCTATGCCAAATTTCATCCAATTCGGATAATAAATGCGACCTGTACTTTGTTTTCAATTTAACATGGACAGACAGACGGGCAGACGGACGGATGGACGGACGCACGGACATGCATAAATCGACTTAAAAAGTGTTTCTATCCATATTCTCAAAAGGAACCATGTGTCTATCTCGTTTCCTTTTGCCTGTTACAGACATATGCACAAAGACATAATACCCTTCACCACACTGTGGTATGGAAAATTTTCTGGGAAATTTCTATGAAAAAATTGCTAATATTTTTTTTGAATTTGTTGTCCTAAATTGACGACTATATATTATATACACCGATTTCTCTTGTTCAGTGACTTATACTAAAATTTTATGGAGAATATTTTTGTCCTTTATCCCATCCTTCTAAAACGACATATTGTGGAAAAAATTGGAACAAACTCGGAATAAGATCAGTTTTTGGGGTTAATATGAGATTTCATATTTTTGAGATTTTTGACGTTTAGCATGATTTTCGAGATTCGGTCTTTTCTGATACTTATAGTGAAACTTTATAGTAAAATCGATAAAATCGTAGAAATGATCGAAGTTGACCGGCATGTTGGCATTTGTAACATCGCCCAAGAGCAAAAATCGAACATAAAACTGTTTTCAACCATTTACAATTGACTAAAAACGGCCAGAATTGGCCAAGAGTAGAGATGTCGTGTACCACCAGGACAACGCTAGGCCACACACATCTACAGTGACTCGGCAGAAACTTCGGGAGCTTGGTTGGGAAGTTTTAATGCATCCGCCATACATTTTTGTAGAATATTTTAATCAGCTATAACCCCATTTTAATTCAGTTCATTTCATTTCTGGAAAGGGTGGCCGAAAAAGGGGACTAGACAAAAATATTCCCCACATTTATATCAGTAATATTGCCAAAGAGACCAGATACCTAAAATGCAAGGATTTCGAGAAAACTTAATCAGATTTTTTTTCAAATTTCTTGGAAATGGTAAATATTGTTACGCCTTTTTAGGTTGCCTTCCTGCGTAAACTTTCAAAATGTGTGTGTGCATGTGCGTTTTATTTTTAGCCCCTCTTTCATCATTTTTGGGAATTTCTCGATAATTCTCATTAAAATTGAATTTTGTCATTAAAATTGAATCCATGTGTAAACTGACTCTTGGCATACTGTAGATTCACAGTTTGTCGTCATATAACGGTACGAAGGAAGAAATTAGTCGCATTGCCCTGCCGAAATGGCTGCAATTTGGCATTCCAAATTCTAGGTGAATTACTACAAATTCTTCCCGACTTATAGTCATACATATCTCCAAATATATATGTTCTCCAGTTAGGCCATTTTAGTGTACCTTAAAATATCCCATACCTCATTTTGAAATACCCTTTGGGTCCATGTGTAGATCTAATCATGTTAAAAGAAATCAAATTTCACATTCTCCTCTTTTTGTTAATAAATTAAATTCATGAAACAACATGTTTCTGAAAACAGAAAGATATCTTTGCCATTTGCCGATGCCGCCGCCGACACATACATAATTATGGCCATTTAGGAGTGAGTCCAAAACAACAACAGCAACAACAACGAAGAAAAATGCAAACGTAATCAAGGAATGCCCATGGATGTGGCAAACGAATGTGGCCAGTGGAAGAAGGTAATCAAATTACAAATTCAATATTGTTAATCTTTTCATACTTAACATTACACATACACATAGTAGGAAGGTATGTATGTGTATGCAAGTATGTATGTATGTATGTATATGTATTGGCTACGATCGCATAAAAATCTCCCACAGCATCGAAAGCGGCCAAAAAACTTTCATCATCAGCAGCAGTAAAAGCAAAAATCAGTCGCAGCAGCAGCAGCAATGGCCCTTGCCTGTTGTGATATGCATGTGGCGATGTCTAGTTGACCGAGGGAGGAGTGGGAGGAAAGAGGGATAGCTGGCTGCCTGGCCCAAGAATGTTCGTCCCATCGACGGATGGACGGATCAAAACAACACAATCGCCTTCTTATTATTGATCGTATTTTTCATTTTATTTTTATTTCATGTTGTTGTTGTTGTTTTTGGGTCGTTGGTCGATGTCGTCGTCGTCGTTGCCAACATCTTGCTGTTGTTGTTGCTGCTGTTGCTTGTTGTTTTTGCACTGGTTGCAGTCGTTGTGCTCGTTCGTTCCCAGCATAACCCAAGCAAACAAGCAGCTAGTCAGCCAGCCACTAAAACCGAGATGTTTCCTGGCCAAGACACACAAAAGCAAAGCAACAACAACAACAGCAACACAGAAAACAAAACAACAGTGCTTTTCCAAGAAAAATCTAAAAATGCCCACAAAAAATGCCGAAGTCATTGTCTTTTTTGGAATTTGCTGTGATGTGTGTTTTTGTTGTAGTCGTTTTGCTAAAACCCTTTTTCCGTTTCGTTGCTTACTTACTCTGTTTTTTTTTTGTGTGTGAGTCTGTCCGTCTGTCCATTGGAATGGACCATTCCTAAGGTTAACATTGGTGGTTTGGTGCTTTACCTTTCCTTTCATTAATGGATTTCTTCATTTTTCTATAGATGGTGATTTGGTGTGTTGTTCTTGTTGCTGCTGTTGTTGTTGTTGTATGCATATTTGTGCTGTTGCTGTTGTTTCTTATGTTGCCGATGCTGCTTGTTGTTGATGACGGCGACGATGATGATGATGATGATGCTGCCTAAACTGATTTAACCTGTTTGGCGGAGGATTCGCACAACGCTAATAAATAATTTTTACGATTCCTCCAATGGGCTGTGTGTGTGAGTGAGTGTGTTTGTTTACACTATATGGTAACTAAATAGGGAAAGAATTTAAAATATTTGCTTAGAAAATTCGGTAAGGCATTTCAGAGAATTGTTTTGTATTATAGAATTTTGGTAGTAGTTTTGAGTATGACATACGTATAATCAGCCTATAATTTAAGAAAATACATTATGTTCGATCTGGGCGAACTTTTGACAACTTCCACCATAAGTGAAAAATGGGCGAGATCACAATATAGGGTATAAACCATAAGATGGATACGGATAGCTTTTTCAAGCGGATTTTTTCCACAAAAAATTTTTGTATTTGAAACAAATTTTAAAGGGAATTTTTCGTAAAATATGAAAACGTGAACCGATGTTGAGAGTTAACGATATGCCGACAATAAACCTAAATATAGTACACTATTAGTTCTGGTAGGACTATATGTCAAATGACAGCCATATCGTTTGGAAATCATGTCTGAATTGGATTTGTTACAGCGCCGTTTTACAACATTTTTGAACCTGATATTCAGATAATAAAAACCCATTCAATATATGCATATTATTAGAAAGCTAGTAAAAAGGCGTGTTAAATTTATCGAACCGGACTATTATCGGTTTTGTTATATGAATATCCAATTCAAAAAATTAGAAAAGTTCCTTTCCCCTGATATTTATTATACCCTACACAACTATGTTGTCAGGGTATTATAGCTTTGTGCAGCCCCAAGAGTTTGTAACGCTGCGAAATATTGGTCCTAGACCCACCTTTAAGAATACCGATCGTCATATCTCGACTAGCTGAGTCGATCTAGACATGTGTGTCCGTCCGTCCATTATAATTTGTAAACACGGTTATGGACCAATCTTCACGAAATTTCGCATGTAGGATGGTTTCTGGCCAATGAAGACCGCTATTGCTTTTGGAAAAGATTGATTAATATTTAGGGGATGAAATGGACCAAAAACTTTATTTTTGTATGATTTTCTGGTCGCTCCGGACGCCGCAATTATGGTCCAAACATCGAGAAAATTTACATGGAGAAGGCTATCGAGCCAACGAATAAGCAAATCGGTCAATATTTAGCGACTTTTGTGTGAAAAATGACAAAAATTTTATTCTATACCGTATATATTTTCCCCTTAAGGATATAGACCCAAGAAGTTAATAGTATATCCAAGAGGAGTGGTTGACCTTTAAATTGATACCAATTACATTGTCGTATGTACTCGTATGTGGGAGTTATACTTCAGTATTTACAGGTGCTTACGTATTCATATATTATTTAGTAAACCATTACCAGATTAAAGGGTGAAAATATAGCGTGGATCGCTTTGAACATTTCTATGAGGATCCAGGCATGGTCAAGGACAACGCCTATAATTTTCGGTAATGATCAGATAATAATTTTGGTATGAAGTGGACCGAAAACTTAATCTTTTGTGTTTTTTCGAGGCCCCAATTGAAAGCCGAACATTACAACACAACCCTCGGTGAAGGAAATCTAGACCAAGTAATTAGAAGGGCTGTACTGAATATTAGTAATAATAATATTTGTTGACCTCTAGTCGTCAAGAGGGTGCAAATATCGCGAAGTATTGCTCAAGCTCAGAATGTAGTACCATAGAAAGTTATATTTTCGTGGAAGTTGTGTAGGGTATCGGCCCCGTCCGACTATACTGCTCCGCTCAATGGTTTGAAATGTGTGTGTGTGACGTTTGTGTGTCAGTGTGTGATGATATTTGGTTGTCGGCTGATATCATAAGTCCAAACATCATGAATGGTGTTACATATTTCGACAGTCAAAAATCACTTTCGTGTCTCAGATTTCGATTTAAATTTCAATTCCCAGATTTGAATTCAATTTTTTTAGAGGGTACCCACTCCTTGCGTTACCTCCCCACAAAATGGTCAAAATTGTGCAAAAATTAATTTTATAATATCATGCGAACGCACTATCCGACTTGAACCAAACTTTGTACAACCTATTATCTTTACCAGAGGCGGCATTGGTCCACCATTTCTGGTGCCTCCCCCACAAATTTTGAAAAAATTGCCATATTAAAAAATCCAATGTTAGGCTAAAGGAGTGTCCGATTTGAACCCAACTTTGCACAACCCTATTAACTTTGCCAAACCCAGATCAATTTGGAAGATGCGACCCATTTGTCCAATCCTTTTTGGTATATTTATAAATACAATGTCAGGCGAATGGAATGTACGAATTGAGCCAAACTTTGCACAAACTAGTATCTTTATCAAGACTATATACGTCGGCCTTCTTTCATCCACAAAGGGTCAATATTTTAAAAAAATTGAAAATTTAATGTCAATTGAATTGAATAACCGTTTTGATCAAATATGTAATCGAAAATACCTTTAATAAAAACATATACCTTATACAAAGCGAATAATAAAACCTCTGTGTAATTACAAAGGCCTCCGCAAACCATAGGTCGAGGGTAGGCAACACCGACTGACGCTTTGGAGGTAGATTTGATACCAAATTGGACATGAACTACAGGTAATTCGATTGAAGAAAGTGTTCAAAAATTTCACTATACCCAAATTAGGCTAAAGGGTCTACTTGACAAATATTAATAATTTTTGAAGGGAGATTTGGTCAATTCATTTAGATGTTATTTATCGCCATTTAAGGGGACCCCATTCTCGGAGTCAACATTTTGATTTAATTTGAATCTACTCTAATTCTAGAATGTCCCTATACAATTTCAGTGAAAATCTCGACAACTCTTGAAGATATAGCCGATTTATTGTGTCAGCATCAAGTGACGGCAAGAGTGATTCTCAAACATAAAACGCATTTTTCTCGAAGCAGTGTTTTACGAATGGCGGGCACGATAACTCAAAAACTAACAATACAATCGGTTCCAAATTTTGACACGTTTCTCTGGGAGTGTATAGCTCTCGTATGAAAAAAGATAAAGCTAATCGGTGAAGATCTTCCTTATTTTTAAACTTAGTTTGTGGTCAGAAATAGGCGATTTGCCAAAAAAAATTTTTTCAAAGTTGTTAATTGTTGTGCGAAGTCAATAATCCAAGTTCATACGAGAGACAGATATGTACGCTTTCTAACACCGTTGGAATTTTCGGATTCCGATGTTCCAGTGAGGAGTTATCATGCCCGCCATCAAAAATAAGGACTTTTCTTTGATCACAAAAAACAACAACAACATTTTTTTGTAAATTATTTTTCTTCCTTTTAAATCTTCAAATATATATGTGCAAATTTACAAACCTTAACAAGCATTAGTATTCATTTACCAGCCCATTTAAAATCTTAAAAATAAACCAGTAAGGAAAGTAGTAAAGTCGGACGAGCCGACTATATGATACCCTTCACCACTATGGGTATATTGAACAGCTGATGATATTAATCTAAATGTGAATCTACCTAGATCTATCCATAAACATATCATTCGTTTGTTACCATGGGACAAAAGTATGTAAATCGACTTCAAACAACTATAAATAGGTCATCCGTTGGACTATGCCTGTACTTCTAGAAAACTCAACAATTCTCTGCTCAATTTTGTACGTTGTGCAAAATTTGATTTCAATCTGACTAACATGAGGAGTTTGATGCCTAATTTACTTAAAATCGGGCGAAATATACATGGAAGCTATATCCAAATATGAAGCAATTTCAACGAAACTTGTCACAGGTTAGGTTATACTAATTGTAGTACGTTTTGTTCCTACCAGCCTATTGGTTCCTTGGTGCGTCAATTACCTACAATCAATCTATAATAAAAGGGAGCTATATCTAAATCTCAAGCGATTTTCACGAAACTTGGCACCCATCATTCTGGACTAAATTTACATTAAATCGGACGAAAATATATATGGGAGCTATATCTAAACCTTGACCGGCATCACTCTAGGCTCGATTAACTACGTTATGCCAAATTTCGTGCAAATCGAGGGATATATAGGGACTTTGTTGCACCATTTACATGAAATCGGAGGAAACTATATATGGGAGCTATATCTATATCTGGACCGATTTTCTAGAAACTTGACAGACATCACTCTAGGCTCAATTCAGTACGTTATGCCAAATTTGGTGCAAATCGAATGATATATAGGGACTTTGGTCCACCATTTACAGCAAATCGGACGAAACTATATATGGGAGCTATATCGAACTCTGGACCGATTTTCTAGAAACTTGGCGGACATCACTCTAGGCTCAATTCAGTACGTTATGCTAAATTTGGTGCAAATCGAAAGATATATAGGTACTTTGGTGCACCATTTACATGAAATCGGACGAAACTATATATGGGAGCTATATATAAATCTGGACCTGTTAATGAGGCTAATATTTCGAATGACATTAACAAACTAGGCCCATATCAAGTTAATTTTTATAAAACGTCAATAATTATATTTATTAATTGATTAATTTTTAGTCTGCCTAAACGTTCTCAGAGAGATAGCTTCGGTCTACTAAAAAATATTCAAATTTCTAAAATGAAATTCATCGCATTCCTGAGATGACATTTCAACATTCAATTAAGAAAAAACTGTTCATTTACAACACTGAAACAAAGTTACATACATTGGAATCATATCTAGATGATGGAAAGAAAATTACGTACAAACATACTTAAGTACATAGTGCGTATGATTGCTCTTGAGTTCGAATGTTCGATATTTATTCATTTAACTGCAATTGATTAACTGAACATTTTTTCGATCATTCCAACAAAGCAAAGTCCACACCTCCCCGGTTACAAAATGAAAAAAAACGCACATAAAATAAACAAATGAAAAAGAGTTAAGTTCGGCCGGGACGAACTTTGGATACCCTCCACCATAGATATACTGACAGGTACTTGAAATGAAAATATAGGGAACATTCCAAAAAGTGGACCTATACCGACATTTCTAAAAAGGGATTATGTAAACCATAATCCAAATTTGAGAAATTTTTAAAGGATAATTATACCCTCAGCCTTATGGCTAACGAGGGTGTATACACTTCAACACGGTGAAAATGTGCCTCATCGAAATATTGGCTTTAGACCCCATGTTTCTTTGGACCAAATCCGTTTCAGAAAATTTTAGATTTCATTCAAACTTTGCTCATCTTATTATTTCTTCCAAACTTAGTTCAAATTCAAAGATGGGGAATATAGGTCCACTCATTCTGGAACCTCCACACAGGGGCTAGGTCTAAATGCGGCTATAGTTCATTATCGAACCTTACGTTATAATTTTTTATCTCGCTATTCTCCGCAGGAGAAATGATTACAACAGAGTCTTAGAACCAAACTCAAAACGCGGAACAAATCAGATATTTATTTCAATATAAAAATGGCATTATATGAGGACTACCCCAAAAACGGGACGAATATTATAATTTTTGGTATGGAGATTTGTTACCATATACGACTACAAAATACCAAATTGCAGGAAATTCGATTAAAAAACGCGCTCAAGAACCCCAAAATACCAAAAATTGGGGGTACCCTTATATGGGAGCTATCCGAAAAAATGGACCTATATTCATATTTTTTTGTGGGGAGATTTGGTACCGATTAAGAACTCAAAATACAAAATTACAGCTAATTCGGCGGAAAAATACGATCAGAACCCCCAAAATACTGAAATTAGGAGGTACCGTTATATGGATAGTATCAGAAAAAGTGGACCTATATAAATTAGTTTTTGTGCAGACATTTAGTACCCAATGTAGCAAATTTCAGCGAATTCAGTTGAAAAACGCTCTCAAGAACCCCAAAATACCGAAAATTTAGGGGTACCCTTATATGGGGGGTACCAGAAAAAAATTTACCTTTATTTATAATTCTTAGTAGGGAGATTTGGTACCCAATAAGAACTCGAAGTACCAAATTTTAGCCAATTCGGTCGAAAAATGCTACCGACTTCACCCAAAATACTGAACATTGGGGGTACCCATATAGGGGTGCTATTCCAAAAAATGGACCGATATTTATAATTTTTAGTGGGGAGATTTGCTACCCAATGAGAACTCAAAGTACCAAATTCCAGGGAATTCGGTTGAAAAACGCGCTCAAGAACCTCAAAATACCAAAATACCGAATTGGGGGTACCCAAATAGGGGGGCTGTGGAGAGATTTGGTACCTATTAAGAGCTCAAAATACTAAATTACAGCTAATTCGGCGGAAAAATAGGATCAAACCCCCCAAAATACTGAAGATTAGGAGGTACCGTTATATGGGGGCTACCAGAAAAAGTGGACCTATAATTTGTTGTGGAGACATTTGGAACCCAAACAAAACCCAATTTGCCGAATTTCAGCGAATTCGGTTGAAAAACGCGCTCAAGAACCCAAAAATATCGAAAATTGGGGGGTACCCTTATATGGGAGCTATGCCTAAACGTGGACCGATAAAGCCCATCTTCGAACTTGACCTGCCTGCAGACAAAAGACGACTCTATGCAACATTTTGGCGAACTATCTCAATTCGTTTAGACGCTAGAATTATTACAACAGGCAGACAGACAGAAAGACGGACATGGCTGATCAAGAATATATATACATTATAGGGTCGGAAATGATTATATCGATGAGTTACAAACGGAAAAACAAAATTAATATACCCTCCATGCTATGGCGGAGGGTATACAAATATTACGAAAAAATGTGCGTACATTTTACTGTACGTAGGTAAGTAATGTGTGTACGTACGTACATTCCTATCTGTTTGTATGTATAACTCTATTGTCTGTCCGCCACATATATCAGTCAGTCATTTAGTCAGTCAGCCACTTACTCGGTTAGTTAGCCAGTCAGTCAGTCAGTTATGGTTAAATTGTTTGTCATGCACGCTAAAGAATTTGGAGCACTCTATGTATGTTGGTATGTGTGCATGTAGCTGATGGTGCTGCATACACTACAACTGTGCCTTACAACATGCTCTACGTGTGTGATCATCATACCAACGAAACTGGCCTATGTTTGTGTAAATTTTGTTGTAAAATAATAAATTTGTTGGTGATAATGTGTGGCATTGTATGGGAGGGTGAATGTGTGTGTGTGTGTGCGTGTGACGTTTGTGTGTCAGTGTGTGATGATATTTGGTTGTCGGCCGATATGATAAGTCCAAACATCATGAATGGGCAAATAAACTCAAGAATTTCCTTCAACTAGCAAGACATACAAACACACACATATATATATATATATATATGTACTTACATACTTTTATTGGAGAAGCTACCATATCGAACTTTGTTGATATGTCTGTCCATGCATTGTTTTATTACAACAAATACATACATACATACACCCAGCCAGCCATCCATTCGTCTATCCATCCGCCACACATATCTAAAGTATGTCGGTGGAATGTTGGAATGTACAAAGTGTTAATAGTTACAAAAATATGTAAAGTGTAAATATTTATAGGTAAGGAGAACAAGCAAAAGAAAAATAAAATAAAATAAAAGATTGTGCGATACGTACATAAATAAATATACCGTCATATCTTTATAAAGAAAATAACAAATTTGAACACACACACACACACACAAATATATTTTTAGGAATATCTGAAAACAAAAATATGCTCAAGTAAATAGCATGAATGAAAACATATTTTCACTGATGTTGCAATCATCGAAATTCCAATGTGAAGGGTCTCTCTGTCTGGCTCTGATAGGGCCAGATAGCAAATATGAAATATTTGGTAATATTTCTGTTGTATTTTTTTTTATTAGGGTGTAGTGAATAAAATGTACTAATTATGGGGCATTTTGTTTGATTACATTTTTACTGATTTTTGCTTCTGGATGAGACCTATTGAAATTGGTAAGTACTTCGGCTGAGATTTAAAGATAATAACTCCAATATATAATTTCATTCGATCTGATGAAATTGGTTCATATTCAGGTATAACCCGACTATATAATTTCATCCGATCTGATGAAAATTTAGTTTTTGGGCCAAAAACTTTATATGGGTCTGTTTTTTGGTTGTTTTAGAGGCCACAGTTATGACTCGAACATCACGAAATTTTACACAGATAATGGAATAAGCCTGAAATTTTATATGTAAAATTTAAAAAATCTTGAAATTTTGGGTGAGGGTCACTCTTGGTCCAAAGGTGACAGATAAGGCAGGGTTTTAGGAAATTCGTACTAGAACGGTACGAAAAGTACTAAAATTTACTAAATGTAATACCATTTGTATTTGGCGAACCGGTGGAGCTAGAACTCTGAAATTTGGTTTGGTGGTCGCTGATGGAGTTTAAGATAGATGTACTAAAGGATTTTTGAAAATTCGAACTATAAATATCCGAAAAGTACGAAAATGTACTAAATTTGGTGCAATTATGTAGCATGTGAACGGATAGCGTTAAAAATTTGGAGTGTGAATTAAGGTTGAGAAGTAGGGTCCATTTAAGGAGATGGTTTTTGAAAGCGTGTACTCATGTGTACGAAAATTACTATATTGTACTATATTTGGTACAAATTTAATTTGAAGATACAAATCGAGCTGGAATCCAGGAATTTGAAATTAAAATTACCCTCGGAGTGTAGGATTGGGATATGAACGTAGTTTTGGAAATTTATTACTTATGTGTACGAAAAGTACTAAATCGTACTATAATTGGAACAGTTTGGATTTGGGTGATCCTATAGAGTGGGAACAATGAAATTTGGAGTCAGGATCACTGTAGGGGTGTGGGATTGGGGTCAGGATTCAGTTTAAGAACATAATACTTATGGGTACTAAATGGTACTAAATTTGGTACAATTTACAATTTTAGGTGAACCAATAGTGCTAGAATCATGAAATTTGGAGCCAGGATCACTGTTGAGGTGTTAGATTGAGATATGTAGGATGTTTTAGAAATTTGTACTGCTGTGTACTAAATTTGGTACAATTTAAATTGTGAGTGAAGCGATAGAGTTGGAATCCTGAAATTTTGATTTAGGATCACTGCGGAGGTGTAGGATTGGGGTATGTAGGAGAGTATGGAAATTGGTACTACTATGTACTAAACTTAGTACGATTTGATTTTTGGGTGCATCGAAAGAGTTGGAATCCTGAAATTTTGATTTATGAACACTGGTAGTGTAGGATTGGGGTATGTAGGAAGATTTGGAAATTGGTATTACTATGTACTAAATTTAGTACAATTTGAATTCTGGGTGAACCGATAGAGTTGAAATCCCGAAACTTGGATTTAGAATCAGTGTGGGGGGTAGGATTGGGTTATGTATAATGTTTTGGAAATTGATACTACTGTGTACTAAATTTGGTACGATTTCAATTGTGAGTGAACTGATAGAGTTTAAATCCTGAAAATGGATTTACGATCACAGTGGGGGTTTTGGTTTGGGTTAAGTTGGAAATTTTTGAAATTCGTACTACTGTGTACTAAATTTGGTATATTTTAAATTGTGGGAGAACCGATACAGTTTGAATCCTGAAACATGGATTTAGGATCACTGTGGGGTGTATGATTGGGGTATGTAGGAAGTTTTGGAAATTTCTACTAATGTGTACCAAATTTGGTCCAGTTTGAATTGTGTGTGGGTGAACTGGTAGAGTTTGAATCCCGAAACTTGGATTTAGGATCACTGTGGGGGTGTTTGTTTGGGATAAGTAGGACATTTTGGAAATTCGTACTACTGTGTACTAAATTTGGTACAATTTGGGTTGTGGGTCAACCGATAAAGTTGGAATCCTGAAACTTCGTTTTAGGATCACTGTGGGGGTGCAGGATTGGGGTATGTGGGAAGTTTAGTTAGATAGTTGAGGAGGGTACTTATGGAAATAATGTGTGCTAGATGGAAAATTTGGATTTGGGTGAACCTTTAGAGCTCGAATCATGAAATTTGGTACTAAATGGTACTCAAATTTAATTTATGGTCGTTATTAATGTGTGGATTGTTTTTTCTGACATATGCAGTTTTCTCTGAAAATATAATAATATGTTAATACATATTTGAAATAAATTTTATGATGTGCAATATTTGAATGAAACCGGTTACTACTTTCGAAAGTCATCGTGTGCACCATCCGGTCAGACGGACAAAGGGAAGAACTGACATTTGTAAATTGACTCTAACTTGTCTGAAACTAATTTCGTCTAAAGAAATATGGGGTCAAAAACCAATGTTTCGATGAGGCACCTTATAGATATCATTAGCCATAGGCCTGAGGGTATAAATATATTTTTCACTCTCTGATAAATTAGGGTAGAAAAATAAAGAAAATGTGGAGCGGTCTTTATATGATGGCTGTGCGAAAACATGGATATATGTTCGAAGATGTTTTTCACCACTCAACAGCTCTTCAGTTCGTAAAAGCAGATAAGCCTTTAAAATGCCGAAAACGGGATAAGCACGTCATTTAGGGGCGACGATTTACTTTACTTAGCTGTCTTGTTACAGAACGGTTGTTCCATAAGCCGAGCTTAAAAAAAATTTCCAAGCGCATCGGTCTTGTGCGCAAATCCACCAATTTAGAAGACTACGTTCCAAGATGTTGTTTTCTATTTGGTCTTTTCATCTAATTCGTGGACTTCCCCTACTACGGGTACCATCAGTAGGCTCGTTTTTATATGCCTTTTGAGCTGGGGCATCTTCAATCATCCGCACAACATGGGCTAGCGACCGTAGTCGCTGCAGCTCAATACGACTGACTATGTCGATGTCCGCGTATAAATTGTATAGCTCGTGGTTCATTCGACGCCGATATTCACTGACGACGCAGATCGGTCCGTAGATCTTTCCGAGAATTTTTCTTTCAAACACCCCAAGAGCTGCCTCATCTGCTTGCGCAAGTACCATGCTTCTGATCCATATAATAGCACGGGTAGTATCAGCGTCTTGTAAAGTGTAAGTTTGGTCTGGCGGAAGGTGGCCTTGCTTTTGAGTTGTTTGCTCAGACCATAGTAGCATCGGTTGACCATCACAATCCTTCTCCGAATTTCAAAACTGATGTTATTCGTTTTATTTATGTCGGTACCAAGGTATATAAAGTCTTTAACTACCTCGAAGCTGTAGTTCTCAAGTTCCACAGTTGGTCCGAGTCTACTGGACGTCTTGCGCGTTGATACCATCAGCTTGGGCGACGATTTACCATTTCCAATACCAAACATTCCATATGTAGAGGTAGAATTCTGCGATTCACAAAGAGAAACGGACATGGCTATATTGACATAAAAGTTTATTCCGATAATCGAGGTCATGATTAGGAGGTGGAAAATTCCTTGGCGAGTATATCAAGATCCCACAAAGACATATTTTCCATAGGTACAATGTTTTGAGTTATGGCGTGATTAATCTTTCTTTCCCAATATTCTACAAAATGTTGCTCAAGGATATTGAAAATTTTATTTTATTCTTTGATAACCTTTTTCTACCCAAATTACAATCACTTCGACTGGAAAATGCGTATATGACCAATAAAATGTCTAAAATTGTGGCGGGATATTTATATGGAAGCTATGTCAATATATGAACATGTAACAAATATGTGACAAAGTCCCTATTAAGGTCTTTTAAAGAATTCGTGACTGGACCTTAAACCGATTTTTCGCGGATTTTCACTATATCCGAGGTGTTCACTATATGCAGACACCAATGTATGTTATATAGTCCAGAAGACATCGACTGATAGTCCTCATCATCAAATTTTCCATATTTTGAGTTCCTGTCGGTTTTGTTCGAAATATTTACAAAAAAATTAATGAATTAGTGAACCGAATAAATTTATTTTCATATCATCCCGTTAGAGAGGAGGTGAGTTTAACCTCGAACCATATTGTAGAACTCAGAATACGATCCTTAACTTATGACTAAATATCTGTCCTACCATTCCTGTATTAATAATCTGTCCAAGCCCAAAACATTTCTTTCTATGATTGAAATCTTTAGGATGAAGCTTTTTGAATTTTCTGTTTTTCTGATTTTTGGTATAACCGTAATATTTCGGATTCATAATCTTTATATCCGCACTGAACTCGATTGCCATTCCAACCCAATAAACATTGGAATGTATGTACTATGTGGTTGGCGCTGCTATGTTTACTTCAATGTAATGGCATTCTTATTGTAAATAGTTTTCTCTGTGCGTACATTCATTCACTCACGCACTGTTTTCATTCATAAAAAACAAATTTCGTTGTTTTTGTAGTTGTTGTTGTTTTTAAATTGTATCGACCCGTTTCGGCCGTACACACCACCACCACCAATGGCTGTCGGAATATATGAATGAATATTTATTTGTCCATCAGTCATTATCGTCGAAAACGATTAGCTTCATGGTCTCCGATATCGTCGTTCGAATATATTTACGTGCCCATTCAGATCTGCTCCGTAAAGTGTTATCAAATAATTTTCTATTGTTGTTGCTATTGCTGCTGTTGTTATTGTTGCTGCTGTTAGTTTCGAAAGAGTCTTGCATTGAGAAAACAAGACCTTTGTTTGGATAGATTAAATTTATTTGCCCAAGACATTTTTGGACCCTAAGAGGGGGGATTTTTTTTGTTGGTGTTGGTTGAGTTATTTCGTAAGTACGGATTATTGTGTGACATGAATTATTTCAGGTATTTGGAGTAATAGAAATTTTGTAAATACTTGCCTTGAAATTATTTAAGGGGAATTTACAACAGATTTTAAAGATAAGATATTCTATGTTGAATTTCCCGAAGTGAGGGTAATTTGGCATTCCAGATGCTTAGAGTGTCATTTATATTTTGGGATGACACTTCCTCAGTCAGAGAATGAGAACTATTTTTTAAACATATCCTCCTTCTATTTTGCGTCCACTTTTTTCCTCTTCGACCTTAATTTGTTGAACTTAAACCAAAAACACCAAAGGAGTTTTTGACCTCCAAATATTCTACATAAAATTCGCTTATAAGATGTTTTCAACTTTCTATTCGACTTTTAGCCGATCCCTGCTCAGAAAACCATATATTTATATGTATGTACTGTAATAAATTTTGAATAGAGTGTAAATTATGAAGAATATTGAAAATTGTATTTTATCCTTTGATAACCCTTTCAAAAAAAAAAAAAAAAAAAAACAGTGAGCGGAGCAGTATATTCGTACGAGGCCGACCATACGATACCCTACACAACTACGACGGAGTTCTAACTTTCTAAAGTAGTTTATTCCGAGCCTGGGAAATATTTCGTTACATTTGCACCCTCTTGCCCGATTAGAGGTCAACAGCACATCTTCCATACAGCCTTTCTTATTACTTGTCCAGATTGACTTCAGCGTGGGTTGTATGGTGATGACCGGCTTATAACTGTGGCCTATATTTCGATTCGAAAAATTGCAAAAAGTTAAGTTTTCCACTTCATCCCAATATTATTATCTGATCATCACCGAAAATTACAAGCACTGTCTTTGACCATAACTGGAACCCCATGGAAAATTTCAAATCGATCTGCGTTATATTTCCGCCATCTAGTGTGGTCAGGTTTACTATATAATATCTGAATACGTAAGCACCTGTAAATATTTAAGTGTAACTCCCACATCCGAGAACATACGACAATATAATTGGTATCAATTTAAAGGTCAGCCAATCCTCTTGAATATACCATCAATTTTTCGGGTCTATGTCCTTTAGGAGTAAATATATACGCCATAGAATCCAAATGTTGCAATTTTTCACACAAAAGTCAGGGTCCATTTGACCCTCTAAATATACACCGATCTTTATCAAAACAGGCATGTTTATTCTAAAATTTCACGATATTCCGGCCATAATTGCGGCCTCTGGAGCGACCGGAAATACCGACAAAAATTAAGTATTTGGTCCATTGCATCCCCTAAATATTAACCGATCTTTGCCAAAAACAATAGGGGTCTTCATTGGCCAGAACCCATCCTACATGCAAAATTTCGAGAAGATTGGTCCATAACCGTGGCCTGTATCGTGTTTACAAATTATAATGGACAGACGGACGGACACACATGTCTAGATCGACTCAGCTAGTCGAGATATGACGATCGGTATATTTAAAGGTGGGTCTAGGACCAATATTTCGCGGCGTTACAAACTCTTGGGCTGCACAAAGCTATAATACCCTGACAACATTGTTGTGTAGGGTATAAAAATTGCAATCATTTCGCCTAAAATTGTGACGGGATATGTATATGGAAGCTATGTCGAAGCATGAACATATATTGACAAAGTCCCTCAAATATAGTCGTGTCAGGATACGGACTTTTTACATTATTCAGGTTGTTATTAAGCTCTTTAAAAGAATTCTCGATTGAACTTCAAACTGTTTTTATGCGAGTTTTCACTAAAATCAGGTACTAGTCTAGAATAAATCGACTGATAGTCCTTATCATAAAAATGTCCATATTTTGAGGTCCTTGTCGATTTCATCAGCCAAATTCTCTATACAAGGAGGATACAATTAAATGTTGATAGTCTATCCGGAATGCAGATATTTCGGCCCGTTCGATATTACCAACAATCAACAATAACACTGTGCGACACGAAAATTATTCAGGGGTTCTAATGTACCAATTCTATTTAGTTGGAGTCCCAGGACCACGAAAATACCTTTGGCTTTTTTTGGGTCACTTCGAAAATTAGTTTTATAACGGTAAATGTAGAAAAAAATGTGGCCTCATATATTTTTAATTTGAAACGCGAATAACTTATGTACTTTATAACGGTTCTTTTCTTTCGAAGAGTAGAATTTTTCCTTTCAAACAAGATATTAATTTGGTAAAACGGTTGAAGATTGGCTGAGATACAATGGTTGATAATAAGACACAATTTATTTTTCTTTGGACTGTACGATGGAATTATCGAAATATTGGTCTCAGACCCCTAATTGCTTTCGCCCAACCATATATTATTTTCCCAAATAGGGAACCGGATATGCACATAATAAAAACAAAACTTCATATGCATATCATTAGAAAACCAGGACGGTTGGTCTCAGACCCCAAATTGCTTTGGGCCAACCCTATATTATAATGCCAAATAGGTCAAAAGAATAAATTTCGAGGAAAAAACAACATCCACCGGAAAATATAACCTTATGTGGTTCTACATTCTGATTCGCGATATTTGTACCGTTTTGACAGTCCAGAAGTAAACAAATATTACTAATATTCAGTACAGCCCTTCTAAATAGTTGTCCAGATTCTCCTCACCGTGGGTTGTTTTGTGATGTTCGATTTTTAATTGTGGCCAATGGATCGACTCTATCTGATCATCGCCGAAAATTAAAGGCGTTGTCCTTGACCATACCTGGATCCTCATGGAAAATTTCAAAGCGATCAGTGCTATATTTTCGGCCTCTAGTGTGGTAATGGTTTACTCAGTAACATCTGAGTACGTAGGCACCTGTAAATATTTAAGTGTAACTTTCACATCCGAGTATACGTATACGACAATGTTATTGGTATCAATTTAAAGGTCAACCACTCCCCTTGGATATAGTATCCACTTCTCGGGTCTATATCCTTCATGAGTAAATACATACGCATTTGAATACAAATTTTGTCATTTTTCACACAAAAGTCAGCGTCCATTTGACCTGCTAAATAATGACCGATCTTTAAAAAAACAGGCATGTTCTTTGGCCCGATCCCCTTCTCCATGTAAAATTTCGCAATATTCAGGCCATATTTGCGCCCTCTGGAGGGACTAGAAAAACCGACAAAAATAAAGTATTTGGTCCATTTCATCCCCTAAATATTAGCCGATCTTTACCAAAAACAATAGGGGTCTTCATTGGCCAGAATCCATCCTACATGCAAAATTTCATGAAGTTTTGTCCATAACTGTGACCTGTATCGTGTTTACAAATTATAATGGACAGACGGACGGATACACATGTATAGATCGACTCAGCTTGTCGCGATATGACGATCGGTATACTTAAAGGTGGGTCTAGGACTAATATTTCGCGGCGTTACAAACTCTTGGGGCTGCACAAAGCTATAATACCCTGACATGTTGTCATGATGTGTAGGGTATAGTTAGTACACAATCGTGCTAAACATATTGAACTGGACTATTATTGGTTTTATTATCTGAATGGCCTGTTCAAAATTTTAGAGAAGCGGTTCTTTTTTTCCTCAAACTATATATGTTTTTGGAAAATAATTCGGACGAATCCGTCAGTTCTACATAATAAGGAATGTATACTGAATTTATTGATATACGTATAGGGTTTTAGTGACATGAAACGGGTACCAGATTCGCACCTTGTAAACATATTAGGTGGTCCAAAAGTTAGGTTCAAATCGGACATTCCATTCGTCTAATATTGGATTTGTAAATATTGAAAATTTTGTTCTTTTATGGGAGATGTACCAGATGTAGTGGACCAATTGGTCTCATCTTCGGACATGATCTAGGCTTGGTTAAAATAATAGGTTGTACAATGAAAATTTTGACAATTTAGGTGTGGGAGGTATCAAAATGAGTGAACCGATATTCTTCATCTTTGAACTGGAACTATGTTTGTAAGAGTTATAGTGCGCACCAGCTAGTCTGACAGACGGAGTGACATTCGTAAATTAACTCCAAATTGTCTGAAACGGATTTGGTCCAGACAAACATGGGGTCTAATACCAATATTTCGACGAGGCACATTTTTGACGTAACAAGGTGTATATACCCTCATTAGCCATTAGACTGAGTTTATAAAAAATGTATACAAGAGCTACAAATGAAGATATGAAGCCGTCTCTTCAAGTATGATATGGTCGCCAGCAAAAAAAAAAAAAAAAAAAAACAGCAAGGAAAGTAGTAAAGTCGGACTGGACCGACTATATGATACCCTTCACTACTATATGTATATAGTATATATGTATCCTAACAATTTCATGTCATGTCAACCTTTGCTACATTTAATTTCAATCAGATTTAAAGAAATCGATTTATAGCAAACATGATACACGCGATTCAGTATACCGCACTATTAAAAATATGATCTCAATCAGACAACCGTTCGAAATATATATGGTACGTTGTGCAAAATTTCGTGTCACTCGGACAAATATTAGGAGTTTGGTCACCAATTCATATAAATCTGTTACAAACATATGCACAAAGACATAATACCCTGTACCACATTGTGGTGGAGGGTATATAAAGGGGGCTATATGGGAACTACCCCTAAAAGGGGCCGAATATTAATAATTTTTGGGGGGAGGTTAGTTTGTTACCATATACGACTAAAAACCCGAATTACAAAGAATTTGGTTAAAAAACGCGTTCAAGAACCACAAAATACCGAAAATTGGGGGTACCCTTATATGGGGGCTACCCGAAAAATTGACTTATATTTATAATTTGTAGTGAAGAGATTTGCTACCTAATAAGAATTCGACGTACTAAATTACAGTCAATTCGGTCGAAAAATACGATCAGAACACCCAAAATACCAAAAATTTGGGGGTACCGTTATATGGGGACTACCAGAAAAACCGGACCTATATTTATAATTTTTAGTGGTGTAATTTGGTACCCAATAAGCACAAAATGTACATATTTTCACAGAATTCAGTTATAAAACGAGCCCAAGAACCCCAAAATACCGAAAATTTGGGATACCCTTATATGGGGGCTATCCGAAAAAAAGGACCTATACTTATAATTTTTAGTAGGGAGATTTGCTACTCATAAAGGACTCAAAGTACCAAGTTTCAGCGAATTAGGTCGAAAACTGCGATCAAAACCCTCAAAATAATGCAAAATTGGGGGTACCCTTATATTGGGGCTATCCGAAAATATGGAACCATATTTATAATTTTTAGTGGATAGATTTGCTACCCAATAAGAACTCAAAGTACCAAATTTCAGCGAATTCAGTCAAAAACGCGCTCAAAACTTCAAAATAATGCAAAATTGGGGGGTACCCTTATATGGGAGCTATGCCTAAACGTGGACCGATTTTCTCCAATTACAATAGGGTTCGTCCTTTGGGCCAATTAAGTGACCTGTGCCAAATTTCATCCAAATCGGATCATAAATGCGACCTGTACTTTGTTAACAAAAATACATGGACGGACGGACAAACGAGCATGCATAAATCGACTCAGAAAGTGATTCTATGCATATTCTCAAAAGGAACCATGGGTCTATCTCGATTATTTTTGCCTGTTACAAACATATGCACAAAGACATAATACCATGTACCACAGTGTGGTGAAGGGTATAAAAAAATGTTTACACCGTATCTACGAATTTTGACCAATGGCGAATTTTTTCCTTCATTGATTTTCATATACTCACTAAGGTAATGTAATCTGTCAATTCGAACAATCAGATTGTGAAGAGAGAACCTTCTACATTCTAAATATATTTAAACATTTTAGCCGCATTTTCAGTGCAAAGGAACTGTTATTTGTCATTCCGCTATGCAGCGAAAGGTTTATGCAATGGTATTGTCCTATATCTGCATTATATAGTCTAAACAAATATGTCCAATACAATAATTTAATTTGGATTGTTAGTTGATAACCGACCTAATTCTATTTTAATTCTAATTCTAATGTTCGATATATATTGGTTTTTGGTATAGCGGTTACTCAAACATTTTTCTAGTCGCTAAGTTGCATTTGTGCTATCAGACAAATTTCTTTCTTGGTATATAGCTTTGGATTTGGTTGCCCTCCAACGTCTATAGCATTGCTCTTTGCTGGTTGTTATTTCATTATCATGAAAATGTCTGCAGACGCTAGAATGTGACCAAGTTTCGTCGTTATATTGCATTCTATGGTGGTCCATAGACTTTAACACAGCTGAACAAAAAATGACGGTAGCAACGCCTGGTAAATTAAAGGTATTTAATTTTTTTATGCAGGGTGATTCATTTTTCGCTATTATCTTTTTGGCAACACTAATTGAAACAGTTCTCACACGTTTCGTGTTCCAAAATCGAGAGCGATGAATCCATGGACCAATGTTGTACCTTACAACAGACCACCGAACAAAACATAATCATTATTATAAAATACTGTTCTCCAGTGTAACTCTGTTGCTGCTGCAGTCGAGAACACACACACACACCAATTCCTCTTTAAATCCACAACTAAACGAATGAACATAGCAAAACAAAGAAAAAACAAATCCAAACCGAATTTGTGAATGAAATGACTTTTAGACCTCGCTGGAATGTGGTCTGGTGAGACAGCATGCCAAGAACTGGTCTGTGGCAACTGGGAGATATGGCCAACCATGCCGTCGCCTCTCTCATCTCAATCGTGGTATCCACCGACACAATTGTTGCAAGTTATTTAATGGTGCACATTCATATCGGTCAGTATTTGTACTGGTGTGCAAAACATACATGCACACATACATGTACAACGATTTTTTTATTCCTCACATTAGACGAAAAATAAAAATTCCGGTGGTTATATTGGAGCTATGGTTGCATATAAGTGGCTCACATTAGGCGAAAAATAAAAATTCCGGTGGTATACTTATATTGGAGCTATTTCGGTGGTATACTTATATTGGAGCTATGGTTGCATATAAATCTGGTATCATGTATTAAAAAAAAAATGTGCGAGGATTTGCCAACTTATAACTACTTCGGCTTGGAATATCAAACATATGGGGACATTTCCAAAACTTTGGACCGATATATGAGGATTTCCAGAGGTCAGGCTAAATAATTGTTACCATCCACCCTCAGGAAGTTATTCAAATCAAATATTTTACCCCCAAAGAATCTGAGGATCCAAGGTCACTTTTATTAAGAAAAGCTGCTAAAACCTTCAAAATTGCGTAACTATTTCGAGCCAATGAAATGGCAATGAATTGACAGATCATAGGTCAATAGCTCCTATTTCATACCATGGTATTTATACCCTACACAACTATGTTGTCAGGGTATTATAGCTTTGTGCAGCCCCAAAAGTTTGTAACGCCGCGAAATATTGGTCCTAGACCCACCTTTAAGTATACCGATCGTCAAATCTCGACTAGCTGAGTCGATCTAGACATGTGCGTCCGTCCGTCTGTCCATTATAATTTGTAAACACGATACAGGCCACAGTTATGGACCAATCTTTGCATGTAGGTTGGGTTCTGGCCAATGAAGACCCCTATTGTTTTTGGAAAAGATCGGTTAATATTTAGGGGATGAAATGGAAATGGACGGTTTTTCTCGTCGCTCCAGAGGCCGTAATAATGTACCGAACATAGTGAAATTTTCCATGGAGAAGGGGATCGGGCCAAAGAATAAGCATGCCTGTTTTTATAAAGATCGGTCAATATTTAGCGGGTCAAATGGACCCTGACTTTTGTATGAAAAATGACAAAATTTGTATTCTATAACGTATATATTTACCCCTGAAGGACATACACCCGATAAGTTTATATTATATCCAAGAGGAGTAGCTGACTTTTAAATTAATGCCAATTATATTGTTGAATGTGCTCGGATGTGGGAGTTACACCTAAATATTTACAGGTATCTCCGTATTCTTATATTATTTAGTAAGCCATTATCACTCTAGAGAGCGGAACTATAGCGCTGATCGCTTTGAAATGTTCCATGAGGTTCCAGTTTTGGTCAAGAATAACGCCTATAATTTTCGGTGATGATCAGATAATAATTTTGGAATGAAGTGGACCGAAAACTTAATTTTTTAATTTTTTATTTTTTAGTCGATCTATAGACCACAAATGAATGCCGAACATCACAACACAACCCACGGTGAAGGGAATCTGGACAATAGCTGTACTGAATACTCGTAATATTCGGAAAATATGTCAGTGTGATGAAGAGGTGCTGTTTACCTCTAATCGGGCAAAAGGGTGCAAATATCACGAAATATTGCCCAGGCTCGGAATAAACATCCGCAGAAAATTTGAGTTCCGTGGTAGTTGTGTAGGGTATCGTATGGTCGGTGCCGTCCGACTATACTGCTCCGCTCACTGGTTTTTTTTCGTATTATGTTTTCCCGCAATAAGTCAAAGTCCACAAAAGTCCTGGTTTATTTGACAGGCAAAATATTGATCATTAGCGAGTGGACTAATGGGTCCCATCTTTAGACTTGATCTAGAATCTTTAGACTTGATATAGGCTGTGCAAGGTTTGGTTAAAATTGGGCATTCCATTCGTCTAATAATGGTTTTATAAATATTCGAAATTTTGACCATCATTGGGGGAGTTATTGGAAGGAATGGACGAATGAGTCCCACCTTCGGACTAGATATAGTCTTGGTAAAGATAATATGTTGTGTAATGATTGGTTCAATTCGAATAGTTGGTTTGCATGATATAATAAAATTATTTTTAAGCATAATTTTGGCCATTTTGGAAGGAAGCAGTGGATCGATATTCGTCATCTTCGAAATTGAACTAAGGTTTGTTATAAATATTACGATGTGTTTGGATGAAATCGGATACTCCTTTCGAGTGTTATCGTGCCCACCAACCGGCCAGACAGACAGAGAGACATTTGTAAATCGACCCCAAAGTTGTCTGAAATGGATTTGGTCCAAAGAAACCTGGGATCTAAAACTAATATTAGCCACAAGGCTGAGGGTACACACAACGTTGGCCGATAACGTGGACGGTTAACGATATTTTTATACCCTTCACCACAATGTGGTACAGCGTATTATGTCTTTGTGCATATGTTTGTTGTTGTTGTTCGCTGACTTGTTACAGAACGGCTGTTCCATAAGCCGAGCTTATAAAAGATTTCCATGCGCGTCGGTCTTGTGCGCATATCCACCAATTTGGAAGACCACGTTCCAAGATGTTGTTTTCTACTTGGTCTTTCCATCTAATTCGTGGTCTTCCCCTTCTTTGAGTTGGGACATTCTCATTCATCCGCACAACATGGCCTAGCCACCGTAGTCGCTGCAGCTTAATACGACTGACTATGTCGATGTCCGCGTATAAATTGTAGAGCACGTGGTTCATTCGGCGCCGATATTCACCGTCGACGCAGATCGGCCCGTAGATCTTTCGGAGAATTTTTCATTCAAACACCCCAAGAGCTGCCTCATCTGCTTGCGCAAGTACCCATGCTTCTGATCTATATAATAGCACGGGTAGTATCAGCGTCTTGTAAAGTGTGAGTTTGGTCTGGCGGGAGGTGGTCTTGCTTTTGAGTTGTTTGCTCAGACCATAGTAGGATCGGTTGGCTATCACAAACCTTCTCCGAATTTCAAAACTGATGTCATTCGTTTTATTTATGGCGGAACCAAGGTATATGAAGTCTTTAACTACTTCGAAGCTGTAGTTCTCAAGTTCCACAGTTGGTCCGAGTCTACTGGACGTCTTGCGAGTTGATACCATCAGCTTGGTCTTCTCGCCGTTTACTGCCAGACCCATTTTGGCAGACTCCTTTTCAATTTGTTCAAAGGTGGCTGTTACCGCTCGCAATGTTCGATCCATTATATCGATGTCATCGGCGTAGGCGAGTAACATGTGTTGTTTGGTGTATAGAGTGCCATTTCTGTTCACCTTTGCGTCTCGTATGACCTTTTCCAGCAGGATGTTAAAAAGATCACACGACAAACTGTCAACTTGTCTGAATCCTCGTTCGGTATTGAAGGGCTCCAAAAATTTGGCACAGCTCATTTTTTTTGGCCCAAGGACGAACCCTATTGAAATTGGGAAAAATCGGTTCAGATTTAGATATAGCTCCCATATTTTCGTCCGATTTAAGGTAAATGGTGCACCAAAGTCCCTATATACCTTCGATTTGCACGAAATTTGGCACAATGTACTAAATTAAGTCTAGAATGATATGTGCAAAGTTTCGTGAAAATCGGTTCAGATATAGCTCCCATATATAGCTTCCCAGGATTTTAGGTAAATAGTCCAATAAAGTTCGTGGAAATCTTTTGATGTGCACGAAATTTGGCATAGAGTTATGAATAAGATCGATAATGATGTCTGCCAAGTTTCGTGAAAATCGGTTCAGATTTAGATATAGCTCCCATATGTATTTTCATCCGATTATTGGTGCACCAAAGACCCTATATATCTTTCGATTTGCACGAATGGTGTAGCCTAGCTAAGCTTCGTGAATAAGCCTAGCTAAGCTTCGTGAAAAGATACATAGCTACGACCAGAGATGGTCCGTCAGAAACAGTGACGTAAATGACATACATTTCCGACGTATAATACATACGTCAGAAACATCGGAAACCCACCCAAAACCAATAGGTTTTTGACCAAATAGCTATTTCCATTAATAAATTTGGAAAATGCGTATGCTTTACTCAAATCCATCTCAAAATTAAAAAATTTCCTCTCCAAAAAGTTTGGAAATTTTTTTTAGTTCTAGTAAGGAACAGCCAGATATATGTAAAAATAATAGGGGAGAGGGGGGCACCTTTGAACGTGGGGCACCTTTGAACAGCGCTCATAAAATCTTGGTTTAATATTTTTCCGACCCGCAACCACATTTTTGTATATGGCAATCTTGCTCTCTATATGCGTAAACCACTTTGGCTTGCTTTTTCAGTTGTCGAAAAATTGTGCATGGGTGACCATGTTTTCTCAGTGTCATTGTAAACTTTTATTCATTTGGTTGTAAGGGCGCAGGAAGAATTCTGTGATAGTTTTCTTTCGTCAAACAAATTTTTTGCATTCCAACAATCATTTCAAACATAACTAATGTAATTTCTTTCATATATATTTATTACAAAAAAAGTTATTTTAAATTTCCGAAAAATGCCATGGGTGGGGCACCTTTGAACATGCCCATTAAACTCGAGTAAAAAAAGGAGTTTTTAACTTTTGGCTTCGATTTCTCAAAATTTCAAATGGGCTAATAAGATTACGAAATTAACTGTATTTTTCACCATATTAATTTGTATTTTTAAGTCATTTTATGTTTTAATAACTTTTGATCTAAATTTTTTAAATTTTGAACATTTTTTATATATATTTTTAATGAATTAATGCATTTCTGATATGTATGAATCATGTTCAAATATGTATGTAATATTGAAACATAAATACTTTAAAAAACCATGTCGTTCAAAAATGCCAACCCCTGTTCAAAGGTGCCCCCCTGGGGGGGCAGTTTTGAACACTTTGAGTTCGTCCATTAAAACAGTAATAAAATATATTTATCAAGCTTATAGTATGTCATATGTATATTCATTTTAAAGGTTACATATGTAGCTATTAGTTAAAATTTATAAGAAACCAAAAATGATAAAATAAAAAATTTTATAAGGCTTGAAAGCAAAAAGTGTTCAAAGGTGCCCCCCTCTCCCCTACATATTCTTGAAAATAACTGTATATGGTAATAATATTCAAATAAATTACGTTTACTACATTTCTTACATTTTGTACATTTGACAGTCGAAAACCAAAAAAATTGTCACACGAACCATCCCTGGCTACGACGATTGACACAACGTACTGATTTTATATAAATTAGTCTCTGGCAAGTTTCCCTGAAATCGGTTCAGATATAGATTTATAAAAAACGCGGCGTCTGTTATGATATATATGTAAAATATACCCAAAGTGGTGAAGGGTATCATATAGTCGGCCCAGACCGACTTTACTACTTTCCTTACTGGTTTAGTATGGAGATTTTGTACTCAATGAGAATCTAAACTAAATAATTACAGCCAATTTTTTAAAAAAAACGTGATCTAATACCTAATCCAAAAATACCAAAACATGGGTAAAAATACTAAAAAAAATACAGCCTATGTGGTTAAAAACGTGCCAAAACAAACAAACAAAATGACAAATTTCATTTTCTTACAAAATGACAAATTTCTTTTTCTTACTATAAAATGGAGCCACTGTAAACAGCAAATAAAAATCTAATACTTAACAATAGGATACTCTCGAAATTATTTTTCATTAAAATATAATCTCTTTTAATACAAAAAATCAACTCTTATTAAATTCTTTGAACTTGTTTATTCTCCTACAAATATTCTCTGGGCACAAAGAGTAATTTATAAATCAAATGATTTATTTTGTGGGTATTTGTGCAAATAATCACAGCACAAACACTAAAATATTACTGCCGAACAAGAGAATAAAATAAATGGGTATTGGTGAGAATGCTAACGAATATTTTTGCCAAAGGTATTTCAAGGTGTAGCTATGTGTGTGTGTGTGTGAGAGAGAGATGCTGTGTTGTTGTTTTTATGCATTAGATTTGGGCTTTGTGTGTTGGCTATCATTACGACTAACGTAAAGAGAAAGAGAGTGAAAATATGTTTACCAATCGACCCTCTGTTACGGTAGCGTATATGGGTAAGCATGCCTGCTTTACTCTCACACTTTATTTGGCGTATTATTTTATTGTTTTTGTATCTGTGTCGTCTGTCGTTGTTGCTCAATTTTTATACGACCACAAAGGGACACAAATCAAGGGGGAGGGATCTTACAATTAATAATGGCGGCATTGAAATAAATTCGCTGCCTATTCTGATTATTTAAAAGCACATTTGAATAAAATACAACGCAAAAATGCTGTCACTCTTGCACTATAGTATAGTAAAACAGAAACAGAAACACCAACAACAACGCCACCATCAACGATAACAGAAATCATTTATATTTGTTTTTTATTTTATTTTTTTTTGTTGTTGTATATAGGCTTTTGTTTTCTTTGTGCTATAAACAAAATGGCGTATTTTCGAAATTTTAAAATGGTCGCAACAGTCAGACATTATTCAGCGTCTTTAGGGTCTGAAAATCTAGTGTTATTGAAAGATCATATTTTTTTAATATATATTTTTCTTGAAATGAAGTCGCAAGAAGTATTCAGGAAGTGTTAGCCGTACTACGACTAAGCCACTTGACATCAGGAGAATTAAATTGCTGCTATTTTTAGGGCAATTTTTTGTAACTGAGGTTTCATTGAAATTAAGTTTCCAACCACATTGGAACCATTGGAATATATAAGGGATACACCAAACAATACCTACACTGACAATATCTTCCAAAAGGAATTTGCACACCAAACAATACCTATAGCGACCATTTCTTCCAAAAGGAATTTGCAGTCAGCTTCGCTTTAGAAATAACAACTTTTTATGTCAATATTGCCAAAAGTTTCAAACCCCTAAATGTTCCAAAACGTGGTTCAATTTTGAACATTTTTGGTGGCTCGTGTCTACAATCGGGAGTATTGTTATATATGGGTTTTGCCTAAATGCGGATCGGCATTGCATCTTCGAACTTGACCTGCTCTTCAGATGTATATAAACAATTGATTGAATACAACGTAATGTTCATTCAAAATTCCTTACATCAATCGGGAATAAAAGTCATTAAGGTTCGAAAACTGAAGCTTTAACATACCGAAAATAAAACGAGCCAAATGTTTTGGGGATATTTAAAAAAAAAATGAATATTATCTAGAAATACATTTTTATGACAGATTATATCCACTTCGATGAAAAAATCGGTAAACGATACGGCTAAAGTCTAAGGTACCCTACAGGGCTGCCCATATTCGACGGACCCATCTGGCAACGCCATAACTTTTAACAGAGATGTCACATCGCTTAATGACATACCGCGTTTGAAGCGTCAGTCCAAGCTGATTTTTACCATGAACCAATACACGCCACTCGAGCGCTCTGAAATAGTTGAAATTTACATTCAACAGAAGAAGTCAATTGTGAAACCTCAACGTGCTTTTAAAACATTAAAAAATGTGAGAAGTGCGCCTTCTAAGAACACCATTAAGTGTTTATACGAAAAAATTTCGACTGGTAAGTCGACCAAGGCGATCGGCCGAGAATATCGCTGCCGTACGAGCCAGTGTTGAGAGGTCCTCAAGAACATCCCAAAAACGCCGTTCTCAGCAGTTGGGCATGGCTCGGTCCACTTTACAACGGATTATTCGCATTGATTTGCATTTGTTCCCGTACAAAATTCAATTGACGCAAAGAATGTTGCCTGCGGACAAGCCTCGTCGATTGGAATGGGCCCAAAGAGTCATCGAAATTGCCGAAGATGACGAGCAATTTTGGAACAAAATTATCATGTCCGATGAAGCCCATTTCACATTGAATGGGACCGTAAAAAAGCAAAATTGCTGTTTTTACGCCACTGAAAATCCTCAGAAGATTCAAGAAATGCCTCTTCATGACGAAAAAGTCACAGTTTGGAGCGGTGTTAGTGTGAAAACGGTCATTGGGCCGTTTTTCTTCCAAAACGAAAATGGCCATGCTGTTACCATCAATCAGGAGCGTTATCGCGACATGATGACCAATTTTGTGATGCCAATTATACGTCGAAAGCGTATGAGGCAGTTCTGGTTTCAACAAGACGGTGATCAACCGCCAGAGGCGGCCATTTGAGAAATATCATATTCAAAAATTGATGTAAACAAATCTACTTGGAACAAATTAAATTATTAACATTGCCAACCGTCAAATTTTTATTTTTTTCTTTGATTTAAAAAAAAAAAACATGGGTCCGTCGAATATGGGCAACACTATATATGGAATCTAGAAAGACCTGAAAAAACAATTCGATTGAAAAACGAGTCCAAAATACAGAATAACGGCTCCGCGGATACTTTGGCCAATATTGATAGATAGAATTTGGTAGATAGAATTTCTGCTCAAAAATACAGCCAACCTGAAAAACAAGTAATTTGGGATGTATCGTAATATGGATGGTACCTTAAAATGCGGACCAAAATTAATAATTTTAAATAGAAATATGTTCTACCAAATGAGAACAAATTACGGCTTTTTAGGTTACAATACGTGTCAAAAAGCATCAGAACCCCGGCTAAAAAGCATCAAAATTCCGGCTAAAAGACAAAATACCAATTAAATATAGGCTGAAGATTTTCGCCACTTTTTCTAAAACAAATGCTGTTCTGAGAATCATCAAAGGTACCGCCTTAATTGACAGTATTTTGAAAATTTTAGCCCACTTCCCAACTGAAAGAATTTGGAATAATAGACATTTCGTGACCTTGAAGAACATTTTCAAAATATGTAGGCGCACCCGCACCATTTTTGGTATTTTAAAGGTTTTAGGCATATTTTCTAACCTAAGTGGCTGCAAAATGTTTTTGCGGAATATGTTTAGACGGGGGCTACCCTTAAATATGGATCCATATTAATAATTTTTGATAAGGAGATTTTTTACTCAACGAGAAGTTAAACTATCAAATTAAAGCAAATGCGATTGTAAAACGTGCTTATGAGGGTTTCTTTTAAAAGTGGACCAATATTGATAATTTTTGGTAAAAATACTTTCTATCAAGGGAGAAACCCAAATACAAAATTACAGCAATTTAGCTTGAAAAATGTATTCAAAAGAATAAAAATTCCAATATTGGTGTACCCAAAAATGACCGATTTATTTCATTTTCAATACCAAATCTCCTAGGAGTAGTAATGTAGTAGCAATTCCAATATTAACAGTTTTGATCTATAAATTTCAACTCTTTTTTAAAGTAGCACTTTCTAGCATTTTTTTCAACAAAATCTAAAGTTTTGGCAACACTGGTCCAATTCATCAAAAATAGCATTGGTCTGAAATTCTCACTTCTTTCTAGATCATTTAAAGTCAGTAGCCGAAGCAAATACTATTTTACTAATATCGTTACACACACATATCCTATTGCAATTTTTCAAAATTCAAATTCCAACAATAAGCTATATATGAAATGGTGCTTTGAAATGGCACGTCTAGCAAATTTTATTATCCAAGATCCTTGATAGGTTACTTTTTTTTGGGTTGTTGTATTCTGTCCATTTTGGTTCAAACTTAATGTTGTCCTACTGGTTTTCAATGTCTAAATACAATTTACATATCTCTATAACAGAGCTGAGGAGCACACAATACAAATACAGTAGATGTGGCAGCGATTGCTGCTGCTTTGTGGAAGGACAGACGGACTGGCAGTCAGACAAAAAGGACAAGCAAATGGATAAATAATACCATTAAGTTTAGCAGTTAGTGGATGTGGAGTACAACAAGAACATTTTCGTGTTGTGCAAAAACAAAGCATCAACAACAACAAATACAGAAGAAAATAGTTGTGTGGTGTGAAGATTTACCCTGTAAATCTGCATTCCATTTGAGGAAGTTGTTGTTGTTGTTGTATTCTGTGTTTACCTTTTTCATCTTGGCCTGGTGTTGTTGTTGTTGTTGTTGTTGGTGCTCTTCATCTTCTTCATGGTTGGTTTTTTTTCTTCTTCTGTTTAAATACAGAGATTCCTGCGAAATGGTCTGGCGGAAAGAAAAGTAACACCAACAATGAGGTAGGCACACCGACCGACAGACAGTCAGATAAATAAAAATACACCAGGATGGTTTGTGTTGTTGTTGTTGCTGTTTCTTTCGATTTTTTTTTTTTTTGTTAAATAGTTTGCGCTTATTTCAGACTTAAAAGAATTTCTAGTCAAAGACATGCGGTCTTCGTTTATTGCTTCTTTAAGCTCACAGCGGGTTGAAAATTCTAAACTATTCGTACTTAACTGGTATTCAGCAAAATATACGACACACTTACACATTCAAACTCAATAATCTATATATGTGTGTGTGTGTATGTCTAAAGCACAGGCCAATAACATCCAGCTAGATATCCGAATACTTCTCAGTGGCAGGCAGCAAATATTTTACAGTACTCGTAATAAGTTACCATGGAATCAAACAAAAACCTGAATGAATTGAAAATCGTCTTGTTAAATACTTCCATACATATTGAAAATGGGATATATCAGTTCAGATATATAAGTGTACCACCCAAATATGTTGTACTTTGGTCACATTTTTAACCGACAATATCAACATTGGCCCAATTTTTAGGGTAGTTCCAATATAACGGACTCCGCCTCAATTTCGGAAGTTTGACCATTTTTCAACCAATATGGCTGTATATATTTGATATATCGGGCCCGCATAGGTTGTCAAATCGACCTATCAAAAATTATTTCCTTCCAAAATTTATAAATATCCATCGATTTGTTGGTATAGACACCATATAAAGGTTCAGACCTCTGATGGTCTTAGTCGCAAGCGGCTGTATTTGAACATAACTAAGTGACTATAATTTCTCTCCGGACCTTGGAATTACGGGATGTTTTTCACAGAACGTTCTCAATGTATATCAAAGTTTCTATATAGCCTCCATACGAAGCCCCCCCCCCCCCCCACACTCTTACTCAATTACTGTATGTTGAATGTGCTGTAGTTTGATATTTCGATTTTTTTTTGATAACTGCTCACTGGAACATCGGAATCCGAAAATTCCAACGGTGTTAGAAAGAAAGAGTACATGTCTAGCTCTCGTATGAACTAGGATTATTGACTTCGCTCTCAAATTAACAAAATGGCGGACCTTTGAAAAATTATTTTTGGAAAATCGCCGATTTTTGACCAAAAACCGAGTTAAAAAATAAGGAGGATCTTCACCGATTGGCTTGCAAATGGAATATATCAGTTCAGATATATAAGTGTACCACCCAAATATGTTGTACTTTGGTCACATTATTAACCGACAATATCAACATTGGCCCATTTTTTAGGGTAGTTCTAATATAACGGACTCCGCCTCAATTTCGAAAGTTTGACCATTTTTCAACCAATTTGGCTGTAATTTGATATATTAGGCTCGTTTAGGGTGTCAAATCGGCCTATCAAAAATTGTTTTCTTCCAAAATGTATAAATATCGATCGATTTGTTGGTATAGACTCCATGTAAAAGTTCAGACCTCTGATGGTCTTAGTCGCAAGCGGCTGTATTTGAACATTACAAAGTGACTATAATTTCTCTCCGGATCTTGGAATTACAGGATGTTTTTCACAGAACGTTATCAATGTATATCAAAGTTTCTACATAGCCTCCATACGACGTCCACCACCTCCTCAACTTCTGTATGTTGAAAGTGCTGTAATTTGATATTTCGTTTTTTTTCATGACAGCATATAAAATCCCGACACATTTTATGTAAGAAAGTCAATGGACCCAGGCCTAAAATATGACGTCATCGTCCAAACACTGAGAACAAGAAGAGCTATCCAAAATACCTGACATATATCTATACATAAAATGATCAATATTGGTCCATATTTTTGAAATATTTCCCCTATAATGAAACTGTCATATTTTCGGCATTTTTCTGGTTTAAGGGGACCCCCCATTCTCGGGGTCAAAACTTTTTTTGATTTAATTTGAATCTACACTAATTCAAGAATGTCACTACAAAATTTCAAATGAAAATCTCAAGAAATCTTGAAGATATAGCCGATTTATTGTGCCAGCATCAAGTGACGGCTAAAGGGCTTCTCAGACTTTAAACGCGTTTATCTCTTTTGCGCACGATAACTCAAAAACTAATAACCCAATCGATTCCAAATTTTCACACGTTTCTCTGTGAGTGTACTGCTATCGTATGAACTAGGATAAAGTCAATCGGTGAAGATCTTTCTTATTTTTTAACTTGGTTTTTGGTAAAAAAATCGGCGATTTTCCAAAAACATTTTTTCAAAGGTCCGCCATTTTGTTAATTTTAGAGCGAAGTCAATAATCCTAGTTCATACGAGAGCCAGACATGTACTCTTTCTAACACCGTCGGAGTTTTCGGATTCCGATGTTCCAGTGAGGAGTTATGATGCCCGCCATCAAAAATAAGGGATTTTCTTTAATTACAAAAAACAACAACAAAACAATAACAAAAATTTTTTGTAAATTATTTTTCTTCTCTTTTAAATCTTCAATTATATATGTGCAAAGTTACATTTACCAGCCCATTGGAAATCTTGAAAAATTAAAATCGAGAATGGGGGGTCCCCTCAAACAACATTTTCAACTCTAGGGGATTTTGAAAGCACACTTACATCTAGGCTAGAAATAATAAGAATTCGTCTTATTTTCGGTATTTTGAAAGTTTCAGCCCCATTTTTCCATCCAAGTTGCTGTATCAGAATATTTTCCAATGTCCATCCTCATTTTCGGTACTTTTACAATATTTGCAGAATTTTCACAATTCATTGGCTGTAGTTTGGCATTCCGGGTTCATGGAGGGTGAATAACTTCCTTGCTGAAAATATTTAATATAGGTCAGTGTTTAGACATAACCACCATATAAGGTTTCCGCGGCATATGTCCACCGAAGCGGTTTTAATTTAACATTTGCAGAAATTGTCCATGTAGTTTCAAAAAGGAAGCCCAACAGAGTCAGAGTTTTAACATATGGAACTTCCCACCTTCTTAAGAAATTTTGGAAAAAACTAAATGCCGAAGAATATAAAATGTTTGGTTCTAAATTTGTTATCTAACTTAACTTTATTTATTATAAAAACAATTAAAACAACATACTTTTACCCATCACTGTACATACCAAAATACCACAACATATTCTCAATTAGGTATCGGCTGCAAGTTTCGTTATACATTTAAGGCGCATGCGCCACAGCCACAAAAATTTCTTAGAATAAATTCCATTGCTTTGGATACTCACACACAAAGAAAATCAAACAAATGACACACACACTCAGACATACATGCAGAGCGAACATAGTTTGTCTAGCACTAGAATTGGAAATCTTTAAAAATTTTGTTGTTTTTCTATGGATGGGGAGGTTAACATTTGATTGTTGTATCCATCAATTAGTAGCTAAGTAATTTGAATACGATTCTCTTATCTCTTGGAAATGTGCATTACGCCAAGGTATTTTCTCTGTGTTATTAGATAATAGCTTAGAAATGAGAAGAGTAGCTTGACAACATGTCTGTCCAGGGTGGAATGTCATGATTGTTAATGAATGACAGCATCCGAAAGGGAGTGTGGCAAAGTGCACAATTAACGGCTATGGCATGAAAAGAAAACAAACTGAAAGCATAGAGATAGGACAATCAGGGTAAACAGGGGAAGATCTAAATATAAATTTTATGGTGCAACAATAACAGTGAGGAACCACTGGGACTCAGATTTCAGTTTGACAGTTTAGATAAGTTTGAAGTTTTAACTGTTACACTATGATGCAGAGCAGATTGATGTTCCTATGCATATATTAATCACTATTTTAGCACTCAAAATTCTGTTCTGTAAGAGATTGTTGGAGTTTCAACTATTCAATACAAAAATCTTAAGCTTCACACATTTTATTACACAAAGCCCAAACGCGGGTCGAACTCTTCTGTACATAACTCATATATACCAATGGATTTGTAACATGTAAAGTCTATATTCTGTTAATTTTTGAATCGCTCTTGGCCCTTTAGGCTAGATTCTCGTATATAAAATAATTTTCGATTTCTGATAAATTCGAGATTTTAAGTCTTCTGTACTGAATGAAAAGTTTGAGGCTCAAACTTTTTCAAACAAAATTTGTGAGCATCAAACTCAATCTAACAAAAACGTTCGTAAACTCTTCAGTGCAAAAAGTTCTATATGGAAAATTAGAGGCCAAAACTGAAGTTCAAGACCCAAATTCTAATTTCTGGCAAATTCGAGGTTTTTACTCTTCTTTACTGAAAAGTTCAAGACTCAAACTTTTTCCAACAGAATTTTTTATATAGGAAATTAATGGCTATAACTAAAGTGGCATTCCGAATTTTTAAAGGATAATACAAATTTTCCTTGATAAAATTTATAAGTCCAAGTTTTGACATAGCCTCCATATAGAGGTCCCATTCCATTTTAGGAATTTTTAAGGTTTTAACCGCATATTTCCACCAAAGTGGCTGTAGTTTGGCATTCCAGGTTCTTAAAGGGTGAAAATTGCCTTTGCAGAAAATATTTTATATAGGTTTTATACGCATTTGTAATTCCGAACTCCATGTTTTTTTTTTAACTTTTTATACCCTACACAACTATGTTGTAATGGTATTATAGCTTTATGCAGCCCAAGAGTTTGTAACGCCGCGAAATATTGGTCCTAGACCCACCTTTAAGTATACCGATCTTCATATCTCGACTAGCTGAGTTGATCTAGACATGTGTGTGTGTCCGTCCGTCTGTCCATTATAATTTGTAAACACGATACAGGCCACAGTTATGGACCAATCGTCACGAAATTTTGCATGTAGGATGGGTTCTGGCCAATGAAGACCCCTATTGTTTTTGGTAAAGATCGGTTAATATTTAGGGGATGAAATGGACAAAATACTACATTTTTGTCGGTTTTTCTGGTCACTCCAGAGGCCGCAATTATGGCCCGAACTTCGCGAAATTTTACGTGGAGAACGGGATCGGACTAAAGAATAAGCATGCGTGTTTTGATAAAGATTGGTCAATATTTAGAGGGTCAAATGGACCCCGACTTTTGTGTGAATAATTACAAAACATTTTATTCTATGGCGTATATATTTGCCCCTGAAGGACATATTACCGAGAAGTTGATAGTATATCCAAGAGTTCTGGTAACTTTGAAATTTTCCATGACAATCCAGGTATGGTCAAGTACAACGGCTATAATTTCCAGTAATGATCAGATAATAATTTTGGGATGAATTAGACCGAAAACTTATTTTGTGGTCTTTTTTCCAGTCGATCTATAGGCCAAAATTTAAAGCCGAACATCACAACACAACCCACGGTGAAGGGAATCTGTACTGAATATTAATAATATTTGTTGATCTCTAGTCGGCAAAGAGGGTGAAATATCGCGAAATATTGTCCAAGCTCAGAATATCGAACCACAGAATGTTAGATTTTCGTGGAAGTTGTGTAGGGTATCATATGGTCGGCCCCGTCCGACTTGCCAAAAATTGTGCATTTACGTCCATTATATAAAAAGTTTTGGTCCCATTTCTTCTACATGAGCTCTACATTATATATGGGAAAGTATGGACTCAAACTTGTCTATACAGAAATCTTTATGGTTCATACCAAGGGGAGCGAAGTATTCATTGACTGTCAAATTTATTGTTTAAAGAATAAATAAACAAAAAAAAAATTTTATATTTGAACCAAAATATATGTGCACATTACTATCATTACGTTTTACTGGATGATATTTTGAGTTTTTATCCTCTTGGTATTTCGCGAATAAAATGTTGACAGCAAGAGAAGACTAATTCGCCTGTATGTTAACCTTATGAATAAACCTTGGTGCATACCCTCATGTTCGATGCTGAAAACCATATATACAAAAAGTTCAAAAACTCAAAATCGTCGAAGCTCAAAATCGGCTACACAAAGTTCAAAACTCAAAATCGGCTAAACAGAACACATCGAGGCTCGAACTCTTATGTTTTGAGGCTTCAACTATTTTACACTGAGATGAAGAGACTTAAACTCTAATACAAAGGCAAATATGAGCATCAAACTCCTCTGTACTGAAAAGTTGATGGCTCAAAATATTCTAAACGCAATTCTGATTTCCAAAGGATCAAATTCTTTCATACAAGAAAGTTCGATACTTTTCTACGGTAATAAATTATACGAAGTATACCGAAAAGTGTGAGTCTAGAACTCTAATACACAGAAAAGAAGTGACAGTCAAAGTGCTATATATAGAAAATATGGGCTGAAACTTTTCTATACTGGATTGTAATGGACTGTTTGAGGCTAAAAATCATCTATACCAAAAAGTTCGAAATTCGAAATCTATAATGAACCAGTGAGTGGAGCAGTATAGTCGGACGGGGCCGACCATATGATATCCTACACAACTACCACGGAACGCTAACTTTCTGCGGATGTTCATTACTAGGCAATATTTCGTAATATTTGCACCCTCTTGCTTGATTAGAGGTCAATAGCACCTCTTCCTTACACTGACATATTCTCCGAATATTACTAACCGACCATATTATACCCTACACAACTACCACGGAACGATAACTCTCTGCGGATGTTTATTCCTAGGCAATATTTCGTGATATTTGCACCCTCTTGCTCGATTAGAGGTTAATAGCACCTCTTCCTTACACTGACATATTTTCCGAATATTACTAATATTCAGTACACTCCTTCTAATTAGGAACTTCTTCAAATTCCCTTCACTGTGGTTTGTGTTGTGATGTTTGTCTTATTACTATGTCCTATATATCGACTTGAAAAAAAAACATAAAAATAGTTTTCGGTCCACTTCATCCCAAATTTATTATCTGATCATTACTGAAAAATATTGGCGCTGTCCCTGACCATAACTGGAACGTCAGGAACACTTCAAAGCGATCAGCGCTATATTTCCCCCCTATAGTGTGGTAATGAGTTACTAAATAATGTCTGAGTACGTAAACACCTGTAAATATTTAAATGTAACTCCCACATCCGAGGACATACAACAATATAATTGGTATCAATTTAAAGGTCAACCAACTCTTGGATATACTATCAACTTCCGGCTCTTGTCATTCAGCAATAAATATATACGCTGTAGAATACAAATTTTGTCATTTTTCACACAAAAGTTGGGGTCCATTTGACCCGCTAAATATTGATCGATCTTTATCAAAACAGGCATGCTTATTCTTTGGCCCAATCCCCTTCTCCATATAGAAATTCGCTATTTGGGCCATAATTGCGGCCTCTAGAGCCACCAGAACCAATAGGGGTCTTCATTGGGCAGAACCCATCCTACACGCAAAAATTCGTGAAGATTGGTCCATAACTGTGGCCTGTATCGTATTTACAAATTATAATGGACAGACGGACGGACGGACACACATGTCTAGATCGCCTCAGCTAGTCGAAATATGACGATCGGTATACTTAAAAGTGGGTCTAGGACCAATATTTCACGGCGTTACAAACTCTTGGGGGCTGCACAAAGCTATTAGACCCTGACAACATAGTTGTGTCGGGTATAAAAATAGGACGGGACATTTATGTGGGGGATCAAAATTTGGACCGCAAGTGTGTTTATTCTCCAATATCCCAGAATGCTAAATTACAGCCACTATAATGAGAAAATATCGGAGCTTTGTCAAAACCTAGAATTATCTGTATTGAATATTTTCTGTGTAAATGTATGCCAGCCTTTGTACAAAATTACAGCCACATTGATTGAAAATGCACTTGAATGCTTCAAAATGCCGAAAATGACCCAAAACGTGAACCGATATTCATTGCATTTTCTCAAACTCAAACTCCTTAAAATGTCGAATAATGTCCGATACAGTTATATAGGGGTTACCCGGAAACACAATGTATAGAGATTTTCTACGCCAAAATATAAAATTACAGCCAATCTGTTTGAAAATGTGCCAAAACTTCCCATATACGGATATTAGCTTTACATCGCAGCTACCCGAAAAAAGTGGACCAGTATTGATCATTTTTAGTAGGATATTGGCTTTAATAATATATTTTTAAATTTACCAATATCGGTCCTTCTTACTAAAAATTACCAATATCGGTCAATAAGAGTAAAGGCAAGATAGTGACAGATATATGGATTTTTGCCTCCATATAAAGGTTCAGCCCCTCTGGTTGCTCTAGTCGATAGTGGCTGTATTTGAACATTACGAAGTGACTGTGTGATTTCTCACTCCGGGACCTTTGCATTATTAGATTTCAAAAATTAGAACAAAAAAACATGCTCAAAAAGTTCAACATACTGAATAAGGAGGGAACTGTTATATGGGGCCCCGAAACATGATCCAAAATTGATAATTTTTCTGGTAGGTAGATTTTCAGCTCAATAAGAATTCCTAATAACAAATTAGAAAATATGTACCGAATATGGGAGGCGACACTAAAAGGGGGACATTTTTAATACCTGTCGTAGGAGTAATTTATGCATAATATCATTTTCAATATGACGAGGCGTTGAAAACGGAATGACAAATCCGCCTTGTGTTTGAGGTTCGAACTCTTGTACCCAAAAACGATAATCTTGGCGTTTCAAAAACGATCATACGGAAAAAATCACGATTTAATGAGCAGCATTTGAGGCCAAAATTTTCTGAAGAGAAAACTTAGCACCTCTACACAAGAGTTTTACCCCCCAGTTGGTCTCCATGGATCGTCATACAACCAGGGTGCGAAGAATGATTAAAATACGCTCTTTTTAACGAATGATCACACGCGAGGATTCAAATGTTTTCAATTTATCGCGAATGATAAAGTTACAATGAATGAACAAGCATTTGCAATCTCTCGCGAATGTTCACATTGCACGAAATATTCACGAAAGATAAAACTTCGTTGCAACCATCGTCGATTCATTAATTCGCGAGCATTCCTTGCTGAAGAAAATTTCATTTAAAAAACTCGACAAACAAATGTTCGCGAGCACTGTTAAAACAACAACAAACAATAATATCATAAAAATTGCACGAAATATTCACGAAAGATAAAACTTCGTTGCAACCGCCGTCGATTCATTCATTCGCGAGCATTTCTTGCTGAAGAACATTTCATTTGAGAAACTCGACAAACAAATGTTCGCGAGCACTGTTAAAACAACAACAAACAATAATATCATAAAAATCTCATCATCGCCGAAAAGTATAGGCGTTGTCCTTGACCATAACTGGAACCTATCAAAGCAATCAGCTCTATATTTCTGCACTCGAGTGTGGTAATGGTTTACTAAATAATATCTGAATACGTAAGCACCTGAAAATATGTACGTGTAACTCCCACATCCGAGTACATACGACAATATAATTGGCATCAATTTAAAGCCAACCTCTCCTCTTGGATATATTATCAACTTCTCGGGTCTATGTCCTTCAGGAGTAAATATATACGCAATATAATACAAATTTTGTAATTTTTCATACAAAAGTCAGGGTCCAAAACAGGAATGCTTATTCTTTAGCCCGATCCCCTTCTCCACGTAAAATTTCGCGATGTTCGGGCTATAATTGCGGCTTCTGGAGCGACCAGAAAAACCGAAAAAAATTAAGTATTTGGTCCATTTGTATCGTGTTTGTATCGTGTTTAGCTAGTCGAGATATGACAATCGGTATACTTTAAGGTGGGTCTAGGACCAATATTTCACGGTGTTACAAACTCTTGGGGCTGCACAAAGCTATAATACCCTGACAACATAGCTGTTTTGAGCATTCGCGAGAATTCGGGAATGTTTGTTTTCATTCGCGGGAGAATGTCAAAAAGAATTTCGACCACCAAACGAAACGAACGATCGTTGTTGTGTGCTCTCACTCGTTTGTTATTCTTTGGCGAATGATCTTTTGGTAAGGAATTGATCGCCATAAATTCATTCGTAAAATGAGCACAAAACGAAAAGAATGTATTCTAATTCGCTCGCGAACGAATTTTTGCGCACCCTGCATACCACCCAGAGGACTATTAACTCATTCCCCTGAATTGTAGAAATCTTGTCTAAATAGTCTATCACATCAATATTGAAAATATGTTCAATAACTTTTTTTTTATGTGATTCTATGAATCAATTCTGAGGTTATGGAAAGGAATGTAAATATACTTTTTGATCGCTGTTTAACAAACGAAATGTGCAAAATATAATGCATTTGTATTTGTATGAACGAATGGATGTAAAAGTCAGCCAGCAAACATTCTACAAAACTTCGACTATTTCTGTTAAGTTTGTATAGGGAGCGCGCCCGCGTGTTTGTGTGTGTGTGTGTGCTTGTGGCGAGTTATTGGCAGGGCTGCCAGATTTTTTTTTGGGAAAATCGTCAAAATGACGATTTTTTTTATCAAAAATCGTCAAAAATTTAAATACGCACATTTAGATATATTTAAATATATTTTTTATTAAAGGGAACATAAAAGGTATTCAATATATTAAACAAGTCTTTTTAAAGCTAATCAAAAAATTCATTTATTTATTTTATAAATAAATATTTGAATAGTCATTTCGACTTTAATAAAGTCATTCATTTTGAAAAGAAATATTTGTGTTAATCATGTGTGTGTCGGTTTTAATTAACGTATCATAACAATTTGTTTTGTTAACTTTTAAATAATCTTTGGTATACATTTCTCCATTGAAGCCTTATTGGGGGAATTTCGACTTTTCGTTTTATTAAGATTTACTTGGCTGAAAACACGCTCAACATTTGCTGAGGAATGGGGTAATATTACCTTCCGTATAAATGTAGTTATTATAGGAAAAACATATGAACCATCCCCACGTTTCAAATCAAATATTGCATTCCAAAAACGAAATAAATCGGTTTCATCATTTTCACAAATGTTACCAAATTAAACAACCTTATTCCCCGAAATTCTGAATCCAATTTTTGTTTTTCATCTTCGTTCACAAAATGTGGAAATTGTTTAAGGATATCGAAAAATGAATTATTCTTTTCATTACTAATATACGTGGCACTTATCATAGGTACAATTTTAAAAATGCTTTCAAATCGAATCTTTTTAAAATTATAATAACTTTATATAAATTGAAACTTAAATTTAATATAAGAACGTTTCCGTTCACCAATTTTCTTCAATTTGTGCAAAAATAACAACCGTTGTTTTATTTGTTTTGTTATGTCTACCCAGAAGAATGTATTGGTAGTATCTGGGTAAACGTAAACTATTGTTGGCTTTGTAACAGTACGTATACCTCACACACATATGCCAAATATTCAAATTCTTTTTACTTTTTCTTTCGCTTTATACATTTTTGATGTTGCCATAACAAAAAGTACCCAAATATTGCAATATTACTAAAATGACAAAAAATCGTCATTTTTTGGGCGCGCAAATCGTCATTTTTCAATTTTTGTGTGTGTGTGCTTGTGGCAGCCCTGGTTATTGGTTGGGAAGAGAAAGTTAAATTCCAGTGTCTGCAACAGTTGCTGAATGGCTGACTGGCTGGATGGCGCGACTATTGCTGCTAATGTTGTTGGTGTTGCTGTTGTACATTGGAATTTTCTTAAACAAATACAAGAAATAAAGAAAGAAAAGCAGAAAAAAACGAGTATACATCAATATTTGAATGGAGTCGAGACATTGTAGGCCGATCGCATTGTTTTCTTCGACTTTATTTGTTGCTATTGCAGTTGCTTGGTCGGCGGCTACAATGTTTCTTCTTTCTTTCCTCCCTTCTTTCTTTCAGTTGTTATTGCAATCGACCGAACGAACAACTTCTGAATTCTTTTCTTTTGGTTTACTTCAATATTTCGTGTTTGTTCAATTTGATGTTAATTTGAAAATTTTACGGTCGTTTTTGTTTCTTCATTGTAACTATTTGTTGCTATTTATTATTGATGGAATTGATTATACCGAAATCATTTAAAATGTGTGCTTTCCATGCATCCATTAACATTTGGGTGTGTTTGAGAAGAATAATGTTATAAAAATTATTATTTATTGATTTAACATTCGGACAATGAGGCGTTACATTTTTGTAAGGCCTAACTCAAAACTTGCAACCATATTGAACAATTGCTGTATATATGTTAATATGTAAGTCTTCAAAGAACCATTTATACCAAACTACAGTTACATCGATGGGGAAATTCTGCTAAAACTTTCTTAATAACGAAAATTGGTCAGTACCGTTATATGGCAGCTATACCAAAATGTAAACTGATGTTGATAATATTTAGTAGGACGATTTGACTTGACATGAGAACCTGAAGAACCTACTAAAAACCCCAAAATACCGAAAAATTTGGTGGTGCAATTATATGGGGGCTAAACGGAAACTTGGAACCATATTGACAATTTTTGGTAGGGAGATATTAAACTCAGTGATAATACAAAATATAAAATGAAAGCCAATTTTGTTGAAACCCGTATCCAAATTCCCCAAAATACGAAAATTTGGGATGTAAAGTATTATGGGGGCTACCCAAAAAAGTGGACCAATATGTGGACCAGAGGAAATATTTTCTTTCTAGTCATTTTTAAATCTTTCCTTCCCATAGAAATCAATGTATTAAATTTACATTTAGAGAATACAGACCAAATACAATTTGAGATTCTGCATCCAGGTTCGTCATTCCTTTTCGTTTCCGGGTTTCCCTATAAGCCTTGCGGATCTTAAAGAAGTAGTAGCAAAGAGGAGGTATTACTAAAATACATATAATCACTTCAGTTTTTATTAAAACATATATAGATAAAAAATACTTTTGTCTATTATTGGAAATATATATATATATATATTTTAAAATCTACGCCTTTAAAGATATTACATTTTTTTTTTAAATCCACGCTTTGTCAGTTATTAGAAAAAATATATTTTTTACAAATCCAAAACTGATGCCTGGTCAGTTATATATTTTTTTATAAATATATTTGGTTTGGTTGTCGTTTAACAAAAATATATTTTTTGTAGGATAGCATTGTACTAAAAAAATATTTTTTTTTAAAAACCCACACCATGCAAGTGACTAGAAAAAATATTTTTAAAAATCGACAGCTTGCCACTTACTAGAAAATAAATATATTTTATCAAAATCCAGTCAGTTATGGAAACGGATATTTTCAAATCTTGGAATTTGGAGTGTGAGGAGTGGGGCTTGAGAAGTAGGGTCCATTTAAGGAGATGGTTTGGAAAGCGTGTACTCATGTGTACGAAAAGTATTATATGGTACTATATTTGGTACAAATTGAATTTGAAGATACAAATCGAGGTGGAATCCTGGAATTTGAAATTAAATTTTCCGTCGGAGTGTAGGATGGGGATATGAGCGTAGTTTTGGAAATTTCTTACTTATGTGTACGAAAAGTACTATAATCGGTACAGTTTGTATTTGGGTGATCCTATAAACATTATTAATATATGTCAATTTTTTGGAATCAGGACCACTTTAGGGGTGTGGTTTTCAGAATTCGATGAAAATTGGTAATACTTATGTGTACCAAATTTACTAAAATTTATACAATTTGAATTTTAGGTGAACCAATAAGTGCTCCCAATTTCCACTTTTTGGAGTCAGGATTTTTTTTTGAATTGGCTGTAATTTAGTAATTTCAATTATTATGTAGGAAGTTCTCCACAGAAAATTATAAATATGTGTCAACTAAATTTAGTACAATTTGAATTTTGAGGTTCTTGACAGCGTTTTTTAACCGAAATCGCTGAAATTTGGTATTTTGTTGTGTATATGGGTACAAATCTCCCCACCAAAAATTATTAATATTCAAGTAAGGTGAACCGATAACCCCCTTTTTTATATTAAAATTTTGATTTAGGATCACTGTGGAGGTGTAGAATTGGGGTATGTAGGTAGTTTTGGAAATTCGAACTACTGTGTACTAAATTTGGTACAATTTTAATTGTGAGTGAACCGATAGAGTTGGGATCCTGAAACTTGGATTTAGGATCACTTTAGATTTGATTTGTGGTAAGAAGGAGGTTTTAAAAATTCGTATTACTGTGTACTAAATTTGGTACAATTTAAGTTGTGGGTGAATCGATAGAGTTGGAATCCTGATACTTGGATATAGGATTACTGTGGGGGTGAAGGTTTGGGGTATGTAGGAAGTTTTGGAAATTCGTACTACTGTACTAAATTTGGTACAATTTAACAATTGAAACGTTTGTAGTTGGTTTACATAATGGTTTACATAAATTCGAATTTGGTAATCACTTGTGTTGTGTATGATCTATATTTTATGCAGGAAGTTTTATTGGATGGTTGAGGTACTTGTGGAAATAATGTGTGTTAAACGGAACTAAATTTGGTCAAATTTGGATTTGGATGAACCTTTAGAATGGTGGATATTCATGAAATTTGGTACTAAATGGTATCAAATTTAATTTATGGTCGATATTAAAATAATATGTTAATATTTCCTACGGAGGATATCGACATAGAAACTAGAAGTTGCGGGCTATATAAAACATCCGTATATATATATATATATATATATATTTAATATTTAACGTGATGCACGGTATTGCGATTCAAAACCAAATTATTAGCTTGGAACTCGAAAATAAAAACACCAAACATTCGCTAATTCCTACACAATGTTGTCAATATTGGTCCCGCCTTAGTATGCCTCATATAATTTTTCCCTCTAAATTGAAGTATTTTCAAGATTTCATACACTACTATGTATTTTATACACATTTTTCAGGATTTTATACACACCCTAATATGTCAACATTTTGGGGTTTTGAGGTTTTAGGGAAAACCCCCATTGAATTTGCTGAAATATCTATTTGGTTTACAACAATGGATTGGTAGAATTGTAGTTTTATGTACGTTCCCTATATTTTCATTTCAAAAAATTTCTATGTTGGAGGGTATCCAAAGTTCGGCCCGGCCGAACTTAACACTTTTTCACTTGTTAATTTCACGCTTTGTCAAATATTAGAAAAAATAATTCTTCAAAAGTATGTGCTTTGAAAAAATATATTTTTTTAATCCACTCCTTGGCAGATACTAGCAGAAATATTTTTTAAAAAGCCACGTCTTGTCGTCTACTAGACAAAATATATTTTTTTTCAAAATCTACGCTTTGTATGAACTCGAAAAATAAAATAATTAAAAATTATGCCTTCTCATAACTATAAAAACATTTTTTTAAGCTCACCCTTGTCCGTTACTAAAAAAAATATTTTTAAGAAATGTTTTAAACTCTAGATGGCATTTTGAGTTTGAAGCTCAAATTATTATTCCATACAGAACATTTTGAGTTGCATATCAACTCCTTTCTATGCCAATTTAAATGAGTTAATTACCTTTTTTTCTTTTTTCATGTTGATTTTTTTTTTTCAATATTTTTGTGACAGTAAAAACAAATCACTTCTTGGCCGCCTTCTTTAAAAATTTACTCATTGCCAAAAAAAAAAAAAAAAGTTGATGCTTTCCCAAAAGCAACACAAATATGTATAATGAAAATGAACTACAAAATATGCACATACACACCCAAATACAATTTCTTTTGGGCCCCGTACAGCCTGCAAATAATAAAGCCAACCATATCTCTAAATTGAAGATGAAATTTCAACATGTAGAAAGAAGAAGTCGGCGATGTCTGAGAATTGTTGCTGCTGCCACGGCAATAATAATAACAACAACGAGCAACAGCAGCAGCGATGATGATGACGACGACGGACGCAGTAAAAGAAGTCGAAGACGAAGAAATCCAAAAAATGAAAATAACAAAAACAAAGTTTCTCACGTTCCTCTTCCAAAATTCTTGGAATTGCGATACATTAAAAAGATGTCTGTCTGCCCTTCGTACGTCTGTCCGTCAGTCCGTCCGTACGACCATCCAATCGTCCATTCGTTTGTCAGCCTACCCTTCCGCCAGGGTCTATCGGCTAGCGTCTCGTTTTAAATGAGCTCTTAGCTCCATTCCATTCAATTCATCCCAGCCAAACATTCTGCTGTTGCTTCTCGATCGTTTCTTGTTGTTATTCGTCGAACGCAGCGACGATTGTCGTTTACAAAAAAAAAACACAACAACAACAACAGTCAACATACAACATCATCGGATTTTGATTTTCCTCGTTTAGTTTTCGTTCGTTAGCTTCGACGTTGTAGTTGTTGTAGCCTTGCTATTATTATTATTATTGTTTTTAACCGGTATTTCGCCTTGCCTTGTGAGTTTGCCGCCTTCGAGTTACGAACATGCTTACTTACCGACTGACGACTTATTGCAACAAATCCAACAACAACAACACCACAAAAATGCGCCTGTTCTTCTAGCTGCTCATCGACATTGGCATTGGCTGGCTGCCTGCCTGCCGGTTGGTTGGCTCTGCTGTGACTCCGTTTGAGTCAGTCTGCCAGTTTGACTAACAAAAATGTTGTTTGTTGTGCAAAAATCAAACACAACAACAACAAAAATCCAATCCAACCAATACCATTGCAGTGGCACTGCAACAACTCATATGCGAGGATATAAACCGTATATAATCCTGATGGCATGTGCGAGGGCGGTCAAAGGAGTACTCTATGCCGAAACAAAAAAAAAAAAAAAAATGTACCATGTTAATGTCACCGTTTGAATGTTAGGCCAAGAATTCTGTGTACCAAATAGGTTGGCCTTAAGCTAAACGGGTTTATTTGGTTTGGTATTTCACAGTTGTTTGGTAACAGGGATAGAAGAGATTTTCTTTCAGAAGGATTTTTGGAGGAAATATTTAAGAATGCGAAAATCGTAATAATTTCAATAAATACAATAAATGTGAATCGATATTGAAGATCCAATATTGGATCATAAAATCCTGAAGTCCAATCCAACATTGACATATATATGTCAAAGTTCTCATATGTCCCCTTATTAGAGATATTTCAGATACTTTTCTTTTTTTAACAAATCTATTGGACTTCAGGATTTTATGATCCAATATTGGATCTTCAATATCGATTCATCTTAGAGCGGTCTCCGTAGATTGATCCAGGATTCTCTGTTAGGGGCAACAGATCCTCAATGTCACATATCTACCTAGATATCACGTGTAAAAAGTATGAAGTCTTCCATGCTCGTATTTCCTACAGCCTCATTGCACTTCTGAAGGCATCTTCACTTCCAAAGTACATTCGATTCGTTAAAAAAACCAAAAGTATTAGAAATGTCTGAAATGAGATATTTCAGACTATGTAATTCTGGCTGTCTAAAATCAAGTTGTAGAATATTTCAGATCGCATTCAAATACTTCCAGAGGTGCCAGAATTAGAAAGAATTTGGACAGAAGTGCATACCAGCAGACGAGCCAGAATCGTAAAGCCAGTGTGTGATATGAGGTTGGAAACCTCAGCTCTTACCTATGCAGTTCTTGCAAGAATAAAGTGCATTAATACCCCTCTTTGTACTCTCCTCGAAGTTCGTTGTCCAAGTAATTGGTGTTCTAGGATAGTTTCAAATTACTTTGCTTTCCATCCAACATAGACAGATGGAAAATTGTAATATTACGCTTCTTGGTAAACAGTACCAATGCTGATTTTGTGGGATTTACCCCAAAGCCATTGTCTTGGGTCCACTCCGAAAAGTGCGCTAGTGCGCCCGGCATAATGTCTGACATTGTAGGTAAAAACTTACCACTTAGCAACACGATATCATCGTCGAAATAGGCCACTATCTTAGTTCGGTGTTGATCAACCTTCATAAGAATTCCAGTTTTCACTAGGAGCTTGAGCTGAGGTGAAACTACCCACCCTGCGTTCTTATGGAACTATTCCGAATGTTTGCATTGAATATTCTACTTTTACGTATTCCACCAACCTAATTGAGAAACAAGTTGTAGAAATTCATGTCGTCACGAGTGCCAAGTGGATCGGTTCCAATATTATATGTTATAAAAGTTCCCTCCATATCGAGCAAAGCTGCTAACGTAAAACTGGAGCTCTCATTTGTTTCTATAGAAACAACAACTCCTATAAAGCCGTATTGACCGATTTATCCTTTATGTAGGCATGCTGTGAATGCCTAATTATATTCTACCTAACTAAATTGTCTGGATACTAAAGCTTTGTGCAGTCCCAAGAGTATGTGACGCCGTGAAATGGACCAAAAACTTTTTTAATCTGTTTTTCAGATCGCTCTAGAGGCCACAATTATGACCCGAACACCACGAAATTTTAAACCAAGAAATTTTACACAGACGTGGGAGTTATATGTAAGTATGTAAAGGTATTATATTGCTTAGTATTACTATTACCCCACTAGAGGGCGGAAATGTCACGCTCATCGCTTTAAAATTTTACATGAAGTTCCAGTCATAGTCAAGGACGATGCCTATAATTTTTCGATGATGTGGTTGAAATGAACCGCACATTTTTGTCAGATATTCTAGTTGTTCTAGAGGCCATTATTATATACAGAACGTCACATATGTATTTTACACAGTAAAGGAGATCAGATCCAAATACTTAGAACGGCTGTTTAGAAGATGATCGGTCAACATTCCGAGGGTCAAATCAATCAAAACGTAACGTGACCACATTTTTATTTTATGCCGAAAATATTCACCTCGGGAAAATAAGATTTGGAAAATATGCCAGTGGAACTGTTGACCTATAATCGGCCATGATATGTTGCCCAGGCTCAGAATATAGAACCGCAGAAAGTTGATAGTTGTGTGGGGTATTATGTGGTCGGCCCCGTCCTACTGTTCCGCTCACTGGTTTTGTTTAGGTCTAATGAATTTCTTATATGGATATCCAGTAACCATTTCATTTCATCTTTGGTAGAAAGGAAGAGTGACTAATTCGATATGTTGTCCTAGACTTAAGTTGCTGGGTGTTCCGGCTTTGACAACGAAAATCACATTTACTACTGCACAAAGTCGATAAGTTAGGCTGGGGCTAACATTTAATACCATTTAATACCATTTACTTCAACCATGAGGTGGACATTTAAAATATCTGAATTCGGCCGCGATCCCCTAATGGGGGCTATGCCAAAACAAGATTGACAATAATTAAAGCTTCCGAGCCGAAATTTGTACCGTATTATATATATATATATATATAGAATTTGGAGCACAAATCGCAGAAAAAAATCAATGTGTGTCCAATTTGTGGTACAGACCCCATATGAGGTTGCCACTTAAGTTTTTATGGTTTCATTCATATATTCTAATCGATGTGGCTATTATTTGTAATTAGAGGTTCTTGGAGGGTAAAAACATATAGTTACGACTATATTAGCGAACTATTTTCAATATAAGTTGCATATCCCGTAACTTTTTGCGCACTTTGATGGTCCTATATGCATTTTCAATCATAAAATTACTATAATTTGATTAGAAAGGCGTTCTCGAAGGGTATTTTAATTTCGAATTCAAAGGCGCCCTCAAAAAAAACTGTATGTATAAAATAACGGGACTCATACTTTTTCAGATTTCTGCTTTTTCCAAATATTCTCAGAAGTTGCCACCTGTAATTTCGTTTTCCAATCGTACACCATCAACGAAATTAAGTAAAATGTTAATTGATTTTATGGGCATATCCCCTCCCCCAGAGATGGTTCAGTGGTGACAGCTATTACCCTTAAATATATCGTTAGGTGATAAATAACTCCCAAATTCTGATATCGATCTGACTTTCCAACTAGTCAAGCAATGATAAATACAAACGTTCGATAAGGATCGATCGATGATGGACTGGCGGACGGACAGATAGGCAGGCAGACAACAAACAGACAGACAGACAATAATGCTCTATTGCAGTTACATTGATTGTCAACAATTAATGACATTTCCAGGGAAAGCCAGTCAGTCACACACATAAATACTACATATTTAAGTTTTATTTCCCGCTTTGTAGTGCCGAATCGATCAAACTACATTATTGATGATAATTAATGCATAAAAATCTCTACCCACTAGGCGGTGGTAGGTCGAACGGTCGCTCGGTCGATAGAAAATCAAACCACCAGCATTGTCGCCCAATACTGGAATTTTGAATGGATGGCCATAAATATTTTTTTCTTTCGTTTTTGTTTTTCTATTAGGCATTTTTTGTAATTTTGAAAATGTTTTTTTCCAAGAAAAACAATTTCACATAACCCCCAGACGACACAACGAATAACGGCAATGACAACAACAACAACAACAACCAGCACAACCAAGAAAAGAATGTCACCAGGATTATAAAAAATAAAACAAAACAACAACAACAAACTACTAATAATAAAAAACGAATATTTCAAGCTGAGATTAGAGAAGAAGTAGAAAAAAACAACAAATGCGTGTGGTGGCAATGTTGACGTTGTTGCTGGTGCAACAACTAGTGCTGTTTCCCATCACTCCAATCAGCCGACCAGTCATCCAGCCATTTAGTTCGTCAGCGAACCCAGCATATTTCCATTTAGTTCCCACACACTCACTCGCGGTCGTCACTGCTTTCGGGTGGTGTAAAAGGTCAATGGGTTTCTAGGAAATGTCTATCTATTGTAACGTCATCAACACATTCACACTCTTTCCAAAGGGGCGTCAAAATAGTTTTGTTAACTTTATCTATTCATAAGTCGATAGAGTTCAATACCGTTTTGAAATCTCCGCGCACAGTGGTGTGCGAGTGGATAATAATGTGAGGATATACAAAATTTTGAAAAATTTCCATTAGATAGGCGGTATTTTAATTCTAAAATTGTCATTATCACAGGCTTGAAATATTCACATAATGCGTCATATATAAATGGCCTGGGTGTGGAAAATTCATTGTGCGAATGAAAGCCATTGGCGAATATATTATGAACCCATAATGCAAAATTCGGCATTGTTTTTGACTTATGGCGTGATAAATTGTCAGATTGTAACTTTAAAGTTTATGCAGAAAATGATTTATATATTTTATGGGGGCTTTTGCAGGTTATTTTTGACATCACATTTCTTCAGTCATTTCAAATGAGGAATATTTTTGCAAAACATATCCTCCTTCTATTTTAAGTCCTTGTGCGTCTTTCTCATACTTGTTTTCTTGAACCGTAATCTAAATAGCTTACGATGAGATTTTTTACTACCGAATATCTAATACTAATAAATTTCGATTAAAATATAAATAATAAACCAGTGAGCGGAGCAGTATAGTCGGACGGGGCCGACCACACGATACCCTACACAACTACCACGAAATTCAAATTTTCTGCGGATGTTTATTCCGAGCCTGAGCAATATTGATATTTGCACCCTCTTGCCCGATTAGAGATAAACAGCACTATCTTCTTCACACTGACATATTTTCCGAATATTACGAGTATTCACTACAGCTATTGTCCAGATTCCCTTCACCGTGGGTTTTGTTGTGATGTTCGGCTTTCATTTGTGGTCTATAGATCTACTCGAAAATAACACAAAAAATTAAGTTTTCGGTCCACTTCATTTCAAAATTATTATCTGATCATCACCGAAAATTATAGGCGTTGTCCTTGACCATAACTGGAACCTCATGGAACATTTCAAAGCGATCAGCGCTATAGTTCCGCTCCCTAGAGTGATAATGGGTTACTAAATACTATACGAATACGGAGATACCTGTAAATATTTAGGTGTAACTCCCACATCCGAGCACATACAACAATATAATTGGTATTAATTTAAAGGTCAACCACTCCTCTTGGATATAATATCAACTTCTCGGGTCTAGGTCCTTCAAGGGTAAAAACATACTCTATAGAATACAAATTTTGTAATTTTTCACACAAAAGACAGGATCCATTTGACCCGTTAAATATTGGCCGATCTTTATCAAAACAGGCATGCTTATTCTTTGGACCGATCCCCTTCTCCATGCAAAATTTTACGATGTTCGGGCCATTATTGCGGCGTCTGGAGCGACCAGAAAAACCGACAAAAATTTAGTATTTGGTCCATTTCATCCCCTAAATATTAACCGATCTTTACCAAAAACATTAGGGGTCTTTATTGGTCAGAACCCATCCTACATCCAAAATTTCGTGAAGATTGGTCCATAACTGTGGCCTGTATCGTGTTTACAAATTATAATATATATACAAATTAGACGGACGGACGGGCGGACGAACACACATGTCTTGATCGACTCAGCTAGTCGAGATATGACGATCGGTATACTTAATGGTGGGTCTAGGACCAATATTTCGCGGCGTTACAAACTTTTTGAGCTGCACAAAGCTATAATACCCTGACAACATAGTTGTGTAGGGTATAAAAACACTCAAATTCGTCTGAAATTGGCACACAAGGACTCAAAGTATGTTTGTCGAAAATATTCCTCGTTCGATTTGACTACAGAAACGTAATCTCAAAAATAATCTGCAATAGCCCCAAAACAACGATAACAAGTTTTTTCCTAATGAACCGTAGAGTTTGCCTTAATTCATTTCGTCATAACTTAAAAATTTAACGGATTTTGTAATCCACGGTTCTTAATATATTAGCCAAGGACTTTCTTCTCCGTTAGTAAATTTCCAACCTACAGATACTATGACCTCCATTCGGTCACATCGTTATTAATGAATTTCTTGTTTCCCCCCTTCAAAACCCACATGAAACCCGAATATGCCTGAGTCATTTTCCCAAATTCTCAAAGTATCGTTAAATTTGGCTGAGCCGAATATGTATTCCGCATTCAAAATATAGAAAATCGGTCGGTACATTTATATGGGACTATGCTTATCGAAATAATCTGTCAGGAGGTATTTTATATTCGGAGAAAAAGAAATACAATATTACAAACACCTAGGATGAAAATTCCTGCTAAGACAATCCTAAAAAATTCTGCTAAATGTTGTATTATCCTCCGAAAATACGAAATGCATTTTTATAGCCATATTTCGTGGAAGCATCAAAGTATGTAGTTGAAATGGAACGGGACCTTTGTTGTTGTTGTTGGAAAATTGGGCATGTTGGAATCTTATCAATATCGTAAATTGGGTGCACCCAAAACGTGAACAGATATTGATCGGTTTTTGGTAGGAAGATATGATAGCCTCAAGTATCAAATTACCCAATACCGAGTAATGAGGAGTACCGCTATATGAGGTCTACACTAAAAAGTGGTCCAATATTGACCCACTGAGAACCCAAAATATCAAATTGGAGCAAATTCGGTCGAATCTCCAAAATACCGAACAATCGGGTTTACCCAGAAACTTGGGTTAACACTGATACATGTAGGTAGGGATATTTTCAAATCAAATGAGAATCAAAAATAAAAATTCCTAGCCAATTCGGTCGAAAACGTACCCAAAATACGGAATAATTGAAAATACCGTAATATGAGGACTACGGAAAAAAGTGGACCAATGTCCATATATTTCGGTAGAGAGATATTTTGTGTGGTCATTGGGTAGTAAACCCACTGACAACACAAGATATAAAATTAGGGCAAATTCATTCGAAAATTTTGCCCATTTTCTCCAAAATACCGAATAATCGGGGCTACCTTGAAACCAATATTGGTACATTTTGGTAGGGACATTTTTTACCCATTGAGAATCAATAATATAAAATTAATACCTATTTGGTTAAAAAACGTCTTCGACCTCCCCAAAATATAGGAATCGAGAATGATACGTTATATGGGGGTTACCCTAAAAATAGCATCAATATTTTTAATAGAAATGTTCGACACCCAAGGAGAACCCAATAGCGCAATTTTTCCAAAACTAATTCCTAAAATTTCCTAAATACCGATAAACGATGCCACACTGAGAAGGGTGTCAATGGTGTAAATTCTGGTAAGGCTATATTATACCCAATGGGAATAAAATATAAAAAGAATACCTATTTGTTTGAAAAGCGTGCATAAACTCCCCAAAATACCGGGATTTTAAGGGGTATTGTTATAGGATAGGACTAATATAGACAGTTTTTAATAGGAAGGTTAATTAGAGCAAATTCGGCCAAGAACATTCCCAAAATCTCAAAAATTCCGAATGAACCGGGCTACTCTGAAATTTGGATCAATAGTGGTAAATTTTTAGTAGGAGTATTTTCAACCCAATGAGAATAAAAAGTATAAAATTGGACCCAATTCGGTCAAAAACCAATCTTTGGGCGTACATTCCTCTAGCCAAATTGTACCAATCACCTGAACAGCATCTGACCACTAGTCTTGAATAGTTCGGCTCGTAACCCATCGGAACCTGCTGCTTTATTATTCTTCAGCCAATTGATTGCTATTCTGACCTCATCTTGGCTAGGTGGTATGCACTCTATACCGTCAACTATTATTGGTTCTGGGTTATCCTCTTCACCGCCACTATTTGATATCAGAAGTTTTTCAAAATGCTCCTTCAAGATCGTCAGCACGCTGTCTGTATCTGTCACCAGGTTTCCTTCTTTATTTTTACAAGAGGATGTGCCTGTACCAAAGACTTCGGTTTGGTGTTTTACCCGTTGCTAAAATGTCGGGACTTCCAATTGACTTCTTGTTCTTTTTTTTTGAAAATACGTTTCTCCTTTTCTACCGACAATTCTTCGTCGCATTACGTGTTGCTACTGTTTGCACGCGTTTTTCAATGATCGTTTTCCTGAACAATTTGATTTCTTGTTGTTCGATCGGGAGAAATCCAGGTGGCCTTGTGTATATCGAGATGCTTGAATCTGGTGCTGCTAACTACCATGATTTTTGCTGCCGCGAAGTCATCAACTAAATGCCGTATTCGGATGTTTCTTCATGGAGACTGAATTTAAATCCGTAGCCAAATTCATGTATCATTTCATGACAGCTATAATACAGGGCTTAATCATCTGATTTACTTATGCCAGTCCCTTTCCATCGCATTTCCTGTAAGGCAATAATATCGGCTTTGTATTTCTTGAGTACATCCGCCAAAGCGAAAAATGTGCCTGTTCTGTACAACGTGCGCACATTCCAAGTGCAGATTCGCAGATCGTAGTCCTTTATACGTTTGCGGGTGTCGTCAATATTAGAGGAGTTTGGTTTTCTTTTTCGTTGCTTTTTCATAGTATTAATTCTTTCCGAGTGTGGGTAACTAACCCGACGCCTTAGTCCATTTTTTATACCCTTCACCACACTGTGGTACAGGGTATTATGTCTTTGTGCATATGTATGTAACCGGCAAAAGGAAACGAGATAGACACATGATTCCATTTGAGAATATGCATAGAATCACTTTCTAAGTCGATTTATGCATGTCCGTCCGTCCATGTATTTTGTGAGCAGGCCGCATTTATGATCCGATTGGGCTGAAATTTGGCACAGCCACTTATTCGGCCCAAGGACGAACCCTATTGAAATTACCTATTAAAATCGGTTCAGATTTGGATATAGCTCCCATATATAGTTTCGTCCGATTTTATGTAAATGGTGCACCATTTTTCCAATATTGGTCCGATTGACACAAAATTTTGCACATAGTAGTGAATTAGGTACAGACTGATGTCTGCAAAGTTTTGTTGAAATCGGTTCAGATTTAGATATAGCTCCCATATATAGTTTCATCCGATTTTTTGTGAATGATGCACCAAAATCCCAATTTTTGTCCGATTGAGACAAAAGTTTGCACAGAGTACTTAATTAGGTCCAGACTGATGTCTGCGAAGTTTTGCTAAAATCGGCTCAGATTTAAATATAGCTCCTATATATAGTTTCGTCCGATTTGTTGTGAATGACACACCAAACTCCCAATATTTGTCCCATTAAGCAAAATTTTGGATAGCGAAAAAATGATGTGTGATAAGGTTTGTTGAAATGGGTTCAGGTTTTGATATAGGTCTTATATATATTTTCGTTCTATTTTATGTAAATGGTGCACCCACCGAAGGGCCTATGTTTGTTCGATTTACACGAGATATGGCAGAGTGTATTAAGGGAACGTATTCGCATTTCGCCCCCGCATTCTCGATTTTAATTTTTCAAGATTTTCAATGGGCTGGTAAATGAATACCAATGCTTGTTAAAGGTTGTAACTTTGCACATATATATTAGAAGATTTAAAAGAGAAGAAAAATAATTTACAAAAAAATTTGTTATTGTTTTGTTGTTGTTTTTTGTAATTAAAGAAAAGTCCTTATTTTTGATGGCGGGCATGATAACTCCTCACTGGAACATCGGAATCCGAAAATTCCAACGGTGTTAGAAAGAGTACATGTCTGGCTCTCGTATGAACTAGGATTATTGACTTCGCTCTAAAATTATGTAAATGGTGGACCTTTGAAAAAATATTTTTGGAAAATCGCCGATTTTTTAAAAAAAACCAAGTTAAAAATAAGGAAGATCTTCACCGATTGGCTTTATCCTAGTTCATACGAGAGCTATACACTCCTAGAGAATCGTTGCAAAATTTGGAACCGATTGGATTATTAGTTTTTGAGTTCGTGCCCGCCATTCGCAAAAGAATGTTTAGAGAAAAACGCGTTTAAAGTTTGAGAAGCCCTTCAGTCGTCACTTGATGCTGACACAATAAATCGGCTATATTGTCAAGAGTTCTTGAGATTTTCACTTGAAATTTTGTAGAGACATTCTTTAATCAGTGTAGATTCGAATTATATCAACAAAAATTTTGACCCCGAGAATGGGGGGTCCCCTTAAATTAAATTTAGAGTGATAACAAAAAACAAATGGTGTATGAGGTTGCTCAATTAGTCCATGTGTTTATATATAGCTCCCATACATAATTTTACTCGATTTCATACAAATGGTACACCAAAGAATCCAAGTCTGCTCGTTTGACATGCACTTTTTCATTGATTTTAGAACGGTATGTGTATCGGTTTTTTTTTCAATTGATTCAAATATCTATCTAGATAGCATATTTAATTTCGTCCGATTCCATCTCATTCTCCGTCCGATTCTATCTACAGGATATTGTAGTTATTAGCATCTCTTGTATGTACCCCAAGTGGTGAAGGGTATCATATAGTCGGCCCCGTCCGACTTTTGAACTTTCCTTACTGTTTTTTTTTTTTTTTTTTTTTTGTAGTTCTTATGGGTGAACTCGCTGGACATATCAGCTCACTATTTAAACGGGTGATGAAAATAGTTACCCCTTGTTGACACCGTGTCCACAATTGAGATGAAAGAGGCACCAGGATAAGCCACATCCGTTGCTTGGTATCTATCATCCCCATAGATCAAATGCGAAGATGACAACTTTTAGTCCCCTCCTTCTCTAGCCTACCCCTCAAAGGCTCAACTGTTTGAAAATGTGTGAATTTTATACATTTTATATGAAGGGAAATTGGGTATCCAATTGGTTCTAACGTAACATTTTCACCAAGCCTAGATCAAGTGTGAAAAATGCTTCATTCATCCTGGTATCTCCCCTAAAAGATTCAATTTGTTTTATAAATTTCATATCTAGCAGATTAACTATCCGACACTACCAATCGTTGAGCATCCCAACATTGCATCTAACACACTGTGCAACAGTTATGGTTGCTAGTATGTATTTTCAATTTCCAAATTTTTCTCGTTATGTTGTTATTTTTTCCCCGGATTTAAAAACTAGCAACAACAACAACCAAAATGAAAGAAAACTAAAAAAACAAAACAACAATCAATAAAAGAATGCATGGAATGCGACGCTGATGACAACATTAACCAACAAACATAACCCAATGCAAGACAACAGCAACAACAACAACGACAACACTAATAATAAAAACTAACCAACCAACGAAGAAAGCAACAACCCAGAAAGATATGCCCATAAAACCCCAACAACAACAACAACAAGACGATGTAAAGAAAGGAATTGAAATTCTTTTGAGGTTATACCGCATGCCATTCATTATCTATTATTGACCTATTGATGCTTCCTAATTCCTGGAATTCATCAGTGCGTCTGCGTCTCAGCGTGTTCATATCTACAAATCTATCGATGCATGCGTATGTCTGTCTGTCAGTCTGTCGATCTGTGTGTATCGTTTTACAAGTAAACACTAGCAAGACGAACTAAATGGGAACACTTCAATGCGATGCCCTTGTCTCCCACCATCATCATCAGCAGCAGCAGCAGCAACAACAACACCATCATCAAGAAAAACCATTGCAGCAGCCGAGTAAACAAGCCGCCATCAAAAGTCATAAATGAATGAAATGAATAGCAACGAAGAGAAATGAGAAAGAAGACTTAAAACCAGATAGGAGAAGGAGGAGATTGTCTTGGTAATATATTGGGTTGGACAAAAAACAAAGTAAAAAAAAAACTATCTCTAAGCTTGGTATTTTAAGTGAATGGCAATTGTGGGTTTTGGGAAAGTGGAAATATTTTCGAAAAAGTAAATAAATCGGGGAAATGTAGACTGTTGTATTTTTGTATTGAATGTTCAATAAACTAACACATAACCTTTCAATATTGACCTTCTGGGTACAGAATACTTTTGGGGGGGTATTTAATATATAGAAGACCTAGTATAGGTCTATAGGAGTTTGTGGAACTTTATATGCATAGAAACTATTATATTATATAGGTGAAAAATAAATCCGGTCGTCGAAAATTTCAATAAAATCGAAGAAATTATCGAAGTTAACGGGCATATAGCAGTCGTAACATCACCCAGGAGCTCAAAATCAACCATAAAACTGTTTTAAACCATTTACACAAAGGATTCAAAATGAAGCTCGATGTTTGGGTGCCACACCAATTAACAGAAAACCAGTAAGGAAAGTAGTAAAGTCGGGCGGGGCCGACTATATGATACCCTTCACCACTTTGGGTATGTTCAACAGATTTATCCTAACAGACGTCGCATTTTTGAAGGACCATTAACCCATACTAAATTTTTCACGTGCTTAAATATAGAGTTGCTTGTAACAATGGGACAAAATTATGAAAATCAATTTAAAGCAAATATCTGATAAACATGAGGAGTTTGGTGCACCATTTACATAAAATCGGACGAAAATATATATAAAATATATATCGAAATATAAACCAATTTCATCGAAACTTGTCACAGGTTCGGTTATACCGCCTTCAGGTTATATTAACTTCTGTATGTTGTGCAAAATGTTGTGTCAATCGGCCTAACGTTCGGTCTTTTTTGTACTATTTAACTAAAATCTGACGAAACTATATATGGGAGCTATATATAAATCGTAACCGATTACTAAAAAATTTGGCAAACGAAACTTTACACACATCATTCTAGCCTCAATTCAGTACCCCGTGCCAAATTTCGTGCAAATCGAAAGATATATAGGGACTTTGGTACAACATTTACCTTAAATCGGACGAAAATATATATGGGAGCTATATCTAAATCTGAACCCATTTTCACGAAACTTAGTACACATCATTCTAGACTTAATTCAGAACGCTATGCGAAAATTCGTGCAAATCTAATGCTTTTCAGGGATTTTGGTGCACCATTTACTTTAAATCGGGCGAAACTATATATGGGATCTATATCTAAATCTGAACCGATTTTCACGAAATTTAGCACACATCATTGTAGACGTAATTCAGTATGTTATGCCAAAATTCGTGCAAATCGAATGACTTTCAGGGACTTTGGTGCACCATTTACTTAAAATCGGATGAAAATATATATGGGAGCTATATCTAAATCTGAACCGATTTTCTCAAATTTCAATAGGGTTCGTCCTTGGGCCAAACAAATGGGCTGTGCCAAATTTCATCCAATTCGGATCATAAATGCGACCTGTGGCGGCAATTATAAGAATGATTAATTTAATACACCCTTCACCTTGTGGTGGCAATTATAAAAATTTTCTTAACCCATATTTGAAATGCCAAACCTGAAAATACCGGAAAATACCTTTTGACCGATTAAAAATCAACAGCTCCAAATTTTTAGCTCTACCATATTTTCCAAATCTTCTTTAACAGAGGTAAATATTTAAGCCTTAAAATACAACTTTTGTCACTTTAGGTTTTTGGTTGATTTGTCCCTTGGATCGTCATCTAATCAGCCGTTCTCACAAAAAAAAGTTTTCGGTTCATTGCACCCCCCAAATAGCATCTCAATATCACCGAAAATTATAAGAGTCGTTCTTGACCATAGCCGGAACTTTATGTAAACTTTCAAGTCGACATTTTCGGCATAAACAATATAACGCATAGACACCTTTATATATTTCCATATAAGCCACAAACAACAACAATATAATTGATATTAATTTAAAAGTTAAAACACCTCTTGGATATACTATCAACATCTCGGGTCTATGTCCTTAAGGAGTAAATATATACGCCAGGGTATAAGTTTGGATTTTTTGGCCCGCTAAATATTGACCGATCTTCATCAAATCAGTCATGTTTATTCCATAGTCAGACCTCTATCTCCGTGTAAAATTCTTCGTCATAATTGTGACCTCTAGAGCGTCCAGAAAATCGGACAAAAATAAAGTTTTTGGTCCATTACATTCCCGAAATATTAACCGATCTTCTTTGGAGAGAACCAGTCCTACATGCAAAATTTCGTGAGGATTATCCATAACTTTGGATTGTATCGTGTTTACAAATTATAATGGACAGGCGGACGGACACACATGTATAGATCGACTCAGGTAGTCGAGATATAATGATGATTGGATCCAGGATCAAAATTTCGCGACGTTAAAAACTCTTGGGCTCCCCAAAGCTGCAATACCCTGGCAACATAGTTGTATAGGGTATAAAAATTTATTTTCCAAATGAAGTGGCTTGAGGTCTTAATCGATATTTCGATAAGTAAGTATTAACGTGAAGATGCTCCCTTTAGCCTTAGGGATGAGGATATAAAAATGTACTTTATTGTGGTAGGCCGGGAGAGTTTTAAAAATTTGATAGATCTAGAGAAAATACCTCAAACAGGTCTTCAATTGTAAACAGAAACAAATTCAAATTGTAAAAACCGTCTATAGGTAGATTACAGGCGTTCTATAGCTCTCATAACAGTTTTTTCCGATCGTTCCCAACGGAAGAACATAGACAAATATCTGGCAACTATTTGTAAGTTGACATAGGGGGAAGTGCTTCAACTGTACTCCAAGGCAATCCTTTAAGAGCAAATAACAGGAATTGGGTTTGTACATATTCAATTGTTTTTATACCCTTCACCACACTGTGGTACGGGGTATTATGTCTTTGTGCATATGTTTGTAACATGCAAAAAAAATCGAGATAGACCCATGGTTCCTTTTGAGAATATGCATAGAATCACTTTCTGAGTCGATTTATGCATGTCCGTCCGTCTGTTGGTGTTAAATTGTAAACAATCCGACCTGTACGGATTTATGATCCGAGTTGGATAACGTTTGGCACAGCTCACTTGTTTGGCCCAAGGACGAACCCTATTGAAATTGGGAAAAATCGGATCAGATTTAGATATAGCTCCCATATATATTTTCCCTATATATCTTTCGATTTGCACGAAAATTGGCACAGCGTACTATATTAAGTCTAGAATGATGTGTGCAAAGTTTCGTGAAAATCGGTTCAGATGTAGATATAGATTTAGATAGATTTAGATATAGATTTAGATAGATTTAGATATAGATATAGATTATAGGTAAATAGTCCACGAAAGTCCCTGGAAATCTTTTGATTTGCACGAAATTTGGTACAGCGTAATGAATAAGGTCTAGAATGACGTCTGCCAAGTTTCGTGAAAATCTATTCAGATTTAGATATAGCTCCCACATATATCTTCGTCCGATTTAAGGTAAATTGTGTACCAAAGTCCCTATATATCTTTCGATTTGCACGAAAATTGGCACAGCGTACTAAATTAAGTCTAGAATGATGTGTGCAAAGTTTCGTGAATATCGGTTCCGATTTAGATATAGCTCCCATATATAGTTTCGGCCGATTTTAGGTAATTGGAGCACCAAAGTCCCTGGAAATCTTTTAATTTGCACGAATTTTGGCATAGCTTACTGAATTAAGTCTAGAATGTTGTGTGCAAAGTTTCGTGAACATCGGTTCAGATTTAGATATAGCTTCCATATATATTTTCGTCCGATTTTATTTAACTGGTGCACCAAAGTCCCAATATACCTTTCGATTTGCTTGAATTTTGGTATAGGGTACTGAATTAAGTCTAAAATGTTGTTGCTAAGCTTCGTGAAAAGATCCATAGCTAGGCCGATTGACACAACGTACTGATGTAATATAAATTAGAGTCTGGCAAGATTCCCCGAAATCGGTTCAGATATAGATACATAACAAAAACGTGTCGTCTGTTAGGATACATATGTAGAATATACCCAAAGTGGTGAAGGGTATCATATAGTCGGCCCAGTATCATATAGTCGGCTTTCCTTACTGTTTTTTTAATAACATCTGTAAAGATGGGTCCAAAAAATACATCCGCATTTTAACGTAGGAGGAACAAGACAGACAAATAAATGTTTTGTCACATATGGGCCGTCAAACTGCTTAGATTATCGTTTTATTAATCCTAGTAAAGATTTCGCTCCCATAATTTTTTACACCCATTTATGAATACCCGGTAAAATACTTTTCCAGATGTCTGAGTAAAATGTTTATCCCCATTTGATTTCCCTATTTGTGTATTTCATTTTTGAAATAGCTCTCACTGAATATAATCGGTAAACCGAAGGTACGACATTAGCTGTTCTATTAAATAGCAACACTAATGAGGTTGTCAATGATGAACAGTGGTATGATGGCACAATACTGATTATTTGTGTGATGGTGTTTTGTTGATGACGATTGTGACGTTGCCAATAAAGTCGGCGCTATGTGGTGTCTACGACCGACCTTGCGCGTTGACGTTTCATTCTATCTATCTGTTTGGTTGTTTGTTTGTTTGTTTGACAAATCAGCAAGTCAAAGTCCCTAAACTGATACTGCAGTACGTTTCGCAATTTATGTTGTTGCTGTTGTCGTTGTGGCGAATAAACGTTGCGTACGCAAAATGATAGTAAATAAAATATATTTTTGTACCAACAAGTTGACAATAAATAAAGATTTAAAATATTAAAAAAAAACCTTAAAAACAATTGATATGTAATGTGTAAAAAATGTATTGTGTATAAGATGTGCCAAACATGGATTGGACTAATTCAAGTTGTAGTCACTTACGATATTTTATATTGAACAGAGTTTAATATTAATATGTTGCATATTGCAGAGGTAAGTAATTTTAGGTTTTATAAGAAGTTTCGAACGGTAAGCAGTTTATATCTACACCGTTTGTGAGGTATGTTGGATGTCAGCGCAAAGTCGAATTTTAGATTTTTCGATTTTTGCCCTTGATCTTTCGATGTTGTCAAACGTGTTCAAAATCGATTTTCGACTTTTAACAACTAAAGCAAAATCAAGTAAAATGTTATTTTTTTATAAGAGTTGTTGTCAACAGATAAAATAAAGTTCTGGAATGTGTAATTTTAGGGCAATTTCGGCTTTGTGATAATAAACCAAGTATTTTTGAAGAAAATTGAAAATCTATTTAAAAAAGTCGACTCGAAGATCAAAAGTCGACTTCGACTTTTACTTACTTGTTACAGAATGGTTGTTCCATAAGCCGAGCTTAAAAAAGATTTCCAAGCGTGTCGGTCTTGTGCGCAAGTCCATCAATTTGGAAGACCACGTTCCATGATGTTGTTTTCTACTTGGTCTTTCCATCTAATTCGTGACCTTCAACTTCTACGGGAACCATCAGTAGGCTCATTTTTATATGCCTTTTGAGCTGGGGCATTTTCATTCATCCGCACAACATGGCCTAGCCACCGTAGTCGCTGCAGCTCAATACGACTGATGTCCGCGTATAAATTGTAAAGCTCGTGGTTCATTCGACGCCGATATTCACCGTCGACGCAGATCGGCCCGTAGATCTTTCGGAGAATTTTTCTCTCAAACACCCCAATAGCTGCCTCATCTGCTTGCGCAACTACCCATGCCTCTGATCCATATAATAGCACGGGTAGTATCAGCGTCTTGTAAAGTGTGAGTTTGGTCTGGCGGGAGGTGGCCTTGTTTCTAAACTGCTTACTTAGACCATAGTAGCATCTGTTGGCCATCACAATCCTTCTCCGAATTTCAAAACTGATGTCATTCGTTTTATTTATGTCGGTACCAAGGTATATAAATACTTTAACTACCTCGAAGCTGTAGTTCTCAAGTTCCACAGTTGGTCCGTGTCTACTGGACGTCTTGCGCTTTGATACCATCAGCTTGATCTTCTCGCCGTTTACTGCCAGACCCACTTTGGGCAGACTCCTTTTCAATTTGTTCTAAGGTGGCTGTTACCGCTCGCAATGTTCGACCCATTAGGCGAGTGCTATTCTCGCATGACCTTTTCCAGTAGGATGTTAAAAAGATCACACGACAAACTGTCACCTTGTCTGAATCCTCGGTCGGTATTGAAAGGCTCCGATAGGTCCTTTTCTTCTTTAACTGCTTACCTTGTGCCACTTAAAGTTATCCTGCATAGCCCTATTAATTTTGCAGGATTGCCGAACGTAGACAAGGCTTTAAACACCTCTGAACGGATAGGGCTGTCGAATGTGGCTTTATAGTCGACAAATAGATGGTATGTGTCGATGTGTTTTTCGTGGGTCTTTTCCAGGATTTGGCGCAGAATGAAAATCTGGTCAATGGTGGATTTGCCAGGTCTGAAGCCGCATTGATATGGTCCGATGATGTCATTGGCTTCAATCGTTCACACAGCACTTATATGCGATGGGAAGTAGATTTATTCCTCTATAGTTGGCACATATCGTCTTGTCTCTTTTTTTGTGCACGGGACACAGGATGCTGAGGTTCCAATCATTGGAAATGCATTCATCTAGCCAAATTGTGCTAATCAGCTGGTGCATGCTCCTGACCAGCATCTGGCCACCAGTCTTGAATAGTTCGACTGGTAACCGATCGGCTCCTGCTGCTTTGTTGTTCTTGAGCCGATTAATTGCTTTTATGACCTCCATCTATCATCTCCATACCATCATCTCTGATTGGTTCTGGGGTTTCTTCTTCATTATTTGATACTAGAAGCTTTTCGAAATGCTCCTTCCAGATTCTCAACACGCTGTCTGTATCTGTCACCAGGTTTCCTTCTTCATCTCTACAGGAGGATGTGCCTGCACCAAAGCCTTCGGTTTGGTGTTTTACTCGTTGGTAAAATTTCCGGACTTCATTCTGACTCCCGTACATCTCGATTTGCTCACGTTTTTCTTCTTCTTTTTTTCTGAAAACACGTTTCTCTTCTCTCCTTTTCTCCCGATAATTCTCCATCACGTTACGTGTTGCTACTGTCTGCAGGGTTGCCCTAGGTTGCCCTCGTTACTTGATCAGGAGATATCCGGGTGGCCTTGTGTATATCGAGATGTTTGAATCTGGTGCTGCTAACTACCGGTGAGGCCAAAGATATTTTCCCTTCCGATTTTTGCATTAAAATCTCCTAGCAGAATTTTAATGTCATGGTCAGGGCAACGGTGATATGCTGTTTCTAGGCGCTCGTAAAATATGTCTTTGGTCTGTTCATCTTTATCTTCAGTCGGAGCATGGGCGCAAATTAGACTGATGGTAAAGGACTTCGCTTTTATACGGATTATAGCAATTCGCTCATCTACTGGAGTGAATCTGGAGACAAGGTCTTTTATTCTCCTGTTAACCATAAATCCGCAGCCAAATTCATGTCTCGTTTCATAGCAGCTAAAATACAGTGCGTAATCGTCTGATTTAATTACGCCTGTCCCTTTCGTGCAAATCGAAACATATATAGGGAGCTATATCTATATCTGAAACTATTTTTACGAAACTTAGCACACATCATTATGGACCTAATTCAGTACCCTATCCTAAATTTCGTGAAAATCGACAGATATATAAATCGAAAATATATATGGTATAGCAATCTTTGATATTTCGAAAATATCAGACAAACCGCAACATTTTTGTTACGTTCAAGGTTCTAACCCTATTTTCAAACAAAGTGTCTGTAATTTGGTATTTCCTTTTATTCTGGCAACAACTGATATTTTCAATGTCCACTATATAGTGGAGGGTATAAATGGGGCGGATGTTTTGCATATAAATGTTTGCTGTGTGAACGATGACAATTTCTTTAGAAACTACAAATGCAAACTTTTATAAAATAATATTTGTAAAAATTCTGCTAAAAGAAAAAATAATGTCGTCATTGCGAATAATTGTGAATTTTACACCAACATACAAGCACACACACACTTTTAACATCTTCTTACAATTTTCTTTAAGAGTAACTGTCAGTGGCCTGAACTTGTTGTTGCAGTCGACAGCAACGGGAACTGCAATGAAAGCGACATCATCATCGTCGTCATCCCCGGCGATTGTTGGCTGTCTGCTGCCTGCTGAATCGGAATTTGTTGTGTTGGGGCGACTGAGGACAGTACATTGAACTGAAACCCAGTGGCAGACAATTGAACTGATTTAGCTTTCTGTCGGTCTGTGTGTCTGTTTGACGACATATTCGTCTTTAATTCTTTTTCCGTTTTAGTCTTTTTTCCTCTTTTTCAGTCGTCTTCATGTGTGATCTAAGTGTGCACAATATGTATGTATGTATGTTAGTTTTTCTGCAAATATTCTGTTATGGCAGGAAGATAATGAAGTGCCGCCACCCCATTTGCTTCCGCATAAGTTCATATTATCGAATTTCTTGACTAGAGACTATGAAATGGACTCTTCAGGTCTCCATAGTCGGGAACAAAATTTAGTTTGAGGACAACATATGGAGTGTGTATTAAAAAACAAATAAGGAAAGTAGTAAAGTCGGACTGGGCCGACTATATGATATCCTTCACCACTTTGGGTATATTCTACATATGTATCCAAGGTACATATGTATCATTTCGAAGGAACATTAACATGAAATTGAGAGAATTTACCTTAAATCGGAAGAATATATATATATATATATATATATGGGTGCTATATAAAAATCTGACCCGATGTTTTCGAAATTTCACACACTTCATTGTAGACTCAGTTGGGTACACCAAGCAAAATTTCGCGTATATCGAAAGGTATGTAGGGACTTTGGGGCACCATTTACTTAAATCGGACGAAAATATATATTTGGCACTCTGTACACCAAACACATTGATATAATGGGTTGAACATTGCGAGCGGTAACAGCCACCTTTGAACAAATTGAAAAGGAGTCTACCAAAGTGGGTCTGGCAGTAAACGGCGAGAAGACCAAGCTGATGATATCAACGCGCAAGACGTACAGTAGACTCGGACCAACTGTGGAACTTGAGAACTACAGCTTCGAGGTAGTTAAAGACTTTATATACCTTGGTACCGCCATAAATAAAACGAATGACATCAGTTTTGAAATTCGGAGAAGGATTGTGATGGCCAACAGATGCTAATATGGTCTAAGTAAGCAGTTTAGAAACAAGGCCACCTCCCGCCAGTACAAACTCACACTTTACAAGCCGCTGATACTACCCGTGCTATTATATGGATCAGATGCATGGGTACTTGCGCAAGCAGATGAGGCAGCTCTTGGGGTGTTTGAGAGAAAATTTTCTCCGAAAGATCTACGGGCCGATCTGCGTCGATGGTGAATATCGGCGTCGAATGAACCACGAGCTTTACAATTTATACGCGGACATCGACATAGGCAGTCGTATTGAGCTGCAGCGACTACGGTGGCTAGGCCATGTTGTGCGGATGATTGAAAATGCCCCAGCTCAAAAGGCATATAAAAATTAGCCTACTGATGGTTCCCGTAAAAGGAGAAGGCCACGAATTTGAGAGAAAGACCAAGTGGAAAACAACATCGTGGTCTTCCAAATTGGTGGACTTGCACACAAGACCGACGCGCTTGGAAATCTTTTTTAAGCTCGGCTTATGGAACAACCGTTCTGTAACAAGGCAGCTAAGTAAGTAAGTATATCTAAATCTGACCCGATTTTCTCGAAACTTAACATATGTCATTCTAGAATCAATTGAGTAGACCGTGCCAAATTTCGTGCAAATCGAAAGATATGTAGGAACTTTGGTGCCTCCTTTACCTTAAATCGGACGAAACTATATACGGGAGCTATATCTAAATCTGAACTGATTTTCTTCAATTTCAATAGGGTTCTTCCTTGGACCAAATAAGTGAGCTGTGCCTAATTTCATCCAAATCGGATAATAAATGCGACCTGTACTTTGTTTACAATTTAATATCTACAGATGGACGGACGGACGGAAGGACATGCGTACATCGATTCAGAATGTGATTCTATTCTCAAAAGGAAAGGATGGGTCTCTCTCGAAACCTTTTGCCTGTTACAAACATATGCACAAAGACATAATACCCTGTACCACATGTGGTGAAAGATATACAAATAGGATGTATCGAATTTCCATCTGCGAAGCGTTCGCCAAACGGAATGAGAGAGACCCATTTCTTAAACGGATGGTGACTGCAAATAAGAAATGGATCACATACGATAACCCTGTGCGAAAACGATCATGGTCAATATCGTGGCATATTTGGCCCAAATCGGACATTCCGAGGCATGTTAAACAAAGTCCTATAGTTAAAAAAAAATAATGAATTTATTTTTGCCCAACCTAATATATAAAATATACAGGTACATCGTATTCTCCATTATATTTGTAACGAAATAATAAAAAAAATATTGTATATACAAACTAATATAGGCAATCACCAGTATTTTTCGTCATAGTGACGCAAACAAAACGTGGTTGTTTTTCGTATAAAAACGTTTTTTTTTTGTTTGTTTTGGTGTAAATGTAGAATAATGGCATTCGTGACGTCATATTCACCGACGATACAATCGAGTGCTCTGGCAAATAATAATCTAAAAAAAAAAACACAAACAAACAATTACTAATAAACATTTACATTTGCTTCTCTCGTTGTCGGATGCGATATAGGGCTTTGCAAACCAATGCCATTCACCCATCCCGCCATTCATCGTAGAGGGTGTCAGAACTATTTTGCGTCATTGAAGAGGTAATTTTTTTTTTGTTATTTCTTTTTGTTGTTGTAACCACTTACATATATGTCTGTCTGTCAGTCTGCCTATCTTTTTTGTAACCTGGCAGCAAAGATATAAATTGTTTTACGATTACATATTGCTGTGAAATTATGACTTGCTATTTACACGGCGCCGGAACAACCACAACTACTCACCGTACTAGGTCACTGTGTACGATTCCGCAATGATGAAATAAGGGCGCCCTTATAAATAAAATTACAATGAATTCCAATTGAAAATTAAAAAAAAGTGCAATGAATCACAGGAAATAGTAAATATACAAATCATAGGGTAAAGTATGATCGCTTTTGTTGGTTAGAAACGAAAACACATTGTTACAAGTCTGGGAAATTTATTTCCGAATATCGAACGTCACATACAGGAATTAATATTTGTAGCTCTTGGAGGAATTCTATGGATTCTTCTAAGGATGATCTACCTATAGGTTTCCTACATATAAAAGGCCGACCATAAACCTTATATATACCTATAGACCTTCTAAAGGACTTCTAATGGACTTATGCCTTCAACACATATAAGTCCCTTTTTAGGACTATACATGTAGCGTTTTTTTTTCTATGTATAGGAAAGCGCCTATGGCTCTTCAATACATACACAGGGAATATTTTTGTACACGAAGGCATTATGTATTACGTCTTTCGGTCCTTCCAAATATATTATATGCTAGGAGATATTTTTTCTTCTTCGAAGTGATTCTTCCAGGAACAATTTTCATTGGATTTTGAGATACAGAAAATACTATATATACGTTATTTTGTCTATACGACCCTCTTTACGGCTTCTACCTATGGAATGCATTCTATATTTTTCTTTCCATTTGCAGGATCTCGAAATATTTACCGGAGACCCCGTATCATATATATTCTTGATCAGATTAAAATTCTATGTCGATTTATGCATTTCCATCTGATTTTCCGTCCGTCTGCGTATTGAAATCGCAATAGAACACGCAATATTAAAAATAGAGCTTTGAATTTTTGCGCATTACACTGATACTACTCCTACGTTCTTCGATATTGATATATTTGGTCCACGTTATATATCGCCCATATAACGGTAAAGCCAAATTTTCGGCATTTTGGGGTTTATATTGAGTTTTCATTGTGTGACTCATCATCCTACCAAAACGTATCAATATTGGCTAACTTTTTACGATAGCCCCATATAACAGTACCCCCATATGAGGGCAGTTCGGAAAGTTAAACCAGTAAGGAAAGTAGTAAAGTCGGACTGGGCCGACTATATGACACTCTTCACCACTTTGGGTATGTTCTACATAGTCTCCTAACAGACGTCGCCTTTTCAAAAAACATTGACATGAAATTGAACGAATGATATTTAGGGCCTTTGGTGCATCATTTACCTTAAATCGAACGAAAATATATATGGGAGCTATATCTACATCTGAACCGATTTCCCCGAAATTTAGCACACATCATACTAAACTTAACTCAGTACGCTATGCCAAATTTCGTGCATATCGAAAGATATTTAGGGGCTTTGGCGCACCATTTACCTTAAATCTGACGAAAAAATATATGGGAGCTATATATAAATCTGAACCGATTTCCACTAAACTTAGCACACATCTTTCTAGATTCAATTCAGTATGTTTTGCCAAAATTCGTGCAAATAGCAAATCTAATAGCAAATCTTCCTACAAAAATCCACTTCCTTCCCAGATCCACTAGAACTACTCTAGCACAACTTAGATCTGGCTGGAGCACCATTCTAAATAATAACCAATCGCGAATTATTTCCAGCACATGCGATCAGTGCCCACATTGTCACAGCACTCCTCATGACACAAACCATATATTTTCTTGCCCAGCCAGGCCCACAGATTTGCGCCCTGTGGATCTCTGGGTTAGACCACTGGATGTGGCCCAATTCTTGCAGTTTCCCACATAAAATATTCGTATACATATATATCCTAACTTCTACATACACACACATATAGCCCAATAACCCACACATCATCATAACCACAATACCCATATCCCATCATCATACAAATCCCGCACACTTTTCACACCATTCCACACACTTTTATGAACCCATTAGAGTAAATTATTGATACCTCTACTACATCTACAGGGAAACACACATGGTTCCAGCCGAACTGTTACAACACCCACAACAACAATCTAACCGTACCGGCCTTTATTCGGCATTCTGAGGATTATAGGTGCCTTTTTTACCCGAATCGGCTGTAATTTCGTTCTCATTGAGTATTAAATCTTCCTACCAAAAATTTACCATGTACCAGCCCACGATAGATAATAATACCGAACAGTTACAGGTTCTTTAATTGTCCATTGGAGGGTATAAAAAGTTCGGTTAGGCCGAACTTAACGACGTTTTTACTTCATTTGATATATAGAAGACTACCTACACATCGAAGATCCTAAATAGGTCAATATATATAGAAAACCTGCTACATCTAAATCTTCTGACTACGAATATCACTGCTTACACATTTTTGTTCTTGATGGGAGGAAATTAAAAAAATCATTGGGTGCCAAGTTAGGCAGGTCGAAACGGTGCTCTCTTAACTGTCTTCTCTTGTTCCTTTTTCAAATTTCTTCAAAGACTTCAGATCAAAAAGTTGTAGTTTACACCTCAGAACTGAATAGTCTCTACACGACCGTTTCGCGAATGAAACAGTCGGTCATTTACTTCGAAGTGATTTTTCAGCGAACAACTTGAATTCTGATTCCACGGTTTTGTCGTTTGTCTCTTCTCTTTCTGTCTGTTTTCCGTATTTATTGGAAGACTTCAGGTACACAAATTGCTTTTCAGAATTAACAGTCCTACGTAGATCAAGCGGAACAGACTGAACATGGCCTGTTTTCTTAAAAATATCGACTATTTGCTTCGAAACACATCTTACACGAACAACTTCCGTCGGATTTGGCTCGTGCTCGATTACCGACGCGGTCGATAGCTGTTTTGCATACGTTTAGATTCAAAATTTGTTTTCTGTGAGATCTCAAACAAGTCTTTCGAATCACCATACATGAGTTTTTTGAGCGATTTTAATAGTGTGCAAGATTCAATGAGAATAAAGGACTTTTGCAATGCCTGGCGTCCATGTCATCCTACGTTTTGGTTGTCCAAGATTTTGTCATGATTTTGTGGCTTCTTACATGTATCCAAATTGACCGTCCTATGTTGCTCAAAACAGGCGATAATTTCCTTGGAAGTGTTTCTTCTACGAACAACTTAAATTTGAAATTTTTATGACCTGGTATTTTGCCCGGTCAAACAAATTGGGGTTTCGGTCGATATAGCAAAGCTCGCATTGTCTTCTCTTGTTTGTTTCTCCAAAGACCTTAGAAAAACATTTTAGATTGGGAAAAAAGAAATCCATTAGGCGAAAATGTAGATAAAATCGGAAAAGTGATGGAAGTTAACTGGCATGTTAGTAGTCGTAACATCGCCCAGGAGCTAATAATCGACCATAAAACTGTTTTCAACCATTTACAGAAAGCTGGATTCTTCATATTGAATCCTTCTTCATATTGAATCGTTGCTACATCAATTAAAAGAAAAAAAAATAGGATGGATCGAATTTCCATCTGCGAGGTATTTCCCAAACCGAATGAGATAGACTGATTTATTTTATGGATGGTGACTGGAGATGAGAAATTGATCACATACGGTAACCTTGTGCAAAAACGATCATGGTCAAAGAGCGGTGAATCACCTCAAACGATGGCCAAACCAGGACCAACGGCCAGGAAGGTTCTGCTAGGCATTTGGAGGCACTGTTGACCAGAAACGGCCAAAATTGGCCAACAGTTGATGTGTCGTGTTCCACCACTAAAACGCTAGGCCACACACATCTACAATGACTCGCCAGAAACTTTAGGAGCTTGGTTTGGACTTGGACTTGGCAGCAAGCGATTATCATATTTTTCTTGCATTGCAAAATTTCTTTATTTATAAAAAAATTGGTATCTATGGAGGATTGTGAAAATCGACTATTAGAGTTTTTTTTTTTTTGGAAATAGAGAGCAGGACTTCTATGGGAGAGGCATTATGAAGTTGGTGTTGTTTTAGGTTCATACGCATAGATCCATCACCTGTGAAGATTTCATTAACGCTGTCTAAACCACCGCAACAGTAATTACTTTCATTTGTGCATCAATCTGGATGCACCAATTTGGATGTAACTAGAACAAACCATTTTTAGGGTCAGGCGTTTATGCAATATCGAATAACGATGGCAGAGTAAAGTGCCATCGTGCGGTATCAATGCTCTGAGGCACATCATCCGTTTTAGACGTCGAAGATTGTGAAAGATTATTGCTCAAAAATATTAACGAGTTAATTGCATTTTTTGGCAAATCGATTCTTCAAGACGCTGCAAGCAACACAACACATTGTCATACGTCAAAACGCACTGAGTACACATATGCAAAAAAATAAATAAATAATCCAGTGAGCAGAGCAGTATAGTCGTCCGGGGCCGACCATACGATACCCTACACAACTAACACGGAACTCAAATTTTCTGCTGATGTTTATTCCGAGCCTGGACAATATTTCGTGATATTTGCACCCTCTTGCCCGATTAGAGGTAAACAGCACCTCTTCCACACACTGACATATTTTCCGAATATTACGAGTATTCAGTACAGCTATTGTCCAGATTCCCTTCACCGTGGGTTTGGTCGTGATGTTCGACTTTCATTTGTGGTCTATAGACCGACTCGAAAATAACACAAAAAATTAAGTTTTCGGTCCACTTCATTCCAAAATTAGTATCTGATCATCACCGAAAATTATAGGCGTTGTCCTTGACCATAACTGGAATCTCATGGAACATTTCAAAGCAATCAGCGCTATAGTTCCGCTCTCTAGAGTGATAATGGTTTACTAAATAATATACGAATACGGAGATACCTATAATATTTAGGTTTAACTCTCACATCCAAGCACATACGACAATATAATTGTTATTAATTTAAGGGGTCAATTTTTTTTTTTTGATTTAATTCGAATCTACACTAGTTCAAGAATGTCCCTACAAAATTTCAAGTAAAAATCTAAAGAACTCTTGACAATATAGCCGATTTATTGTGTCAGCATCAAGTGACGGCTAAAGGGGTTCTCAAACTTTAAACGCGTTTTTCTCTTTTGCGAATGGCGGGCACGATAACTCAAAAACTAATAACCCAATCGATTCCAAATTTTTACACGTTTCTCTGTTAGTGTATAGCTATCGTATGAACTAGGATAAAGTCAATCGGTGAAGATCTTCCTTATTTTTTAACTTGGTTTTTGGTAAAAAATTGGAGATTTTCCAAAAATATTTTTTCAAAGGTCCGCAATTTTGTTAATTTTAGAGCGAAGTCAATAATCCTTGTTCATACGAGAGCCAGACATGTACTCTTTCTAACACCGTTGAAATTTTCGGATTCCGTTGTTCCAGTGAGGAGTTATCATGCCCGCCATCAAAAATAAGGACTTTTCTTTAATTACAATAAACAAAACAATAACAAAATTTTTTTGTAAATCATTTTTCTTCTCTTTAAAATCTTCAAATATATATAGGCAAAGTTACAAACCTTAACAAGCATTGGTATTGATTTACCAGCCCATTGAAAATCTTGAAATATTAAAATCGAGAATGGGTGGGGTTCTCTTAAAGGTCAACACCTTCCTCTTGGATATAATATCAACTTCTCGGGTCTATGTCCTTCAGGGGTAAATATATACGCTATAGAATACAAATTTTGTAATTTTTCACACAAAATTCAGGATCCATTTGACCCGCTAAATATTGACCGACATGCTTATTCTTTGACTCGATCTCCTTCTCCATGCAAAATTTCACGATGTTCGGGCCATTATTGCGGCCTCTGGAGCGACCAAGAAAACCGACAAAAATTTAGTATTTTGTCTATTGCATCCCCTAAATATTAACCGATCTTTCTCAAAAAACAATAGGGGTCTTCATTGGCCAGAACCCATCATACATGCAAAATTTCGTGAAGATTGGTCCATAACTGTGGCCTGTATCGTGTTTAGAAATTATAATGAACAGACGGACGGACGGACACACATGTCTAGATCGACTCAGCTAGTCGAGATATGACGATCGGTATACTTAAAGGTGGGTCTAGAAGCAATATTTCGCGGCGTTACAAACTTTTGGGACTGCACAAAGCTATAATACCCTGGCAACATAGTTGTGTAGGGGATAAAAAGTCATACTTTCAATTGGCGCCCAACACATTTGAGTGTAGCCTTGTCCAGAAAGATTTATATTTCTCCTATAGACAGTCTAGCTGAAGGACACCATTTTTATACCCTTCACCACACTGTGGTACAGGGTATTATGTCTTTGTGCATATGTTTGTAACAGGCAAAAGGAAACGAGATAGACACATGGTTCCTTTTGAGAATATGCATAGAATCACTTTCAAAGTCGATTTATGCATGTCCGTCCGTCCGTCCGTCTGTCTGTCTGTCCATGTTAAATTGTAAACAAAGTACAGGTCGCATTTATGATCCGAATTGGATGAAATTTGGCATAGGTCACTTATTCGGCCCAAGGGCGAACCCTATTGAAATTGGGACAAATCGGTTCAGATTTAAATATAGCTCCCATATATATATTTAACCGATTTAATGTAAACGGTCCCTATATATCTTTCGATTTGCACGAAATTTGGAACAGTCTAATCATTAAGGTCTAGAATGATGTCTGCCAAGTTTCGTGAAAATCGGTCCAGATTTAGATATAGCTCCCATATATAGTTTCGTCCGATTTCTTGTAAATGGTGCACCAAAGTCCTTATATATCATTCGATTTGCACGAAATTTGGCATATCGTACTGAATTAAGCCTAGAGTAATGTCTGCCAAGTTTCGTGAAAATCGGTCCAGATTTCTATATAGCTCCCATATATATTTTCGTCCGATTTAATGTAAATGGTGCCCCAAAGTCCCATATATCTTTCTATTTGTACGAAATTTGACATAACGTACTGAATTAAGCCTAAAATGATGTCTGCCAAGTTTCGTGAAAATCGGTCCTGATTAAGATATAGCTCGCATATATAGTTTCGTCCGATTTCATATAAGTGGTTCACCAAAGTCCCTATATATGCTTCGATTTGCACGAAATTTGACATAACGTACTGAATTAAGCCTAAAATGATGTCTGCCAAGTTTCGAGAAAATCGGTCCAGGTTTCTATATAGCTCCCATATATAGTTTCGTCCGTTGTCATGAAAATTGTGCACCAAAGTCGCTATATATCTTTCGATTTGCACGAAATTTGGCATAACGTACTGAATTGAGCCTATAGTGATGTCTGCCTTGTTTCGTGAAAATCGGTCCAGATTTAGATATAGCTCCCTTTTATTATATATTGATTTTAAGTAATTGACGCACCAAGGCACCAATAGGCTGATGGGAACAAATCGTTCTTAAATTAGTATAACCTAGCCGGTGACTAGTTTGTTTGAAATTGGTTAATATTTGGATAGAGCTTCAATATATATTTTCGCCCGATTTCAAGTAAATTGGGCATCAAACTCCTCATGTTAGTCAGATTGACATCAAATTTTGCACAACTTACAAAATTGAGCATAGAATTACGTAGTTGCGTTTTCTAGAAGTACAGACATAGCCCAACGGATGACCTATTTATATTTGTTTGAAGTCGATTTACATAATTTATGGATAGATCTAGGTAGATTCACATTTTGATAAATATCACATATTTTATTTCATCCAATTTCATGTTAATAGTCTGTTTAATATACCCATAGTGGTGAAGGGTATCATATAGTCGGCCCCGTCCGACTTTACTACTTTCCTTACTGGTTTAGTCATGTATATAAGAAACCCCTACAAAAGTCTTCCATATGTAGAAGACCTCGTACAAATCGAGAAATGTGTATTGGCCATTATATACGTCGGGTATACAAGTAAAACTTTATATAGCTCTCTTAGGGATATACAGCTTTATATTGGTTTTATATTAAAAGATACTGCCTAATTGATTTCTATTATTCCGCAAGATAATGTAAATACTGTATTTTTCTAATATTTGTTTGCTTTTCTCGTCTTCTTCATCTTTTCAAACCCAGATGTGACAATTCTAGTTCAGTTTTATATCAAGCTACTATTGTAATTGCTTTTTGCCTAGGGGAGGTAGTTTCATCTTCCTCATCCTCTTCACCGAGAACTGTCGCCGTCATTGTTGTTGTTATTGTTATGGTTTTTTGTTCAATTCAATTATTAAATGGGGAGAAAAGCTTTATTGCGCATTTAATAACTTAGGGAATTCTCGCCTGTGAACATTTGCGAGTACCAGTACCACTGGCAATTCGTACCACCAGTACCAGTGTACATCACTTTACTTGGGAGTACAACGAGAGACGGACGGACAAACGCACCAAAAAACACAGACAATAGAATTTCTTGAAATTTAAGATTCTCACATGTACAAAATATTGTACAAACAAACAGCCAAACAAATAAATGAATGAATGATTGGCCCAAGGGGCGTTAGCAAGGGGAGTAGCTGATGGAGAGGAAACAAAAAGAGATCTTCACGACACACAGCACAACAAACAAAGAAATGGACAGAACTTTAGTTTTGCCAAAAAAAAAAAAATATTCATTCATTCCGAAATTTCTTCAAATACTCATGGCAGCGAACGAAGTACATTTGCCGAAATTTGAAAAACAAAACAATTCAAGTCCGTTTTCAATTTCCCCATTATTTACACATTCGACACACGCTTACTCGCTTGAGTACCGGGTGGGGTTTGTTTCATATCAAAATTCCAAATTATTGCCTAAGACAATAACAATGTGTGATGTGGATAAAGCCACACAGAAATTGGAATGATTTTCAAATAGGGTTGCACATCAAAAAAAAAAAAAAAAAAAAAATGAGGACATTCAACTTTGGAAAGGGTGATACGTAGATGTTTTTGTTGGATCACACACACACACACACACAGACACATACATGGAAGTGGAATATATTAGATTTAAATTTAGATTATTATTGAAGAAAGGGGGTTTGAGTTCCTTGTACTCTCGTTCATATAAATACAATTTATGGAGATCCATGAAGGTAGTGAACGATAATTTGAAATTATTGATCCAAATTGCTGATGGAATGGGCTGTAATTAGTCATTTTCGGTTTTCAGAGGGTAACAAAATTTCCCGATAAAATAATGGCATAGACTCCATTTGGCATAAACTGCATACAATCAGTACCGCCTGATTTCCAGTATTTTAATGTACTTCGCCGCGTTCCTCAATTCGATCCACAATAGATACTTTATATGCTCGCATACGGAATTCGCCAATTCTAGGGAAATTATCTGATCAAAGTGGTTTGAGGTATTTTATGGGTTCCCAGAGGTTGTGCTTAAGAACATCGAAAAATGGGGAACGGTTCTCCCTGGGTTATCAACAAAAAGTGAACCGATATTGATCATTTTTGGTAGGTAGATTTGTTATATAATGGAAACTCAAAATACCAAATTACAGCCAATTTGTTTAAAAACCACGCCTAAACTCCCCGGAATATTGACAAAATGGTGGGTACCGTTATATGAGGTCTATGCTCAAAAGTAGACCGATGTCAGCCAAATTACAGCCAATTTATTTAAAAACCACGCCCAAACTCCCCGAGATATTGTCGAAATCGTGGGTACCGTTATATGAGGCCTATCCTCAAAAGTAGACCGATGTCGATAGTGTTTGGTAGGGAGATTTGTCATCCAATGTGAATTCAAAATACTCAAATCTAGCCCATTCGGTTGAAAAACTTGCACAAAATCCTAATATGCCGAAAAATTGAGAAGCTATACCCAAAAGTGGGCCAATATCGATCATTTTTGGTTGGAAACTTTGTTACACAATGGGAAGTCAAAGTACCAAATCATTGAAAAATGTGGCGAAAATACCGAATAATGCCGGTACAGTAATTTGAGGACTATCCTCAAAGGTGGACCGATATCTATATATTTTGGTAAGAAGATTTGTCATCCAATGAGAAAAAAATACTAAACTGTAGCCAAATTTGTTGAAACACTTGCCCAAACTACCCAAAATGCCGAATAACGCCGTTATAAGAGAGCTATCATAAAAGTGGACCGATATCGATAACTTTTGATAGCCTGAATTGCAACTCATTACAATACACAGTTCAAGATTACAGTAAATTCGTTAAAAAAATATGCCACAATAGAAAATATGGGGGTTATATGGAGGGTGTTTTTTCAAATTTCATTTCAAAGCTCTATCTTAATATACTGGTAGCGTAGCCCGTCCTCAAGCAAATAGACAGAAAAAATAGCAACATCAGCAGAAGTGATTCGAAAAGTAAAGAAGCGACTTGATCGAAACCCGCATCACAGTGGCCGAAAAATGACGCGAGCTAAACATAAACATAGCAATATTCCATTCGGCAAATATTGAAAAATGAGCTCGGGGTAAAACCATTGAAATTCTAAAGAGTGCGTTTGGCCGAAAGTTGTGAACTGCCGAATTTGGTTTTCTCCAATGAGAAAATATTTGTTGCCCAGCAGATTATAAACAAACAAAAGGATCGTGTTTACTTGCCAAAGAGGACAGCTGAAAATGTGCACCTTCGGATGGCCACCAGAACTCAAGCGCCGGCCATGGTGATGGTGTGGGCCGCTATAACAGCCAATGGTCGTACTCCGCTCGTATTATATCAACCATGACATCAGAATAAATGCCGAATATAAACGCAAAAATATTTTGAAGGGTGTATTAAAGCCTGGGGCACGCAAACATTTTAGCCGCAGACCTAGCACATTCCAACAGGACTCAGCACGATCGCACTCAGCATGCGCCACCCAAGAATGGTTACAAAATGTGGTTCCTCGCTTCATTTCCAGTGCACAATGGCCACCAAAATCTCCGAATACCAATCCGTTGGACTATTGTTTATGGAGTATTTTGGCAAGCAAGGTTGGTACTAGAAAATACCAAAGAGTCGATCACCCCAAGGACAAACCCTATTGAAATTGGGAAAAATCGGTTCAGATTTAGATATAGCTCCCATATATATATTTAACCGATTTAATGTAAACGGTCCCTATATATCTTTCGATTTGCACGAAATTTGGTACAGCCTAATCAATTAGGTCTAGAATGATGTCTGCCAAGTTTCGTGAAAATCGATCCAGATTTAGATATAGCTCCCATATATAGTTTAGTCCGATTTCATGTAAATGGTGCACCAAAGTCCCTATATATCCTTCGATTTGCACGAAATTTGGCATAACGTACTGAATTGAGCCTAGAGTGATGTCTGCCAAGTTTCGTGAAAATCGGTCCAGATTTAGATATAGCTCCCATATATAGTTTCGTCCGATTTCATGTAAATGGTGCACCAAAGTCCCTATATATCCTTCGATTTGCACGAAATTTGGCATAACGTACTGAATTGAGCCTAGAGTGATGTCTGCCAAGTTTCGAGAAAATCGGTCCAGATTTAGATATAGCTCCCATATATAGTTTGGTCCGATTTCATGTAAATGGTGCCCCAATGTCCCTATATATATTCCGATTTGCACGAAATTTGGCATAACGTACTGAATTGAGCCTAGAGTGATGTCTGTCAAGTTTTGAGAAAATCGGTTCAGAGTTAGATATACCTCCCATATATAGTTTGGTCCGATTTCATGTAAATGGTGCCCCCCAAGTCCCTATATATCTTTCGATTTGCACGAAATGTGGCATATCGTACTGAATGAAGACTAGAGTAATGTCTGCCAAGTTTCGAGAAAATCGGTTCAGATTTAGATATACCTCCCATATATAGATTCGTCCGATTTCATGTAAATGGTGCCCCAAAGTCCCAATATATATTTCGATTTGCACGAAATTTGGCATATCGTACTAAATTAAGCCTAGAGCGATGTCTGCCAAGTTTCGAGAAAATCGGTCCAGATTTAGATATAGCTCCCATATATAGTTTCGTCCTATTTCATGTAAATGGTGCCCCAATGCCCGATTTGCACGAAATTTGGCTAACTGTACTGAATTGAGCCTAGAGTGATGTCTGCCAAGTTTGGAGAAAATCGGTTCAGAGTTAGATATACCTCCCATATATAGTTTGGTCCGATTTCATGTAAATGGTGCCTCCAAAGTCCCTATATATCTTTCGATTTGCACGAAATGTGGCATATCGTACTGAATGAAGCCTAGAGTGATGTCTGCCAAGTTTCGAGAAAATCGGTCCTGATTTAGGTATAGCTTCCATATATAGTTTCGTCCGATTTCATGTAAATGGTGCCCCCAAAGTCCCTATATATCTTTCGATTTGCACGAAATTTGGCATAACGTACTGAATTGAGCCTAGAATGATGTCTGCCAAGTTTCGTGAAAATCGGTCCTGATTTAGATATAACTCCCATATATAGTTTTGTCCGATTTTATGTAAATGGTGCACCAAAGTCCCTATATATCCATCGATTTGCACGAAATTTGGCATAACGATAACGATTTAGATATAGCTCCCTTTTATTATAGATTGATTTAAAAAACGTTCTGAAATTAGTATAACCTAACCTGTGACAAGTTTGTTTGAAATCGCTTAATATTTGGATAGAGCTTCCATATATATTTTCGCCCGATTTCAAGTAAATTGGGCATCAAACTCCTCATGTTAGTCAGATTGACATCAAATTCTGCACAACGTATAAAATTGAGCATGGAATTACGTAGTTGGTTTTCTAGAAGTACAGACATATCCCAACGGATGACCTATTTATATTTGTTTGAAGTCGATTTACATACTTTTGTCCCACTGTAACAAACGAATGACATGTTTATGGATAGATCTAGGTAGATTCACATTTAGATAAATATCACATATTTTACTTCATCCAATTTCATGTTAATAGTCCTGTTTAATATACCCATATTGGTGAAGGGTATCATATAGTCGGCCCCGTCCGACTTTACTACTTTCCTTACTGGTTTTTCTCTGCAAAAATATGGATAATTGATAGATTTTTTTAGTTCTAGTTTTATGTATGATAAAATTTGGACCAAGATTTTGGGGGGAAAACAATATTGATGAAGTCAAGGTTCGGACTTACCTAATGCGGAAATTTATATAGAAAATATCTTCTAGGTCGAAAAAATTGTATATCGAAAAAATTTCCATAGATCAATAGTTCTATCAACTATAAATATATATTTTTGAGAGAGAAACCTCATTAAAAATTAGTTTATCCAAATTATTATTTAATTTTCTCCAATATATGAATTTTTTGAAGAAACATATGACATTAATTTAGTACAACTTTCATTTAATATCGACCATAAAAACTCCCTCCTTGCTTCATTGAATGAATTTTTCCAAAGATTTATGATGGTTGTCCAAACAACATTTCTAACATATTTTAATTGATGAATTCAACGAAAACGAAAATAGAACTGTAGCATTGTTCTATTTCTAAATGTATGCACCAACCCCCCTTATAAAAACTTCATAAATTTCAATTTAGTAGCCCTCATAGGGGAGAAAACCTAAACAAAATATGATGTGCGGGCATTAATGTTTCCAAATTAATAAATAATCGTAATGATCGAAGCGAATTACGAAGTATTCATATTTATGATGATGTAACGCTTTGGGAGTATGAAAAGGGAGTTAATCACATGCCATCAAGTAAAAAATTGGATAATTTTAATGTCAGTATGGAGGGTTAGGAAGAATTTTTGTCCATAGAAATTTTATGTTATTTATTGAAGACCTGCAGATGATTTTCAAATCTAGAGAAGACCTTTATAAGAAATTCTATTTATAGAAGATGTATTATAATTCCTTACAAAACTTTTTCTGCCTATGGAGGTTGATTAAAGGTTTTCTTACTGTAGAAGCCCGTGTACAAAATAAACGTTTTCTTTTTTCTGTGTATATATATATATCCATATACTGACTTTACAAAATTCTTTTAAAATTCCATTAAAAAAATTTTGAAAACATTTTTTGCGAGCACATTTATGATTTTTGGTACATATGTTAAGAAAAATATGCTGATTCGAAATCTGTTCGCGTTCACAAATTCGGATGCTGCGCACAAAAGTTATAGCGGTTTTAAATCTTGTATTTCAAATATAAATTAAATTAATTCCTATTTGTTGTAATTCGCGAATTTCTTCACAAATGGTTAAACACATTTGTTTTCTTTGCATATCAATATTTAAAAGCATGCCATTCGCGTATTAGTTGAAATCAGTTGATGCGCATGCGGTTTTCGTATAAACCGAATCAATGTCTTTCAATAATTATGAATTTTTCGATGTTTAATTTAGTGGTCAACGTGTGCCGCTCGATGCACTTTGCTATGCAAAAACCCTAAAAATGACAAAAAATCACGCAGCGTGCTTACGATTTTTATGCGCATCCGATTTCAGTAATCTCCTATGAAAATACACAAAAGGACACCTATTTTAAAAGGATCGGTTAAGAACCGCGGATGTGCCTCCACAATCGATTTTGGATAAAATACGCATATTATTCGCGTATCGATATATTTTTTACCTATTTTTCCACAGATTCGCGAATATGATAACTCAAGAAATAATGTATGTGAAATCAATTCGAAGAAAAATGCGATTATATACGCGAATTTGTCAAAATAAGTTTTTGCAGTTTTTCCCACATTCTAGGTACCTATATCTATAAAAAAAACTAAAATCACGAAATATTCTCCATAGACCAAATAAAGTAAATATATTCATGATTGGAATAAAATTCGATGCCCATTTAGTCATCTGTCCGTTAAAATAAATAAATAGAGCTCTCAATATTTAAGATAGAGCTTTGAAATTTTGCTCATACTTTTTTTACTACTCCTATGATGTTTGGTACAGTTCCCGGTTCACTATTTGGTATAACATTCATATATAAAAGTACCGTTATATTTTCGGTATTATGAGTGTTTTCAACACGTCTTTTAATCTATAAAAAACTAAAATCACGCGGTGTTCCGCGGAATTTGAATGGGCTTTCTTAATTTTAGACTCAAAAATATGTTTTTATAAAAATTTACGCACCAAAATTTCGTCTTTGGAACCCAATTGCAAAGAAGCTACGGTGAGCACATTCATGAGATATACCCTAAACGAAGCAAAATCACGAGTTCTACAATCCTATAATTAGTTTAGTCCATTATCTGGATGCGCATCCTATTTATAAGAAAAATTCAAAAAACACCGAAAATCCGGCTTCAAAATGTCAGAATCCATTTTGGGTGGATGCAGTGATTATATCGGAAAATCATACATTAGAACCATATTGTCCATGGGGTATTCTGCAACTTAGTCACTGATCATATGAGCGTGCGTTGTGTAGTTTAGCCACAAATCAGGACCGAACACAGGAAAACTCGTTGGCTTCAACACATTTTCACCCACTTTTTTTACATTACCACCATCACAGCATACCATAGTATGCTAAGTCGACTTAGCAAGTTTTAAAGTTCTTCACGTTTTAAGATTCTACGGTCCTTAATTTAAATTCTCTGAAATTTTGCTAATCATCGGCCTATTCAAACCAAAGTTATAAGCAAAAATGTACTTAGCATGGCACGTACGATAAAAGAAACTTCCATACTTTGAAAGCTTCTACTGAAAAACTCACTTTTCAGACTTAGCATACTATTCTTCGGAGGCGTCGATATATTTTAGTGGTCTGTCTTGTTCATCTTTGTCTTCTTGTGAACTTATAAACGTACAGGTATTATATCTCTAAATTACTTATAAAATGTTTAGAAGGCGCCTTCTCTCTGTATACGAGACAAACAGAGACAAGGACAAACAGATTTTTTCAAAGTATTCTCCAGCTTGATTTGCAATTGATGCAATTGTTAAATCATATTATCCACTCCCATTGTGACACCTCTAAATCATAGTTTGAACACCTCGAAAGAAAGGAATAAACAAGTCATTAGGTGCCAATTCAGCGATGTACGATCAGAACGAAAGAGAGCAATCCTAATTTCGGGCGATAAGCAGCATTGTCATAGTGAACAATGATTCGACTTCCATTTTTCGAATATTTTCAGAAGATTTCAGACGGAAAAGTTATAAACGATGAGTGGTGACTGAGTGGCACAACACTCAGTCACCACATGAATAGTTTTGCTGACGAAACAGTTTGTCTCCAAATACTTGTCCAATTTTAATTGAAGTTAAATTGTCTCTGAAGAACCAAGAGTTAGTTTGTAGTTTTTTTTTTTTTTGAAATGTTTTGTCACGAAATATTTTTATCGACATATCGCTTATAACGATGGTATCCAAAAGTCCCGCAAAAATGCTTTATATTTATTCGACAAAGCTTATAGCAACCAATTTCCAAGATCCCTTCACAGCCGGTATGTGGAAAAAATGAGGTTTTTATCGCCCTTTACGATTTTCGTATTATACAATAGGACATTCCAACAGGACTCAGCACGATCGCACTCAGCACGCGACACCCAAGAATGGTTACAAAATGAGGTTCCTCGCTTCATTTCCAGTGCATAATGGCCACCAAAATCTCCGAATACCAATCCGTTGGACTATTGTTTATGGAGTATTTTGGCAAGCAAGGTTGGTACTAGAAAATACCGGGAATAGGCTAAAATACCACAGAGCAACATTCGGACAGCGTGTGATGGTTTCATTGGCCGTTTGAAGGCCATAACTCGTGCTATATTTATTTGACAAAGCTTATAGCGACCAATTTCCAAGGTCCCTTCACAGCCGGTATGTGGAAAAAATGAGGATTTTATCGCCCTTTACGATTTTCGTATTATACAATACCCGTAAATACCAATGGAAAAATGCGCTAAAACCTTCTGAAAATTCATAATGTTTATATCCTCCATGATAACGTGGAGTGTATATTACATTTGCCAATCTGTTTGCACACTTCGAAATATTCTCCATAGACCAAATAAAGAAAATATATTCTTGATTAGAATAAAATTCGATGACCATTTAGTCATCTGTCTGTTAAAATAAATAAATGGAGCTCTCAATATTTAAGATAGAGCTTTGAATTTTTGCTCATACATTTTTACTTCTCCTATGATATTTGGTACAGCTCCCGGTCCACTATTTGGCATAACCTTCATATTTAACACAAGATTGCCGGAGGCGGTCATTTTGACCGTTTTTCAATTTCAAGTACAAAAAAAATTGTGTACATTATGACACAGCTTTTTCAAATTTGGTGACTTTTTGTACCGCATAGAACTACGTTTATTAATCTCAGTAGCAGCTTCCCCCTCTCTCATTCCCCGTATTCACATGTGCTATACCTATTTTACTAAAATCGGTCATCTTGACCTCTTGTAAAATATTAAATAATCAAACTATTTATACCCTACACAACTATGTTGTCAGGGTATTTATACCCTACACAACTATGTTGTCAGGGTATTATAGCTTTGTGCAGCCCCAAATGTTTGTAACGCCGCGAAATATTGGTCCTAGACCCACCTTTAAGTATACCGATCGTCATATCTCGACTAGCTGAGTCGATCTAGACATGTGTGTCCGTCCGTCCGTCCGTCCGTCCGTCCGTCTGTCCATTATAATTTGTAAACACGATACAGGCCGCAGTTATGGACCAATCTTCACGAAATTTTGCATGTAGGAAGGGTTCTGGCCAATGAAGACCCCTATTGTTTTTGGAAAAGATCGGTTAATATTTAGGGGATGAAATGGACCAAAAACATTATTTTTGTCGGTTTTTCTGGTCGCTCCAGCGGCCGCAATTATGGCCCAAACACCGCGAATTTTTGCATGAAGAAGGGGATCGGGCCAGAGAATAAGCATGCATGTTTTGATAAAGATCGGTCCATATTTAGCGGGTCAAATGGACCCTGACTTTTGTGTGAAAAATGACAAAATTTGTATTCTATGGCATATATATTTACTCCTGGAGGATGTAGACCCGAGGAGTTGATAGCATATCCAAGAGGAGTGGTTGGCCTTTAAATTGATACCAAATATAGTGATGTACCTACTCAGATGTGGGAGTTACAGTCAAATATTATAGGTGCTTACGTATTCAGATATTATTTAGTAACCCATTACCAAATTTAAAGGGGGAATATCGGCCTGATGGCTTTAAAAGTTTTCATGAAGTTCCAGTTATGGTCAAGAACAAAGCCTACTATTTTCGGTGATGATCAGATTAAAATTTTGGGATGAAATGGACCGAAAACTTAATTTTTTGTGTGTTTTCGAGTCGAGTATAATCCGAAAATCACAACAAAAACCACAGTGAAGGTAATCTGGACAAGTAATTAGAAGGACTGTACTGAATATTCGAAAAAGTAAGTACGAGGTGTTGTTGACCTCTAATCGGGCATGATGGGGCAATATCACGAAATATTACTCAGACTCGGAATAAACATCCTCAGAAAGTTAGAGTTCGTGGTAGTTGTGTAGGGTATCGTATGGTCGGCCCCGTCCGACTATACTGCTCCGCTCACTGGTTTTATTATTGTATAAAGTAAATTTCTTATATGACCAAATCAGTACAACAACATCGAAACCCGTTTGCTACTCTAGACACAACACAAACGAACACACAAATCGGGAAAAATAAATTTTATATTTCCAGTCGATTTCACTCTTAGAGTAAACACTTACCCTTTTTGGAACATTTTGTCCGCGCTCTTATTTTTCAAAAAGGGAAACTCGAGAGCCCTCTCACGAAAAAAAAATAATAACAACGTTCTGTAGGATTGTTAATAATGTAAAAAAATATTAAAAAATAAGTTAAAAAAATGTTCTTTACACAATAAAAATTCTTTCAGAATGAGGTCATTTTGACCGATTTTAGGCAATATAGGTATATACAAAATTCCAGTCTTCCTAGTGTTAAAGGTACCGTTATATTTTCGGTATTATAAGTGTTTTAAACACGTCTTTTAATCGTAATTTGGAACATTAGGTTCCCATTGGGTAGCAAATCTTCCTACGAAAATTATCGATATCGGTCTATTTTCAATAATGGCCCCCATACAGTGGTACTACCAAATATTCGGTATTATGCGCATTTTTTGTTCGTTTTTTAACCGAATTGGTTGTAATTTGATACAATAAGTTCCCATTGGATTGCAAATCTCCCTACCAAAAATTATCGATATCGTTCCACTTTTTAGGATAGCACCCATATAACGGCAACCTCAAATTTTCGGTATTTTGTGGATTTTCGGTACGTTTTTATGTCGAATAGGTTGTAATTAGGTTCTTGGTGTTCTTATTGGGTAGCAAATCTCCATACCAAAATGTATAGATATCGGTCTCCTTTTTAGGATAGCTCCCACTTAATCAAATAGTCGGTATTTTGGGAATTTTTGTAATTTTTTAACCGAATTGACTGGAATTTTGTAGATTAAATTACCATTGGATAGCAAATCTCCCTAACAAAAATAATCGATATCGGTCTAATTTTTAGATTAGCCCCCTGATAAAATTATCACCACTATTAGGTATTTTGTGGGATGTTGGGCATGTTTTTTTAGACGACTTGGCACTCTTCTGGTTTTCATTGGGTGTTAAATCGTACTACCACAACTTCAATATGGAATAGCGCGCCATTAAATCCCGATAACGATACCAGGTATCTTAAACGATGGTATAAAAAGTTCGGCACGGATGAACTTTAAGACGTTTCTGAGCGGAGCAGTATAGTCGGATGGGGCCGTCCATACGATACCCTACACAACTACCACGGAACTCAAATTTTCTGCGGATGTTTATTCCGAGCCTGGACAATATTTCGTGATATTGGCATCCACTTGCCCGATTAGAGGTAAACAGCACCTCTTCCTCACACTGACATATTTTCAGAATATTACGAGTATTCAGTAGAGCTATTGTCCAGATTCCCTTCACCGTGGATTGTGTTGTGATGTTCGGCTTTCATTTGTGGTCTATATATCGACTCGAAAATAACACAAAAAATTAAGTTTTTGGTGCACTTCATTCCAAAATTATTATCTGATCATCACCGAAAATTATAGGCGTTGTCCTTGACCATAACTGAACCCTTATGGAATATTTCAAAGCGATCAGCGCTATAGTTCCGCGCTCTAGAGTGATAATGGGTTACTAAATAATATACGGATACGGAGATACCTGTAAATATTACACCTACATATTTACAGGTATCTCCGTATCTCCCACATCTGAGCACATACAACAATATAATTGGTATTAATTTAAAGGTCAACCACTCCTCTTGGATATAATATCAACTTCTCCGGTCTATGTCATTCAGGGGTAAATATATACGCTATAGAATACAAATTTTGTCATTTTTCACACAAAAGTCAGGGTCCATTTGACCCGCTAAATATTGACCAATCTTTATCAAAACAGGCATGATTATTCTTTGGCCCGATCCCCTTCTCCATGCAAAATTTCACGATATTCGGGCCATTATTGCGGCTAAATATTAACCGATCTTTCCCAAAAACAATAAGGGGTCTTCATTGGCCAGCACCCATCCTACATGCAAAATTTCTTGAAGATTGGTCCATAACTGTGGCCTGTATCGTGTTTACAAATTATAATGGACAGACGGACGGACGGACACACATATCTAGATCGACTCAGCTAGTCGAGATATGACGATCGGTATACTTAAAGGTGGGCCTAGGACCAATATTTCGCGGCGTTACAAACTTTTGGGGCTGCACACAGCTATAATACCCTGACAACATAGTTGTGTAGGGTATAAAAAATACAACTGACAACCTGAAAAATGTAATTTGAGGTACTTCGGTTGAAAATTCTTCTCGAACTCGAATTCGGTTAATACTAATAGATGTTTCTACTCAATAAGGATCTAATCTATAAAATTACAGCCGATTTGGTTAAGACATATGTCCAAACTCTCCAAATTATAGAAATTTGGGATATGACATTATATGTGGGCTAGCCTAAAAATTATATGCTTCAAAATACTGAATATTGAAGTTTACCGTTATATGGGTAGCTACTCGGAAACATGCGTCAATATTAATTTTTTTTTTATATTTTTCTCAATGATAATCCATATTATTCTGTTAAAAAATGTGCCTAATAGTGTTATATGGAGACTTCCCTAAAACGTGGACCTATATTCCCCATTTGAAATACCAACATTAGTGCCAAATTTTAAATCTCTATAATATATATACGCAATCTCTATTGTCATTTCAACTGAAAGATGGACAGACATGGCTAAATCGACATAGAATATGGAGTCTCCGTCGGCTATTTCGAGATGTTGCAAACGGAGTGAAAAATTAAATATAGACTCAACCTAATGGTTGCTAGGCAACACTTAGACCAAAAATATAAATGGTAGGCCGTTTATTGAATATGTATCTTTTTTCCATAGAAGGCCTTTTCTAAGTAGTATTTCTTCGAAAGACTTAAGATCTCCATTTAGTATTCATTTGTATGTCTTATGCAATATGTATAATTACTTTTAAACGGAAATAGTTTTCTTAATTGGATTTTGTTTACATTCTTGGCTACGCACTTCCTCCTGCGATATTTTGAGTTCTGTTCCGTTACATCATTTACGTATCATCTACACTGGATGCTATTACTGTTCAACTGAATTCACTTACAACGACACACATACGCACACACATAAACATTCATTAAAGTTCGAGCAAATTGCATTGACTGATGTGTGTATATGTGTGTATGTATATGGGGATATGACCCGCATTTCTTTTTTCTCATTCATTATGACTGTGACTCATAGGACAGACAGACAAACAATATCGCTCAGCAATATTGGAATTTTTGTCTATTTATATCTGCAATTGTGGTTGTTTTTTTGTTGTTTGTTTGGTATTTGTTATTGTTATTGTTGTTTTGTGTTGTGGTCTCTGGTTTGTTTGTTCGTTTTGCGGGTAAGAGGAAATTTCCTACTATGCCACTTTCCGCATCCGCTTTAAAACGGAACATATTGTAGATGGATTTGTGTGCAATGGCATTATGTCGTCATCATCATCATTGTTCACTTCAGTTCAGTCAATCAGTCAGTCACTCACACAGTCGACATTAAATGTAACACGCCAAATGACATTGTTCTCACAATACCGTTTTAGACAGCAACAAAACAAAATAAAACAGATACACTATGTTATATGAATGTATGAAGACATGTGTGATGTGCTGTTGTTGTTGTTATTGGTGTTTCCAAACAATTGCTCTATTTGTACTTGCTCTAGTAAATGTTTATCACTTTTGACATCTCAATTCACTCGCACTTTCATTCGCAGGCCGCACAGCAAACAAATCGTATCTATCTGAATGTCGTCTAACCCAGTTGTTGACATAGATACAGTCACAGCAGCAGATATTTATTGACAGATTACAGTGACAGTGACGTTGCAGTTTTTTTTTTCTTCTTCAAAGATCACTCAGTGATATATTTCCCATGCAAAAAAAAAAAGACTCCCAAGGAATCTGGGAAAATTATTTGATTTTGTTACAATGTTGCTTGGAATGTTACTTCCGTTCTAATGCTCGGCATTCTCTCTTCGCAAGAAAGTATTTCATCTATAACGGAATGTTATCAATCATATTTATTTAGCTGTCAAAAGAAAGTCAGGAAGGAAGGAAGGAATTAAACAACATTGTATCGAGAGGAACTTCTATGTTGGATGAAGTAAGCAAAGAACATTAATGGAAATTTTAATGTAATAAAAATGCATTTCTATTTTTAATGGTTATGACATATTCTTCAAAATTCTCTCCAATATTTATATATACGTCAGATAATATTCTTATGAATCCATTCATATTGTCACGCTTATACATCTGGTAGTCCTTAAGGAAATATTCAATAAAAATCTCGCTAATAAATCGAATTTTCCCTCAGTATTCATATAAAATCCTGATAGCCCTTCTGGAAATTTTCATAACCAGTTCTATTTATAACTGAAGTCCTAGAGTAATATTTAAAATTAATTCACCTTCAGGAAATATTCTTAAAAACCTATACGTAGACATCTGATAGTCTATGAAATATTCTTTGAAAATCCAAGATAATAAATCGGATTGTTATGCCTCAAATATTCTTTAAAAATCCAGCACATATAAATCGGACAATTCCTCAGAAATTATTCATAGGTATTCTAAATATAAATGTCCTTCTATATGTATTACACGAGGGAAATTGATTGATATATTCTATTTGACATTTGTATCAAAATAATTTGGAAAATGCATATGTGAATTTTATAACACCAATGCAGAAGTCGGTAGCAGTGCATGAAATAAGGAAACAATGGAATTCTAGTGATTCTAGCAATCTAGTGAGTGGAGAGATGATTACACCTTGTATTATATCTATCATGAAACGAGACATGAATTTGGCGACGGATTTATGGTTAATAGGAGAATAAAAGACCTCGCCTCCAGATTCACTCCAGTAGATGAGTGAATTGCTATAATCTGTACAAAAGCGAAGTTCTTTTACAACTGTCTTATTTGCGCCCCATGCTCCGACGGAAGACAAAGAGAAACAGACCAATGACATTTTTTACGAGCGCCTAAGGCTACACTGAAAGCTTTGGTGCAAGCACATGCTCCAGTAGATATAAAGAAGGAAACCTAGTGACAGATACAGACAGCGTGTTGAGGATCTGGAAGGAGCACTTTAAAAAGCTACTCTTCATGGAATAGTGGCGGTGAAAAATAAGAGATGACGGTATAGAGTGCATACCACCTACCCAAGATGAGGTCAGAATAGCAATCAATCGACTGAAGAATAAAAAAGCAGCACGTGCCGATGGGTTTCCAGCCGAACTATTCAAGACTGGTTGCCAGATGCTGGTAAGGAGCATGCGCCAGCATATTAGTACAATTTGGCTAGAGGAATGCATGCCCATAGATTGGAACCTATTAAATTAATACGGCTATGCAGGATAACTTTAAGTGGCACAAGGTCAGCAGTTTAAGTAGAAAGGACCTATCGCAGCCCTTCAATACCGAACGAGGATTCAGACAAGGTGACAGTTTGTCATGTGATCTTTTTAACATCCTGCTGGAAAAGGTCATACGAGACGCAAAGGTGAACAGAAATGGCACTCTGTACACCAAACAAACATGTTAGTCGCCTACACCGATGTAATGGGTCGAACGGTAACAGTCACCTTTGAACAAATTGAAAAGGAGTCTGTCAAGTTGTTCTGGCAATAAACGGCGAGAAAACCAAGCTGATGGTATCAACGCGCAAGACGTCCAGTAGACTCGGACCAACTGTGGAACTTGAGAACTACAGCTTCGAGGTAGTTAAAGACTTTATATACCTTGGTACCGCCATAAATAAAACGAATGACATCAGTTTTGAAATTCGGCCAGACCAAAAAAAACAAAAATGATTTCTTCAAAAATCCATGCCTATAAATCTGATAGTGTTTTTATGAAATATTCTTTAAAAATCCACTCTTATAAATCAGATACTTCTTCAGAAATTATTCATAGGTATTCTGAATATAAAAGTCTTTCTATAAGTATTCTACGAAGGAATTTATATATATCTTTCATAGATAACACAAAGTATAGATCGGAGATTACGTTGGAGAATTCTGAAACTTTTAGCATAAGCACATAAATTTACTGTGAAAAAAGTCCCTGTTAGGCATCATGACAATGCGAAAAGAAGAAACCATAACAATCCAAGCACTCCCACATCGGCTCAAATCAGCAACTTATGTCCCGACAAAACGTTGAATTGATGGGTCAGACCTGACTGGTACCCGCACATCAAGAAAACCAATTTTCATCTCCACAAGAAGCCTTTTTGTCTTTTTGATTTTATGTCATCTTCTTTGTTATGTCTTGTCTTGTTTCTTTTTATTCACTTGATTACATTTTCTTAATTTGGCATTTATGTCAACATTATTTGGAAATTGCATATGTGAATTTTATATCACCATTGCAGGGGTATAGCAGTGTCTGAAATAAGGAAACAATGAAATTCAAAACTAACCACAATTCAGTGAGTGAAGAGCCGACGGTTGTTAGCAAAAGAAGAAGAAATCCTTGTATAGATCGCTTATGGAGATCTTCAATATATTAATCCGGCAAAGCAGGTTCATTTGGTAGTTTAGTTATATATATCTTCCATATATGTCATGTCTTCCTTATATAGATTCCTATAAATAGATGAGATTCTATATGTGTATAATCTGCCGAAAATGTGATCTGCAGAAACGTTAATCTCGCTATCCTGAGAGTATATATTGTCTTTTCTATATAGAGAATATATTTCTTCTACTGAAAGACGATCTTCCGTAAATATTCTAGAGTTAGAAAATCTTCTCTAGAGAGAATTTCTTTAATAAATGATATAAATTCAGCAAGTCATCTGCTGAAAATTTTCCCTAAATAGAAATCTCTCTTCGAACAATTTTAATAGTTGCAATTACAAAATTCTTATGAATGAATATATTCATGCAAATGTATGTATGTAGACATATGTGTATGTATATAATTATGATTCTATCTTTGACACTTACAATACAAACAACAACAGCTGTGTGATTATTATGCAATACTAATTGTGAATGGCTGAGAATTACTTGTATGAAAATATGAATGAATAATTGAAGCGTTGAAGAGAATTTGTGCGTGTGTGTGTAATCTGACAGTTTTCCCTGCAGTATCCGCTTCTTCTTACCTCTCAGTTTCTTTAATCGTACAGAGAACTGTAAGTAACACCAACACGAATGGTTGGTCGAGTATCGTTGACGACTTAGAATTAGTGCCACAAACAACGAGAACAGCATCATTGCACTGTGGGTCAGGATTCGGGTTAAGAAGCTTCTTATCATGCCAATACACATCCAAGATTGTAACAAAAATTATGCTGCAACATGTTGGATATATAAATATATTTCTTCAATCACTACACAATCTAAGTCCACGGAAAATAAAAATTATTTTTCTATTTCTGCATTACCAGCCCATAGTGTTTTGTTTTCTTGTCAACTGCAATCATAATTCGCTTATGGCAAGCAATATCAGTACGCTGAGTTCTACGTCGTCTTTCAAGTGGCAGAGTTCACTTCCGTTCTGCTGGATTTAGATTTGTCTGTTCGTGTGTGTGTGTGTTTCAAGCAGCATAGCAGCCTGGTTGTTGACGTTTTCTTGTGGCATTTCTTTGCTCTGTTCAGCTCAATGTTGCTGCTGCTGGCAAATGTGTCATTAAAATTGCAGCAACCTCAGTCGTAAAAGTAACAACAACAACAATGACAATCAATTGCTATAAAAAGCAACAGCAACAAAAACTTCATCATGTAATGCAATAATATTCGCAATGCTTGCTAATCTGAAGAGAACTGTCGCTCTCGCTTAAGGACAGAGAGAATACGAATTGCATTGCTACCGGTGGGCCAACATAATGACTAGCTGGCTGGCTGGCCTATTTGTTTTTGTTGTTATTCGTGGGTTGCTGTTATTATTTTTTCATTTTCATTCATGAATTCATAATAATTGCTGGCTACAAACATACATACATTCGTACCGACATACATTCGTACAGTGGCAACAACAGTAGCAGCAGCAACAACAACAACACAACATACAGTCTGTTGTGATTTTTCTTCATTCACAATTTTTTGTTGTGTATTTTTAGTTCATTGCACGAGTACCATCTACAGAGGGTTATCAGATATGTGCTGGCTTGCAGATCACTGTTGACTGTTGGCTTTTATCCCAATGTATTCCAAAGGAGTAAAGTCTAAATGAGGTCGAGTTGAATTTTTATATGTACCCTACACAACTATGTTGTCGGGGTATTATAGCTTTGTGCAGCCCCAATAGTTTGTAACGCCGCGAAATATTGGTCCTAGACCCACCTTTAAGTATACCGATTGTCATATCCCGACTAGCTGAGTCGATCTAGACATGTGTGTCCATTCGTCTGTCCATTATATTTTGTAAAAATGTTACAGGCCACAGTTATGGACCAATTTTCACGAAATTTTGCATGTAGGACCGGTTCTGGCCAATGAAGACCCCTATTGTTTATTGTTGTTTGGTAAAGATCGGTTAATATTTAGGGAATGAAATGGACCAAATACTTAATTTTTGTCGGGTTTTTCGTTCTAGAGGCCGCAATTATGGTCCGAACATCGAAAATTTTACATGGAGAAGGAGATCGGACCAAAGAATAAGCATGCCTGTTTTGATAAAGATCGGTCATTATTTAGCGGGTCAAATGGACCATGACGTTTGTGTGAAAAATGACAAAATTCGTATTCCATGGTGTATATATTTAGTCCTGAAGGACATGGACTCGAGAAGTTTATAGTGTATCCAAGAGGAGTGGTTGATCTTTAAATTGATACCAATTAGAGGGCGGAAATATAGCACTGATGGCTTAGAAATTTCCCATGCGAATATATGTATGGTCAAGGACAACGCCTATCATTTTCGGTGATGATCAGATAATAATATTGGGATGAAGTGGACCGAAAACTTAATTTTATGTGTTTTTTTTCGAGTCGATCTATAGGCCACAATTGAAAGCCGAACATCACAATACAACCCACGGTGAAGGGAATCTGGACAATCTGAATATTAGTAATAATAATATTTGTTGACCTCTAGTTGGTCAAGAGGGTGCAAATATCGCGAAGTGTTGCCCAAGCTCAGAATGTAGTACAACAGAAAGTTAGATTTTCGTGGAAGTTGTGTAGGGTGTCATATGGTCGGTCCAGACCGACTATAATTCTCCGCTCACTGTTTTTTTTTTTTTTTTTTTTGAAATATCTTTATCCTGAAATCATATTATAGAAACATACAAAATGTCCGGTAGGACGATAGCATACGAGGTATGATCAAACAAATAAAAAAGTCGCGTGTATTCAAAATTCCTTATATCGATCGGGGACTTCATACGGAGACTATGTTATCGTATTATGTGGTTGTAGGTTGTTCATTCATTGGAAAAAATAATAATTTACCAGGGACATTTGGACATTTAAATGGGACATTTGGTATGGGGACTCTTTTAAAACGTCGACCTCTATTGAACGATATGTGAAATTAACCCACTTTAATGAGAAAAAAATACAAATACCGAAAATGACGCGGGACCTTTATGTGTGGGCTACATCAAAACTTGGGCCTATATAGAAAATTTTCCGCAAAAATGTGTGTTGGCCCTTCAATAGCCTGGAATGTCAAAAATTACACTCACTACAATGGGAAAATGCTACTAACAATCGAAATACGGACAGAGGTGTTCAACCCTTATATGGGGACTATGGCAATACATGAACCTACATTGATCAATTTCTATGTCTCCAGGAACCCTTTTTGCCTAGTTGCAGCCATATTGGTGATAAAATGCGGTCATGCCCTCAAAATCCTGAAAATAGTTCGGCGCCGTTATATGGGTGGTACATCAAAACGTAAACCGATATCGATAATTTTTAGTAGGAAGAGAAATTAAAAATCAAATCGGTTGAAAAACATGCTCAAAAACCCTAATAATGGGATGAACCATTATATGGTTCTACTCGAAAACTTGGGCCAATGTTGATATTTTTTCGGAAGGGAGATTTTCTACTCAATGAGAATCCAAAATATAAAATTACAGTCAATTTTGGTTGACAAACATACCCAAGCTCCCAAAATAAATAATAATTAGGGTGTACCATTATATAGGATCTACACTGAAACTTGTGTCAATATTGATAATTTTTGCTGCGGATATTTTCTATTTAATGAGAATCCAAATATACTGAAATTTGGTATGTAGCGTTATGTGAAAAATACATATGCGAATTTTGTAACACCAAAGTAGAGGTTGGTAAATAAATAAACAATAGAATGCAAAACTAGTCACAATTGAGTGAGTGGTAGTAGAATAAACGGTTGCAAAAATTACAACCAACAAATAAGGGAGAGGCGGAGAAAGAGACCAAAACAGCCGAACAATGGTGGTTGTGATGGAGGTGTTTTTCCCTTCAAAGCAATGCTAAAAAATTAACCTACATTAAAATCCTATATTATTGTCCTCTAAAAATCGGGAATGCTTTCTTTTAGCCGTACCGTTTGGAAAATGGTTCTAGGTTATTAAATTGGGCGGCAGTTTCAATAGTTGGGGTTATGTCCAAAATTTGGATCCATATTGGACATATTCTAAGGAATGCAAAAGTTTCACCTTTGAAAAAATAAGGGAACTATACCAAAACGGCCGACATATCCCATTTTCTATTGCCAATCCGATAAGAAGTAGTCACTATGCCCGAGCAAAATTTTGAAGCTCGCCATGTCAACACTTGTCCATAACTCGAATCACCGAAAAAACCAGTGAGCGGAGCAGTATAGTCGGACGGGGCCGATCATATGATATCCTACACAACTACCAGGGAGCTTTAACTTTCTGTGAATTTTTATTCCGAGCCTGGTCAATATTTCGTAATAGTTGCACCCTGTTGCCCTAAATATTATTATCCAAATATTATTAATATTCAGTACAACCCTTCTAATTACTTATCCAGATTGCCTTCACGGTGGTGTGTGTTCGACTTTCAGTTGTGGCCAAAAATCGACTTCAAAAAAAAAACACACACACACACACACACAAAAATTAAGTTTTTGGTCCAATTCATCCCAAAACCAGTGAGCGGAGCAGTATAGTCGGACGGGGCCGACCATATGATACCCTACACAACTTCCACGAAACTATAACTTTCTGTGGTTCTATATTCTGAGCTTGGGCAATATTTCGCGATATTTGCTCCCTCTTGACCGACCAGAGGTCAAGAAATATTAAAAAAATTCCGTACAGCCCTTCTATTCACTTGTCCAGATACCCTTCACCGTGGGTTGTGTTGTGATGTTCGGCTCTCAATTTTGGCCTATAGATCAACTCGAAAAAAACACCAAAAAATAAGTTTTCGGTCCACTTCATCCCAAAATTATTATCTGATCATCACCGAAAATTATAGGCGTTGTCGGTGACCAAAACTTGAACCTCATGGGCAATTTCAAAAAACTTGAACCTCATGGACAATATCAGCGCTATATTTCCACCCTCTAGTATGGTAATGGGTTACTAAATAATATATGAATACGTAAGCACCTGTAAATATTTATGTGTAAGTCCTGCATCCGAGTACATACGACAATATAATTGGTATCAATTTAAAGGTCAACCACTCCTCTTGAACATAGTATCAACTTTTCGGGTCTAGGGCCTTCAAGGGTAAAAACATACTCTATAGAATACAAATTTTGTAATTTTTCACACAAAAGTCAGGGTCCATTTGACCCTTTAAATATTGACCGATCGTTATCAACACATGCATACTTATTCTTTGGCCCGATCCCCTTCTCCATGCAAAAATTCGCGGTGTTTGGGCCATAATTGCGGCCTCTGGAGCGAAAAGAAAAACCGACAAAAATAAAGTTTTTGGTCCATTACATCCCCTAAATATTAACCGATCCAAAAACAATAGGGGTCTTCATTGTCCAGAAGCCATCCTACATTCAAAATTTCGTGAAGATTGGTCCATAACTGTGGCCTGTATCGTGTTTAGAAATTATAATGGACAAGCACTCCTCTTAGATATATACGCTCTAAAATACAAATTTTGTAATTTTTCACACAAAAGTCTAGTGTGGTAATGTGCTACTAAATAATATATGAATACATAAACACCTGTAAATATGTAAGTGTAACTCCCACATCCGAGTACATACGACAATATAATTGGTAACAATTTAAAGGTCAAGCACTCCTCTTAGATATATACGCTCTAAAATACAAATTTTGTAATTTTTCACACAAAAGTCTGGGTCCATTTGACCCGCTAAATATTGACCGATCTTTATCAAAACAGGCATGGTTATTCTTTGGCCCAATCCCCTTCTCCATGTAAAAATTCGAAATGTTTTGGCCATAATTGAGGCTCCTGGAGCGACCAGAAAAACCGATAAAAATTAAGTATTTGGTCCATTTCATCCCCTAAATATTAACCGATCTTTACAAAAAACAATCTTTGACCAGAACCCATCCCAAATTCAAAATTTCATGAGATTAACTTCGTGAAGATTAACTGTGGCCTGTATCGTGTTTACAAATTATAAAGGACATACGGATGGACGAGATATGACGATCGGTGTACTTAAAGGTGGGTCTAGGACCAATATTTCGCGGCGTTACAAACTCTTTGGGCTGCACAAAGCTATAATACCCTGACAACATAGTTGTGTAGGGTATAATGATCCGACTTTTGGGAATTTGGAGTTATGTACATGTGATTTAAATTAATAGAATGACTAATTCCTTACAGTGGAGGGTATAAAAAAATCTCCATTTATTTTGCAATTCATTCATTCGATTCTAAGTAAACTACAACAGCACTCGGTGCAGCGTTTCGTTAACACGTTTTTTATCTGTTCCAATTAAATAATAACTTCTTCGAAATGTAACTATTTTAACGCCAGTTATTCGAATTGTTTAGACGTTAATGGAGTTTTTTTTTTCGTAACAAAAAAATTCAAATCCAAACAAATACATTGAAGTATTGCGGTGGCTTTGCTGGCGATTACGGCTGTGATGATGATGATGACGACGAAGCTGATCATCACGACGAAGATAATTATAACAACAACGATAATAGAAATAAATGCACAAAACAACGGTATCTGTGTGGAGGTGTTAGCGGTGTAAGCTCAAGCTTGATTGATGCCGACATATAACAACTGTGGCGCCACCACTACCTTTGCAACAGACAAGGCAAACAAAATGTACAACAACGGTATGTGTATGTATGCCGTGTTGTGTGTGTGAGTGTAAATGTTTTCACTGCACTGAGCTCTATAAAGATAAGGTCATTGTGTGCTTTTGTGTTGTAGCTGCAGATTGCTCTTTAGAGAGCTCTACATTTTCCACTCTTAAGATCCCCCATAACGTGGCCCCACCAACAGCAATACTATATACATACATATGTGTGAGTACTGTCAGTTGACAGTTGCTCCACAACAACAACCTCCTCCTCCGCCACGCTCTAAACCAGACCCCAAAATTCAATGAATGAATGAATATTTTCTCATATGCATGCATGTGCTCACGATGTTGTTAAAAGATTAACTTTGTGTTCGTGTATTGGGGGGTAGGGGGTTTGAATGAGTGCACTGGGGTGTGCGTGTGTGTGTGTGTGTGTGTGAACTAATGAAATGTATGAATGAAATGCAACTTGATTACTCAAGTACTGTTGAATAGACATTTGAATGGATGGATGGATGCTGAACAAAGACAGACTGACTGACTAACTGAAACAAGCGTGTGAATAGTCTCGAAGCTATTCGTTGAACTGTCTCATGCCGGAGAGACAAACAGACACACACGGTCATACAGCACGTTTATTGCCTTGCTGTTGGCCGGCCAAGTGCAACAGCGAATGTGTGTGTGTGTAACATCAACTCCATAGATCACAGTTACTGTCATTCCAATCAGAATAGATGCAATTGGAATTTACGATAAAAGACAATAATTGTTAATAACGATTTCACGTAGAATTGCATATTTTTTTATTTTGTTAAGGGATTTCAATTGTAAATAATTATTTCTGTGGAGGGGATTATTTTATTTTGGAAAAGGGGGTGCATTCAAATTTCCTTAAAATGGTCACTTGTTATGAAAAAATAATGTACCAAATTACAGGCATTCAGGTTGGAAAATTGGAGCGAAAATTAAATGACATATTTGGAAGAAGGGCTATTTTAAAACATTAACTTATTTGGAAAGAATTTGGCATATCGGATTCCTGGTGATATACCAAATTGCGATATACCAAATTTTATCCACTTCAATGAGAAAATTCGGTTAAATAAAAGCGAACATTGAGCCGGTCATAAATTGCAACTATAGAGTCAATATTCAGCACACAATAAGATTTACCCTCCAATATATATATATATATATACAATCTACCGTCATGATAATGAAAAACCAGTGAGCGGAGCAGTATAGTCGGAAGGGACCGACCAAACGATACCACGGAACTCTAACTTTCTGCGGAAGTTTATTCCGAGCCTGGGCAATATTTCGTGATATTTAGTCCCTACAGCCTGATTAGAGGTCAACAGCACCTCTTCCTTATATTAACATATTTTCCGAATATTACTATTATTATTCAGTACAGCCCTTCTAATTACTTGTCCATATTCCCTTCACCGTGGGTTGTGTTGTGATGTTCGGCCTATTATTGGCATCGACTCGAAAAAAAAAACACAAAAAATAAGTTTTCGGTCCACTTCATCCCAAAATTATTATCTGATCATCACCGAAAATTATAGGCATTGTCCATGACCATAACTGGAACCTCATGGAACATTTCAAAGCGATCAGCGCTATATTTCCGCCCTATATTGTGGAAATGGTTTATTAAATATTATCTGAATACGAAAGCACCTGTAAATATTCAAGTGTATCTCCCGCATCCGAATAGATACGACAATATAATTGGTAGCAATTTAAACGCCAACCACTCCTCTTGGATATACTATCAACTCTTCGGCTCTATGTTCTTCAGGAGTAAATATATACGCTATTGAATACAAATTTTGTCATTTTTCACACAAAAATCAGGGTCCATTTGACCCGCTAAATATTGACCGATCTTTGTTAAAACAGGCATGCTTATTCTTTGGCCCATAAGCATCCCCTTCTCCATATAAAAATTCGAGATGTTTGGGCCATAATTGCGGCCTCTGGAGCGTCCAGAAAAACCGACAAAAATTAAGTATTAAGTCCATTTCATCCCCTAAAGATTAACAGATCTTTACAAAAAACAATAGGGGTCTTCATTGGGCCGAACCCTTCCTACATGCTAAATTTCGTGAAGATTGGTCAATGACTGTAGCTTGTATCGTGTTTACAAATTATAATGGACAAACGGACGGACGGACGGGCACACATGTCTAGATCGACTCAGCTAGTCGAGATATGACGATCGGTATACTTAAAGGTGGGTCTAGGACCAATATATAAAATTACAGCCAATTTGGTTGAAACACATGTCCAAAATAGCGAAATTCGGGATGGAGCGTTTTATGGGAGATACCCCAAAAAATGGATTTTCCACCCAATGAGATCTCAAAATACCAAATTGTAGGCGATTACGTTGAACAACGTCCCCAAAAACTTTTAAAATACCGCATACTGGGGGGCACCTTTATATGGAGGCTACTCCGAAATATCAGTCAATTCTTTGAATAATTATTCTGAACTAGCATATGCCCGGAACTTCGTTAGCGAATCTGGGAATTATTTAAAAAGCACTACCGACCAATACCGTATTTGCAAAAGTACCTCTACATCTCAACTCTACACACCAATTCTGACCGCAACAGAAATATAGCTCTATACTAAATACATACCAAATCCCTATAATCATTTATTACCCTTGTACTCTTATAATACTTATTTCGAAAAGAAAAAATCCACATTTCAAACATAGGTGCACCCAAATTCAAATTTGTTACCCTATGCCAGCATTCCAGCTCTATCGGTTCACTCTAAGACCCAAAATATACTAAATTTAGTGTCAATTTCTAAATTCTACATATACCAATCCAATACCACTACAGTGATCCTAACTCCAAATGTCAATATTCCAACTCTATCGGTTCACCCAAATCAAAATTTGTACAAATTTTCAAAACTTCCTAGTTCATTTAGGAATTTAGTTCACATTAGTAGGAAATCCCAAAATTTCCTAAGTAGCTCAATTTTACCCCCCGACAATGATCCTAACTCCAAATGCCAAAATTCCATCCCTATCGGTTCACCCAAATCCAAATTTGGTACCATATATTACACAACAGTACAAATTTCTAAAATTTCGTACATATCCAAATTTCATTGTTCCAGCTCTATCGGTTCACCCAATTATAGTACGATTTAGTACTTTTCGTACACATAAGTAAAAAATTTCTAAAACTACGTACATATCCCAGTCCTACATTCAGGATTCCAGCTCGATTTGTACCTTCAAATCAAATTTGTACCAAATATAGTACCATATAGTAATTTTCGTACACATGAAAACACCCTTCCACTCCTTATATCGACCCTACTTCTCAACCCTAATTCGCATTCCAAATGACAAGTTTTTAGCGCTATCTGTTTTTTAGTGATTTAGTGATCCTGGATAATTAGATTTTTATACCCTACACAACTATGTTGTCAGGGTATTATAGCTTTGTGCAGCCCCAAAAATTTGTAACGCCGCGAAATATTGGTCCTAGAACCACCTTTAAGTATACCGATCGTCATATCTTGAGTAGCTGAGTCGATCTAGACATGTGTGTCCGTCCGCCTGTCCATTATAATTTGTAAACACGATACAGACCACAGTTATGGACCAAACTTCACGAAATTTTGCATGTAGGATGGGTTCTGGCCAATGAAGACCCCTATTGTTTTTGGGAAAGATCGGTTAATATTTAGGGGATGAAATGGACCAAATACTAAATTGTTGTCGGTTTTTCTGGTCGCTCCAGAGGCCGCAATAATGGCTCGAACATCGTGAAATTTTGCATGGAGAAGGGGATCGGGCCAAAGAATAAGCATGCCTGTTTTGATAAAGATTGGTCAATATTTAGCGGGTCAAATGGACCCTGACTTTTGTGTGAAAAATGACAAAATTTGTATTCTATAGCGTATATATTTACCCCTGAAGGACATAGACCCGAGAAGTTGATATTATATCCAAGAGGAGTGGTTGACATTTAAATTAATACCAATTATATTGTTGTATGTGCTCGGATGTGGGAGTTGCACCTAAATATTTACAGGTATCTCCGTATCCGTATATTATTTAGTAACTCATTATCACTCTAGAGCGCGGAACTATAGCGCTGAACGCTTTGAAATGTTCCATAAGGTTCCAGTTATGGTCAAGGACAACAATGCTGTTTACCTCTAATCGGGCAAGAGGATGCAAATATCTCGAAATATTGCCCAGGCTCGGAATAAACATCCGCAGAAAATTTGAGTTCCGTGGTAGTTGTGTAGGGTATCGTAAGGTCGGCCCCGTCCGCCTATACTGCTCCGCTCACTGGTTAATTCTTAATAATAAATTGAAAGAACGTGCTCAAAAGTTCTGAAATAACGAACATTGAAGCATATGAGGGCTACCCAAAAATTTGAACACCCTATGTATTATACCCTGTGAGAACTCAAAATACTAAATTACAGCTAACTAGGACATGTTTCGAGGTCTCAGATGAATATTTCAGCTTGGCCCTAAAACTCTATCTTTCTGCAGATTTTTATACCGAGCCTGGGTAATATTTCGTGATAGTTGCCCTCTTGCCCGATTAGAAGTTAACAGCACCTCTTCCATACACTGACATATTTTTCGAATATGACTAGTGTTCAGCACAACCCTTCTAATTACTTGTCCAGATTCCCTTCACTGTTGGTTGTGTTGTGATTTTCGGCTTATAATTGTAGCCTATAGATCGAATGAAAAATAATAATAATAAGTTTTTCATCCAAAAATTATTATCTAATCATCACTGAAAAATATAGGCGTTATGCTTGACCATAACTGGAACCTCATGAAACATTTCAAAGCGATCAGCGCTATATTTCCGCCCTCTAGTGTGGTAATGGTTTATTAAATAATATCTGAATACGTAAGCACGTGTAACTCCCACATCCGAGTACATACTATCCACTTCTCGGCTCTATGTTCTTCAGGAGTAAATATATGCGCCATAGAATACAAATTTTGAAATTTTTCACACAAAAGTCAGGGTCCATTTTAACCACTAAATATTGACCGATCATTATCAAAACAGGCATGCTTATTCTTTGGCCCAATCTCCTTCTCCATGCAAAAATTCGAGATGTTTGGGCCATAATTGCGGCCTCTGGAGCGACTAGAATAACCGACAAAAAATTAAGTATTTGGTCCATTTCATCCCCTAAATATTAACCGATCTTTACAAAAAACAACAGGGGTCTTCATTGGGCTGAACCTTTCCTACATGCAAAACAGGTATGCTTATTCTTTGTCCCAATCCCCTTCTCCATGCAAAAATTCGAAATGTTTGGGCCATAATTGCGTCCTCTGGAGCGACCATCCCCTAAATATTAACCGATCTTTACCAAAAACAATAAAGGTCTTCATTGGGCTGAATCCTTCCTACATTCAAAATTTCGCGAAGATTGGTCCATAACTGTGGCCTGTATCGTGTTTACAAATTATAATGGACAGACGGACAGAGGGACGGACGGACACACATGTCTAGATCGACTCAGCTAGTCGAGAAATGACGATCGGTATACTTAAAGATGGGTCTAGGACCAATATTTCGGGGCGTTACAAACTCTTTGGGCTGCACAAAGCTATAATACCCTGAAAACATAGTAGTGTAGGGTATATTAAAGCCTGTCATGTTTATGGGGTATACACTCTCTCTATCTCTGAAGAATTTGTTTACCCATCAGTACCTGGATTACAAATTAGGTCGCTTTATAATGCTAACTTCTAAATATTAAAAAAAAACCTAGAAATAAGCCTTTATATAGAATAAGTCTTTTATTGTTAGTCATTATTAACTCCAAATAGCATATTAAAGTTTATTCGGTTGGAAACCATACCCAAATCAGGAAAATATATCTTACGGAGGTCGATTGACTGCCTCGTTACAAAACGTGGAGAGAAAAGCAGGAAAGAACCTTGTTTAGTTCGGCTGTGTCGAAATGTTTATACCCTCCACCATGAGTTCCACATTCATAATACATAAAATCGGTGGGGACCACTCTATTTACCATGACGATTCCGAATACCGAATTACGGGTATTTAGGTTGGAAACTTACCGATAAATGAGGCGAGGCCTTTATATGTTTAATATGCCGAAACACTGACATATACTAACAATTTTCCTTCCAAGTGAATGGAATGCCAAATGAATGTTACTTCGATATGAAAATGAAACGGGTCCGTTTACCAAAACGTGGACGGATTTGTTATATTTGAAATACCACATAGAATGGCTTAATCGTCATATATTTATATATTAAACCAGAAAATATATACTATAAGGTCGAATATTCATAATGTCGAATTTTAATATGTATTCCACTGGTGGAGGGTAAATGTATAGTAAAACCAGTAAGGATAGTAGTAAAGTTGGACTGGACCGACTATATGATACCCTTCACCACTTTGGGGATATTCTACATATGTATCCTAACAGACGTCGCTTTTTCGAAGGAACATTGACATAAAATTGAACGAACTTAAATCTAAATCTAACCCGATTTTCTCGAAACTTAACACACGAGCTATGACGTCATTCTAGACTCAAGTGAGTACGCCATGCCAAATTTCGTGCAAATCGAAAGATATGTAGGAACTTTGGAGCCCCATTTACCTTAGATCGGACGAAAAAAATATATAGGAGCTATATATAAATCTGACCCGATTTTCTCAAACATGGCGCACGTCATTCTGGACCTAATTCAGTACACTATGCATCATTTCGTGCAAATCGAAAGATATATAGGACTTTGGTGCTCCATTTACCTTATAACGGATGTCTCTATATACGGGAGCTATATCTAAATCTGAACCGATTTTCTTGAAACTTGGCACACATCATTCTGGAACTATTTCAGTACTCTATGCCAAATTTCGTGCATATCGAAAGATATATAGGGACTTTGGTGCCCCATTTACCTTAAATCGGACGAAAATATATATGGGAGCTATATCCAAATCTGAACTTATTTTCTTGAATTTCAATAGGTTTCGTCCTTGGACCTAATTTCATCCAAATCGGATCATAAATGCGACCTGTACTTTGTTTACAATTTAACATCTACAGACGGACAGATTGACGGACATGCATAAATCGACTCAGAAAGTGATTCTATGCGTATTCCCAAAAGGAACCATGTGTCTATCTCGGGTATAAATATATACCCTATAATTACAAGTAATAACTCGGGACTTCCCCGCAATACATGAATCGATAAGCGTTAGACAAACTAAATGCGAAACAAATTATTTGATTTATAGTCTACATAACAAAATTCTAACACAAACATACACATCAACAATCGAATATACGTATATAAGTCTATTGTTTATTTACTTTTTTATTTAATCGACGGGCCAGTAGGTCATTACATTTCTATTTGCCACTTCGTCCCTATGCAAAACATTCTTGACTCTATCAGTATCGGCGATACTGTTTGTTGCTGCAATCCACCGCAGACATCCAAGAATGATGACAAGGAAACGTAGCGCACATTTAAATACTTGGCAACATGCAACAATGTGGTGCATTTACGTGAAGTACGTCCAAGCGCAACCAACAACAACGGCAACTTCGATTTTTCATAGACCCAGCCAGAAAAATACCTACAGGAGGAATTGATAGACGACGATCGACAAAAAAACTATGCATACAATTCAAATGAAACCAAACCAAAAACAAGACAAACAATGCAGAGAAAAAGAGCAACGCAAAGCAGCAGAAACATTGGGCCAAGAGACAGACCAACATACCGACCAACAGATATAAACATTAATTGCATTTAAATCCGAGTCACAATAAAACAGTCGACGAAAGACGGCAGACAAATAGACATGCCGAAGACAGGATGGTTGGAAAGTGAATGGATAATTTTATTTTTTTTTTCAAGACCCATTTTTGATCGGCTGAAAGCCAGAGGAAAGTTCGAAGTCGTATGGCCATTTGAGGCTAGTTCGATTATATATATGGGTGCTACCACGAAACATGGTCCAAGTAGGTTCTCCACAATGCAGCATTTGCCCTTCGTAATAGAAAAAATATTATTTTATTTTCTAAGAAAGTTGATTAAACTTCGGTAGAACAATGAGATCAAATTTGGGTCTATCAATTTGATCTCATTGTTCTACCAAAGTGGTAATTTTTAATCAACTTTCTTAGAAAATAAAATACAATGTTTTTCTATTATGAAGGGCAAATGCTGCATTGTGGAGGACCTACTTGGACCATGTTTCCTGGTAACACCCATATATATACGCACTAGCCTCAAATGACCATACGATTTCAATTCGATATTTTGAGGAGTTTCGAAACGTTTATCAATGAATTGGTTATAATTTGGTTTTCATGGAGTAGCACATCTTCCTTCCACAAATTATCAATATTGGGTCAACATCTTATAGCGGAACGCCATAGTATTCCGAAAGGGTTCATATTTGGTTCCTACCTAAAATTTATCATGACATATCCCGTCATATCTCTAAGGTCTTGAACGATTACAGGTATTTAAACTGTACACCACTTTCTGGGGGATATATCAGTAGACTGTCACATACCACACATTATTTCCGGTATTTTGAAGACTTTAGCCACATTCTGAACGTGCCTGGCATTCCAGATTTTTGGAGAGAAAAAACTACTTCCTTCTGGAATATGTTCAAAATAGGTCTAAGTTTTGAGATAGTTTGAATATAAAAGTCCTGGCCCATCATATGTGTCTGTTACTAGTATTTCGGTTTATTAAATTAAAAGAAAACTCTCAATCCCCGCCTTATGCCTGAAAGTATACAAATTTCTGTCAAAATTTTGCATAGAGTCGTCTTTTGTCTGCAGGCAAGTGAAGTTCGAAGATGGTCTTTATCGCTCCACGTTTATGCATAGCTCCCATATAAGGGTAGCCCCCAATGTTCGGTATTTTAAGGTTCTTGAGCGCGTTTTTCAACTAAATTCGCTGAAATTTCGTACATTGAGTTATTATTGGGTAGCAAATCTCTCCACTAAAAATTATAGATATGAGTCTATATTTTCGGATAGCCCCCATATAAGGGTACCCCCAATTTTGCGGTATTTTAGAGTTCTTGAGCGCGGTTTTCAACCGAATTCGCTGAAATTTGGTACATTGGGTTCTTATTGGGTACCAAATTTCTTGACTAAAAATTATAAATATAGGTCCACTCTTTCTGGTAGCCCCCATATAAGGGTACCTCCCAATTTCCAGTTTTGGGGGGTTTTGAACGGATTTTTTCACCAAATTGGCTGTAATTTAGTAATTTGAGTTTTTATTGGGTAGCAAATCTCTCCACAAAAAATTATAAATATAGGTCAATTTTTTCGGGTAGCCCTCATATTCTTGACCGCGTTTTTCAACCGAATTTGCTGAAAATTGGTATTTTGTAGTCGTATATGGTAACAAATCTCCCCACCAAAAATTATTAATATTCACCCCTTTTTAGGGGTAGTCCCCATATAATCCCCTTTTTATACCCTTCACCACACTGTGGTACAGGGTATTATGTCTTTGTGCATATGTTTGTAACAGGCAAAAGGAAACGAGATAGACACATGGTTCCTTTTAAGAATATGCATAGAATCACTTTCTAAGTCGATTTATGCATGTCCGTTCGTCCGTCTGTCCATGTTAAATTGTAAACAAAGTACAGGTCGCATGCCCGGGTCCCCCCGAAATGAATTTGTTCCACTGTAAATTTATGTTTACAACCGCGAATTTTTCATTTTGTACTATATATAGCTCCCATACACATAGATATAGCTCCCATACACATTTTCGTCCGATTTAATGTAAATGGTGTACCAAAGTCCTTATATATCTTTCGGTTTGCACGAAATTTTGAATGGGGTACTGAATTAAGGCTAGAATTATGTGTGTTAAATTTCGTTTGCCAAATTTTGTAGTAATCGGTTACGATTTATATATAGCTTCCATATATAGTTTCGTCAGATTTTAGTTAAATAGTACACAAAAGACCGAACGTTAGGCCGATTCACACAACATTTTGCACAACATACAGAAGTTAATGTAACCTGAAGGCGGTATAACCTAACCTGTGGCAAGTTTCGATGAAATTGGTTTATATTTCGATATATATTTTATATATTTTTTCGTCCGATTTTATGTAAATGGTGCACCAAACTCCTCATGTTTATCAGATATTTGATTTAAATTGATTTTCATAATTTTGTCCCATTGTTACAAGCAACTCTATATTTAAGCACGTGAAAAATTTGGTATGGGTTAATGGTCCTTCAAAAATGCGACGTCTGTTAGGATACATCTGTTGAACATACCCAAAGTGGTGAAGGGTATTATATAGTCGGCCCCGCCCGACTTTACTACTTTCCTTACTGGTTTCTTTTCATAAAATATTTGCAATATTTTGTATCTATTTTAGTTCACCCTGTATTACAACTACATTACTAAATTCAACTAATTTTACGTAGAATGGGCATTTTAAGAACCTCAAACAAACAGTTTCGTCATATATGTACATTCATTCATCCATACATACAAACATGTGACGATAAGATACCGCACGGAATACATATGCATATATCGACCACAAAACCAACTCCTTGCACTGAGGTCTACCCATCATGTATAGGTATGGGTGAACAGACATATGAGCCAAAATTAAATCAGGGCTGGACCCGTTACAATACCGACAATGCAAGCATAAATACATATGTGCATGAGTATGTAGTTTAATATTTCGATTTGATTTTTTTTTATTTTTTCAAATTCGAAAAAACAAAAATTGAGAGTGAGAGAGAATGGGGCCACCAATAGAACGAACATGCACATACATATGAACATCGGCATGCAAGTATGCAGCCAAGTGAGAACGAAACAAATCAGCTTCGAGATTCTCTGTAGATGCAGGTCGAAAATGCAGTCAGCCAGCCAGCCAACGAGCCATAGAAGCGAGTATTGGGATATTCAAAGTCCATAGAAAGTCGAGTAAACATTTTTATGAATGAAACACATTTCTCGGGTTCGTTGAACCAACTGACAGACAGGCGACGGTGACGGTGACGACGGCAACGACAGCAACAACATCATTGGCGGTGACGATGGACGAATGTGTGTTCAGAACATTTATTGGTTCGTTAGGTTTGTCTGGCAGACTACCAGCAGCCTAGTCAAGCCTGTTTGTTAGTTTATCTCACAGACTAGCTGACTGACTGACTAAATGCCTGTCAGTGAGAGTACAGTTCATATTGCACTCATTTTCTATGGCTCTGCCACTCATATGTTTGTTCTGGATTGGGAAACCAACAAGAAAAGGAAAATCAAAAACATAACGATTGCAAGTACATATCTGCTGGCAATTGCAGTTACAGCCAGTCACATGTTGCTGCTGCTACTACCACTGCTGCTGCTGCTGCTTCTGTTATGTTTGTTGCACATCAACGTTGGCAGCTCTCTCGTCAGCAAGTCTAGTGGGAAGTATATGCAGCAATTCCGGCATTCTTCTTCCTTCTCCATTCGAACCGACCCCACAAAACAGATGCGAACACTCCAAACAATATATTCTCATTGAACTAAGTCGTCCGATAAACAAAACATAAAATTAGAACATAAACACTTCCGATAGACAGTACCACCAATTTGAACTGTTGATTGAAAAGAAATGTCTACTTCCTCAATGGAATACGTCTGGTTCCTTTTTTCTTTTCTATGTAAGTGAGGAGGAAGTCGGGGTTTGATTGAAATGCCTGTGTAGAAGTAGGAATTGAACAAAATTATTTCATTCACAATTTTATTGAAAAAAAACATGCTTAGAAAACATAAATTAAAATCAGTGAGCGGAGCAGTATAGTCGGACGGGGCCGACCATACGATACCCTACACAACTACCATGTGGCTTTAACTTTCTAATTCTTTTTATTCCAAGCCTGGGCAATATTTCGTGATATTTGTACCCTCTTGCCCGATTAGAGGTAAACAGCACCTCTTCCTCACACTGACACATTTTCCGAATATTACGAGTATTCAGTAGATCTATTGTCCAGATTCCCTTCACCGTGGATTGTGTTGTGATGTTCGGCTTTCATTTGTGGTCTATAGATCGACTCGAAAATAACACAAAAAATTATGTTTTCGGCCCATTTCATTCAAAAATTATTATCTGATCATCACCGAAAATTATAGGCGTTGTCCTTGACCATAACTGGAACCTCATGGAACATTTCAAAGCGATCTGCGCTATATTTCAGCTCTCTAGAGTGATAATGGGTTACTAAATAATATACAAATACGGATATACCTATAAATATTTAGGTGTAACTCCCACATCCGACAATATAATTGGTATTTATTTAAAGGTCAACCACTCCACTTGGATATAATATCTGGTCTATGTCCTTCAGGGGTAAATATATACGCTATAGAATACAAATTTTGTCATTTTTCACACAAAAGTCAGGGTCCATTTGACCCGCTAAATATTGACCGATCTTTATCAAAACCGACATGCTTATTCTTTGTCCAGATCCCCTTCTCCATGCAAAATTTCACGATGTTCGGACCATTATTGCAGCCTCTTGAGCGCCCAGAAAAACCGACAAAAATTTAGTATTTGGTCCATTCCATTCCCTAAATATTAACCGCTCTTTCCCAAAAACAATAGGGGTCTTCATTGGCCAGAACCCATCCTACATGCAAAATTTCGTGAAGATTGGTCCATAACTGTGGCATGTATCGTGTTTACAAATTATAATGGACAGACGGACAGAGGGACGGACGGACACACATGTCTAGATCGACTCAGCTAGTCGAGATATGACGATCGGTATACCTAAAGGTGGGTCTAGGACCAATATTTCGCGGCGTTACAAACTCTTGGGGCTGCACAAAGCTATAATACCCTGATAACATAGTTGTGTAGTGTATAAAAATGTAATTAAATTAACATACGTACTCCGAAGTTTTCATTTGTCTGTCAGGCCAGTGCGCAATATCTAACTTCCGAGGGAGGTATCTAACTATACGTCATAATATTTATGAGAATCTTAAATCAAGCCGAAGAAATACCTGAATTGGAACTTTAGGCACCTCCTCCATGGAATAGATTAAATGCATGTAATGAAAGAATTCAAAATGTATGGAACCGGCATAGCATAATAAAATAATCGTCCTGATTTTAAGATGATTTATCTATATCCATCCTGTCTGTTGTTGTAATAATGCTAATATCGCTGTGTAACAAGATTTTTGAGGGTGCAAATTTCCTTATAATAAGAACCAAAAAGGACAAATTCGCCATAGGTCAAGCTTTTGGATTTTGGCTTGTTACATTTTGCACATCGTAATATTTCGTACAAACATAGTTCATGTTCGAAGATGGGGAATATTGGTTCATGTTCGAAGATGGGAAATATTGCTTCACTCCTTCTGGTACCTCCGCCACAGAATTTTTAACATTTTGTTGAAAATTAATTTTAAATAACATACAGACGGACTATACGATTTGAACCAAACTTTGTATAACCTATTATCTTTATCAAGCCTAGATCAAGTCCGAAAATGAGTTCTTTCCTTACGGTTCCTCATCCACAATGGGTCCATATTTATAAACTTGTAAATTTAATTTGATCCGAATTGAATAACCAATTTGATCACCGTTGAATCTGAAACTTCTTTGATAAGAACATATAACTTATATAAGGCGAATACTAATAATGTAATTCCGAAGGCCTCCGCAACACCGATTGACACTATTTTACTTCTTGTAGTATATTTGGAGATCAAAAAATGTCGTATTGTGATATTTAGATATCAGTGTCTGAAATTTTGCATTTCAGGTTGGGTAAGAAGTTAACATACCTCCTTGTGGTTATTTCAGATCCTCGGACAGTAAAATACCTCCTGGCAGAAAAATGTCAGTATAGACCTCTGCATTGATGTACCCTCATATCGAGGTCTATCCTATTTTAAGCTGGTAGGGAAGTGGCTGTAATTTGACGTTTCGTGGTTGGAAATTACGAATATAAAGGTTCCGTTCTCTGAAAAGTACTACAAAGGACCAAACAACATTTTAAACCTCAAAATGGCTGTTATAACATTTTTGTCTTATTTTGTTTGAGCCCGAAGGACCTCAAAAATAGGTTCGTATTAAAGTATTTACAAATTTTATATTGCATTATAAAACCTTCTCATGGAGTGTTAAGCCTTTCGATAAATAGTTATCAATATCCGTTTTTCGAATTTTTAAGACTTCAGCCGCATTTTCCCACCGATGTGGCTGTATCTATACTAATAAAAGAGTAAAGTGATTGACTGACTGATTTAACGATTCATCAACGCACAGACGAAACGGCTCTTGGTCCAAAAGTGACAGATAAGGCTGGGTTTTTGGAAATTCGTACTAGAACGGTACGAAAAGTACTAAATGTGATACCATTTGTATTTGGCGAACCAGTAGAGCTAGAACTGAAATTTGGATTGAGGGTCACTGATGGAGTGTAGAATAGATGTCTCAAAGGGCTTTTTGGAAATTCGAACTATAACTATCCGAAAAGTACTAAAATGTACTCAATTTGGTACAAATTCGTAGCATTTGAATGGATTGAGCTAAAAACTTGATATTTGGAATGCAAATTAAGGTTGAGAAGTAGGGTCGATATGAGAAGAGTTTGGAAAGCGTGTACTCATGTGTACAAAAAGTACTATATGGTACTATATTTGGTACAAATTTGATTTGGAGGTACAAATCGAGCTGGAATCCTGAAAATTGAAAGTAACATTACCGTCCAAGTGTAGGATTTGGATGTATACGTAGTTTTGGATTTTTTTACTTATGTACGTGTACGAAAAGTACTAAATCGTACTATAATGGGTACAATTTGGATTTGGGTGAACCGATATAGCTGGAACAATGACGTTTGGAGTTAGGATCATTCTAGGGATGTAGGATTAGGGTCAGGATTCCGTTTAACAAATTAATACTTATGGGTACTAAATGGTACTAAATTTGGTACAATTTTTTTTAGGTGAACCAATAGAGCTAGAATCATGAAATTTGGAGTCAGTATCACTGTTAAGTTGTAAGATTGAAATATGTAGGAAGTTTTAGAAATTTGTACTAATGTGTACTAAATTTGGTACAATTTAAATTGTGGGTGAAGCGATAAATATAATCATGATATTTTTATTTATGATCACTGTGGAAGTGTAGGATTGGGGTATATAGAAAGTTTTGGAAATTGGTACTATTGTGTACTATATTTTGTAAAATATGAATTGTGGGTGAACCGATAGTGTTGGAATCCTGAAACTTGGATTTTGTATTACTGTGGGGGTGATGTTTGTATTACTGTGTTCGTACTACTTTGTACTAAATTTGGTACAATTTGAATTGTGGCTGAACTGATAGAGTTTGAATCCTGAAACTTTGATTTTGGATTACTGTGGGGGTGTTGGTTTGGGGTAGGAAAGAGGTTCTGGAAATTCTACCAATTTGTACTAAGTTTGGCACAACTTGAATTGTGGGTCAACAGATAAAGTTGTATGGTATGTAGGAAGTTTTGGAAATTGGTACAACTATGTACTAAATTTGTTACAATTTGAATTGCGAGTGCACCAATAGAGTTGGAATCTTGAAACTTGGATTTAGAATGACTGTGGAAGTTTGGGTTGGGGTAGGAAGGAGGTTTTGGAAATAAGTACTACTGTGTACTAAATTTGGTACAATTTGAATTGTGGGTGAACCGATGAAGTTGGAATCCTGAAACTTGGGTTTAGAATCACTGTCGGTGTGTAGGATTGGGGTATTTAGGAAGTTTTTGATATTCGTACTACTGTGCACTAAATATGGTACAATTTAAATTGTATGTGAACCAATATAGTTGGAATCCTGAAAATTGAATTTGGAATCATTGTGGGCGTGTAGGATCGGGATATGTATGAAGTTTTGTTGGATGGTTGCACGGGGTACTTATGAAAATAATGTGTGCTAAATGAAAAATTTGGATTTGGGTAAACCTTTGGAGCTCGAATCATGAAATTTGGTACTAAATGGTACTCAAATTTAATTTATGGTCGATATTAATGTGTGAATTGGTTTTTCTGACATATGCAGTTTGCTGTGAAAATAAAATAATTTGTTAATACATGTTTAAATATTTCCTACATTCGCTAACGAGGTTGCTCGCATATGCTAGTTTTTTTTATAAAGGACTGTCAAAGACTGAAATATGTATATACTAAAAATTATTAATATAGATAGGTTTCGAGTTATGAAAATTTGCACTTATAAAAGTAGCGCCACTCCATTGTTAGTATGTTGAAGGTTTTTGTCACATTCGGTTCCATTGAAGCTGTTAACATGTGTTTGCGAACATGTTTCTATATAATTCCTAGTTTTGCGGAAATGTTCCTCCATTTTCGGTATTATTAAGTTTTTAGCCGAATTTTCTCATCGAAGTGCAGGTTTCACATTCTTCAATAAAAAAGGATAAAAATAATTTGTTTTATGTTAACCTCATTATAGTACGTTTACATTTAACCGGATTTCGTTAACCCAGTGGGTTTCAATTGTTAATTCCTTTGCATATATGTAAAAAAATCCTCATACAGTACGTTAACCTGGTAAAAAGTTCTAATGTATATGCCGTTTTAGTTGCATATTGTTTTCCCATACTCTGGCAATAACCCTCGTAGAAAAATATATAGAAAAAATGTTTTCAGTTGATCTCACACAATAACAAAATATTTCATACATTTCATTTGGTGTATAGATACGTAGCTACACCAGCAGCAAGGAGAATATACAGTATGTTACACATTTTCAATACAGTCGGCTCTGCCTAAATGAAACGAAAAATTGTTCTTAAATAATGTTAACATCTCTCAATTGAAAAAAACTGATAAAATTCATGATTTTAGTTAGAAACAGAGAATATGTATGATGACTTTAGCGAAATAAGATCAATTTGACCAATAACATGGGACTGATATATTTCGATTTATATACAACGTTTGAACTGGGAAGGCCAACTATTTTGTGTGGTCGTATTGCATTTAACCGCATCTGCCTGCAATCGAAATTTTGTTCGCCTGCATTCTTTCTTTGTTTCATTCTATACCATCTATACATCTACCACATGCGAATGCACACAAATACTACAAAAACAAGCTACCCATGCAACCACTACCACGATAATAGCGATGTGAGTTGGTTGCATTAGTGCTGGTATCTGCTGGTTAGATGATGGCATTTGTGTTCTGGCCCAACCACTTTTGTGGCACGTGATGCACGTTAAGTGTTGCTAATGTTTTACTCTACCTCAAATTGATTCTTGACTTTTTCACTCCCCTCAGCATATGGCGGAGGGGTCGGGCAGCTGAGGGTTGCTCTCAAAGCATTTAAAGTCAAGATCAATCGCAAATGGAAAAAAAATAGATAGACCAACAAAACAAAACTATTTCCACACCAATTGAAATCTAATTCATTGGTGGGACAAGCGGTAAAAAAAATACGGGCATATTTTCTTTCATTTCTGGGCAGACAACAGTTGCATCTGTTTCATATTTTAGCAAATTGATTAATATTATTTTTCGTTTCTATTTTTGGCTTTTGTTTTCTAATTATTACGATATGACTGATAGACATAGGCACATAAATACCAGCATAAAGAAATTAATATAATATTTGAAAAAAAAAAAAATATTGATGCATCTGAGATCTAAAGCGGTTTGGGATATTTGATAGATCTAAAAAAATTCATTTATCCACCCATGAGATAAATTATTCAAGTAAAAACGTCACAAAGTTCGACAGAGACGAACTTTTTATACGCTCCATCATGAGGTGGACTATGAAAACGCCTAAAATCTATTTGAACTTTTATATTGGATATTTGTAATCTATACTAATAAAAGAGTAAAGTGTTTGACTGACTGATTAACGATTCATCATCGCCCAGACGAAACGGCTGAAGCTAGAATCTTGAAACTTTGGATGAGGGTCACTCTTAGTACAAAGGTGACACATAAGGCTGGGTTTTTGGAAATCCGTACTAGAACGGTACGAAAAGTACTAAAACGTGCTAAATGTGATACCATTTGTATTTGGCGAACCGCGATATGAACGTAGTTTTGGAAATTTGTTACTTGTGTGTACGAAAAGTACTAAATGGTACTATAATCGGTACAGTTTGGATTTGGGTGAACCGATAGAGCGGGAACAATGAAATTTGAAGTTAGGATCACTGTAGGGGTGTGGGATTGGGGTCAGGATTCAGTTTAAGAAAATAATACTTATGGGTACTAAATGGTACTAAATTTGGTACAATTTGCATTTTATGTGAACCAATAAAGCTAGAATCATGAAATTTGGAGTCAGGATAAGTGTTGAGGTGTAAGATTGAGATATTTAAAAGTTTTAGAAATGTGTACTAATGTGTACCAAATTTGGTACAATTTGAATTGTGAGTCAACCGATAGAGTTGGAATCCTAAAACTTCGATTTGGGATCACTGTGGGGATGTAGGGTTGGGGTATGTAAGAATTTTTTGAATTTTGTACTAAGTGTTCTAAATTTGGTACAATTTAAATTGTGGGTGAAGCGATAGAGTTGGAATCCTGAAATTTTGATTTATGATCACTGTGGAGATGTAGGAAGGTTTGGAAATTGGTACTACTATGTACTAAATTTAGTACGATTTGATATGTGGGTGAACCAAAAGAGTTGGAATCTTGAAATTTGGATTTGGGAACACTGTGGAGGTGTAGGATCGGGGTATGTAGGAAGTGTGGGAAATTTATACTACTGGGGAATGTAGGAAGTTTTGCAAATTCGTACAAATGTGTACTTAATTTTGTACAATTTAAATTTTTGGTGAACTAATACAGCTGGAATCCTGAAATTTGGAGTTAGGATCACTGTCGGGGTGTAGGACTGGGCTATGTAGGAAGTTTTGGACATTCGTACTAATGTGTAGGGGAGAGGGGGCACCTTTGAACGTGGGGCACCTTTGAACAACGCTCATAAAATCTTGGTTTACAATTTTTCCGACCCGCGACCACATTTTTGTATATGGCAATCTTGTTCTCTATCTGCGTAAACCACTTTGGCTAGCTTCTTCAGTTGTCGACAAATTGTGCATGGGTGACCATGTTTTCGCAGTGTCATTGTAAACTTTTATTCTTTTGGTTGTAAGGGCGCAGGAAGAATTCAGTGATAGTTTTCTCTCGTTAAACAATTTTTTTGCATTCCAACAATCATTTCAAACATAACTAATATATTTTTTTTCATATATATTTATTACAAAAAAGTTATTATAAATTTCCGTAAAATACCACAGGTGGGGCACCTTTGAACATACCCAGTAAACTCCAGTAAAAAACGGAATTTTTAACCTTTGGCTTTATGTCATTTTATGTCTTAATAAATTTTGATCAGAATTTTTTAATTTTCGCATTTCTGATATATATAAATACAATACATATATATTTGAACATAAACACTGTAAAAAAACATGCCGTTCAAAAATACCAAGCTTTGCTCAAAGGTGCCCCCCTGGGGGGGGGCAGTTTTGAACACTTTGACTTCGTCCATTAAAACAGTAATAAAATATGTATATCAAGCTTAAAGTATGTCATATGTATATTCATTTTAAAGGTTACATATGTACCTATTAGCTAAAATTTATAAGAAACCAAAAATAATATAATAAAAATTTTTATAGGGCTTGAAAGAAAAAAGTGTTCAAAGGTGCCCCCCTCTCCCCTACTAAATGATATCAAATGGTGGTTAGGATTACTGTTGGCGTATTCGAATGCGGTATGTAGGAAGTTTTGTAAATGTCTACTAATGTATACTAAATGGCACTAGATTTGGCACAGTTTGGAATATAGAATCCTGAAATATGGAAATTATGATTGTTAATGTAGGTAGTTATGGCAATTTATATTAATGTTTACAAACTGGTACTTAGCTATATTTGAAATTTCGAAAATTTACAAGAGTACAAACGGTAAAAAAATGACACCAAATTTTTTATAGAGCTAGATTAAGAGAAAATTGGTACTAATCGGTTCTAAAAGTGTTTATATTGGTTGGTATTGGGTTTTAAATACTTCCCACATTCGCTAACGAAGTAGCGGGTATATGCTAGTGGTAAATATTTATTATGAAGGCTCAAAATCCAAGGATATTCGGAAAAAGAGACTTGCTGGGCAAAGGTATTATTGGTGGCAAAACATTTCAGGCCCGTTTCAAAACTACATTGGAGCGATTTCAAAATAGCATCTTAATTATTGTGAGCTCTATTGTGATTTCTCAATTGGCTAGAACAAATATCCACACTGAAGTTATTCCTGGTTATACACCGCCTTGACGAGTTTTGGGTTCTCAAATTAGACATTTTGGAATTCGATATTTTGCAAGCCTTCATATAATAAAAGTTTTCCCTTGATGGAAAATAAAGCCAACTTTACTTCTCCCCAGTATTAAAAAAATTCCAAGCCTACAGTAAGGCACATACAATTTTTTTACAACTTCAAGCCTTAGAATATTTTAATTACTTGCATTCGCTCCCATTTTAAAGGGCATTTTAAAGTGGCGTGTAAAGGTCAGCGATGGTGTAAAGACTAGTTATCTGGGTAGAGATGTGCATTCCTTCATTATAATAACGCAATATTTACGGTCTGTAGACAATTTCGAATCAGAAACAACAAATTTCCATTTAGCTCTATAACCCTACGGTACAGTTGGCTTCAAACCTTTGGACTTCTTTGAAATGTATTGCAACTTCTTATTTCGAAAAAAAAAAAACAGAAATTATTTGAACACCTTCTGGGAATGTTTGTCGGTGATGGAAAATTAAACAGACACTGCATAGCATTTGTTGAAGTGCAGTGGGGGAAGACTGTGTCTCGCCACGCAACAATGTCAGCCAGAAGTACACGATTATAACCCCTCATTCACAATGCAACCCCATTTCTGGTGTTATCATGAAAACAGTACAGCAGTGGAAACGGTTTTCATTTATGGCCATGTCATAATTTTACATTTTTATTCGTTTATGGTGTTGTTGCTATTTTTTATTATTATTACTTTTTTGTTTTGAAATTATATCTAAAATGTTAGTTATGTGTTATGGGAAGAAATGGGGTTACTCACCAATGTAAGTAGGTTAGATAATTAAAGAAGGGGATCGTAGGGTTTTATATTTACTGAATCCATATATATCACATTATTTTTCCCACCGAGCATCAGGGACGTACGCAGGGGGAAGCGAATTTCCCCCCGAAGCGAATTTCTTTCACAGTAAATTTATGTTTGCAACAGCGATTTTTTTCATTCTGTACTACCGGGCCATTTCTCGAGTAAAAAGTTTACAAAAAGACCGCCATTTTGTTTTGTGCTCTCTTATATTTGAGTCAATGTTCGTGTAAAATCAGTAGAATCTTTTAGGTTCTGGAACGGAACTATTGCTGAAAATAACGTCAGAGAATGGAATACCTCATATTTTTTCCAGTTTTTATGGTCTAAGACGCATTTTTCGAGTGAAGTGTCTATATGTTGGCTTTTGTAGGATAACATCACAACAGAGAAAATATTCAATGTATACCCATGGTTTGATATTACATCCTCCGAACAATTTTCGCTTTTTGAATGTCTAAAACGGAGATATATGTGACTAACTGAAACGTTTTCACGTTTGTTAGTGTGCTCTGTTAACGGGTTTTAATATAAAACCAGTGAGCGGAGCAGTATAGTCGGACGGAGCCGACCATATAATACCCTACACAACTTCCACGAAAATCTAACTTTGCGTTATTTGCACTCTCTTGAAATCTGACTAAAGGTCAACAAATATTTCTAATATTCAGTAGACGAGGGCTGTACTTGTCCAGATTTTCTTTACCGTGGGTTATGTTGTGATGTTGGTCTTTCAAATGTGGCCTATAGATCGACTCAAAAAAAAACAAGTTATCGGTCCACTTCATTCCACAATTATTATCTGATCATCACCGAAAGCTATAGGCGTTGTCCGTGACCATAACTGGAATCTCATGAAAATTTTCAAAGCGATCAGCGCTATATTTCTGCCCTCTAGAGTGGTAAGGGGTTACTAAATAATGTCTGAATACGTAAGCACCAGTAAATATTTAAGGGGACCCCCCCCCCATTCACGGTGTCAAAATTGTTGTTGATATAATTCGAATCTACACTGATTAAGGAATGTCTCTACAAAATTTCAAGTGAAAATCTCAAGAAGTCTTGAAGATATATCCGATTTATTGTATCAGCATTAAGTGACGGCTAAAGGGCTTCTCAAACTTTAAACGCGTTTTACTCTAAACATTTGTTTGTGAATGGCGGGCACGATAACTCAAAAACCAATAATCCAATCGGTTCCAAATTTTGCAGCGTTTCTCTGAGAGTGTATAGCTCTCGTATGAACTAGGATAAAGCCAATCGGTGAAGAGCTTCCTTACTTTTTAACATGGTTTTTGGTAAAAAATCGGCGATTTTCCAAAAAAAATTTTCAAAGGTCCACCATTTTGTTAATTTTAGAGCGAAGTCAATAGTCCTAGTTCATACGAGAGCCAGACATGTCCTCTTTCTAACCCAGTTGGAATTTTCGGATTCCGATGTTCCAGTGAGGAGTTATCATGCCCGCCATCGAAAATGTGGACTTTTCTTTGCACCCAAAAAACAACAACAAAACAACAACAACAAATTTTTGTAAATCATTTTTCTTCCTTTTTAAATCTTCAAATATATATGTGCCAAGTTACAAACCTTAACAAGTATTGGTATTCATTTACCAGCCCATTTAAAATCTTAAAAATAAAAAATCGAGAATTGGGGGGGGGGGGGTTCCCTTAAATGTAGTTCCCACATCTGAGTACATACGACCATATAGTTGGTATCAATTTAAAGGTCAACCACTCCTCTTGAACATACTATCCACTTTTTGGGTCTAGGTCCTTCAGGGGAAAATTTATACGCCATAGAATACAAATTTTGTTATTTTTCACACAAAAGTCAGGGTCCATTTGACCCGCCAAATATAGACCGATCTTTATCAAAACAGGCATGCTTATTCTTTGGCCCGATCCCCTTCTCCATGTAAAAATTCGAAATGTTTTGGCCATAATTGCGGCTCCTGGAGCGACAAGAAAATCAGACAAAAATTTAGTATTTGGTTCATTTCATCCCCTAAATATTAACCGATCTTTTCCAAAAACAATAGGGGTCTTCAATGGCCAGAACCCATTCTAAATACAAAATTTTGTGAAGATTGGTCCATAACTATGGCCTGTATTGTGTTTACAAATTATAATGGACAGACGGACGGACACACATGTCTAGATCGACTCAGCTAGTCCAGATATGACGATCGGTATACTTAAAGGTGGGTCTAGAACCAATATTTCGCAGCGTTACAAACTTTTGGGGCTGCACAAAGCTATAATACCCTGACAACATAGTTGTGTCGGGTATAATTAATACTTCTGTTCCATTATCATTTGATGTACTTCGTTCGTACGTGCACACAGGCAAATACACCAAAAGCTTTTGTTTCTAAACTTGACTTCGTGTTTTCCCCGTTTCTAATTCACGTGGGTTCAAAGATGATTCTCATATATATAAAAGAACACCATTTCCATTAAAATTACGATCTTAATTTTACAAAAAGTAAACCCCATATTAAATTTGACCGGATCTAAGAGTGTGACTGAGAAACGAAAAACTTCAATTCGAATCGTGAAATGTGAGGAGAACCTTCCAAATTCTGATATTCTCAAAGTATTATTTTATATCAACTGTTAGACTCATATTAATAATTTTTGGGGAATACAGTTTTTTTTTTTTTTTTGTGAAATTTTGTAATAGGGAAATGCCCGGCCCGACTTAATTATTTTTTTGAAAATTCATAAACTTGCTAATTCACCCTAGACATTTTCGATATAATATATCCATATGCCTTGTAGAAAATTGAGTTATATCAAAAAAATATATATCAAAATTGACAGTGAACCAAAACCGTTTCAGTCATCTAAATATCTGTTCAAAAATTTCGGAAACCTGTTTTTTTTCTTCGAAATTTATTTTTATTTTTTATGTATTTGGTTTCAGCTAGTCGAGATATGACGATCGGTATACTTAAAGGTGGGTCTAGGACCAATATTTCGCGGCGTTACAAACATTTGGGGCTGCACAAAGCTATAATACCCTGACAACATAGTTGTGTAGGGTATAAAAATATATATCAAAATTGACAGTGAACCAAAACCGTTTCAGTCATCTAAATATCTGTTCAAAAATTTCGGAAACCTGTTTTTTTTCTTCGAAATTTATTTACATTTTTTATGTATTTGCATAACTATATTTGGTTTTAGAAAATAATTCGGACGAATCTATATTATATTGTTCTACATAATATTTAAAAGAATTCACCAAAAAAGAGAGCTCGTACACTTAGCGAATCAATTACACCATGCGACAAAATGGTGCTCATGATCTGGTACTAGACTTTCTGCCCATAAGGACTATTTTAAGTTATTTTTTGCTGCACATTCTAAAGTTCGTGAAGAAAAACCTTTACATCTTGGTTTGCAGGTTAAATTTGAGATGAAATGACAGCCAAATCGGATGAGGAATATTTTCGTAAAACATGTAATATTCCTACCTCGAGTCCGTGTTCGTATTTTTCGTCTTTATTCTAATTCTCATTTTTTTATACCCTCCACCATAGTATGGAAGGTATATTAGTTCCGTCTGTCAGTTGTAACCACTATAGCGTCTAAACGAATGGAGATAGAGCCCCAAAATTTTGTCTGCACGTTTAGGCACGTTTAGGCATAGCTCCCATATAAGGGTACCCCTTATATGTGTGTTTTGAGGTTCTTGAGCGTGTTTTCAACCGAATTCGCTGAAAGTTTGGTACTTTGAGTTCTTATTGGGTAGCAAATCTCCCCACTAAAAATTATAAATATAGGTCCACTTTTTCGGACAGCTCCCATATAAGGGTACCCCCCAATTTTCGGTATTTTGAGGTTTTTGAGTGCGTTTTTCAACCGAATTCGCTGACATTTGGTACTTTGAAATCTTATTGGGTAGCAAATCTCCCTACTAAAAATTATAAATATCGGTCCATTATTTGGAATAGCACCCCTATAAGGGTGCCCCCCAATTTTCGGTATTTTGGGTGTCTTGGTCGCATTTTTCGACCGAATTGGCTGTAATTTGGTACTTTGAGTTTTTATTGAATACCAAATCTCCCCACTAAAAATTATAAATATAGGTCAATTTTTTCTGGTACCCCGCATATAACGGTACAATTTTCGGTATTTGGGGTTCTTTTTCAACCGAGTTTGCTGAAATTTGCTACATTGGGTTCCTATTGGGTAGTAAATGTCTCCACAAAAAATTATTAATATTGGTCCACTTTTTCTGGTAGTCCCCATATAACGGTACCTCCTAATTTTCAGTATTTTGGGGGGTTTGATCTTTTTTCCGCCGAATTAGCTGTAATTTAGTATTTTGAGTTCTTAATAGGTATCAAATCTCCCCACAAACAAATTATGAATATAGGTCCATTTTTTCGGATAGTTCCCATATTTTCGGTATTTTGGGGTTCTTGAGCGCGTTTTTTAATCGAATTTGCTGCAATTTGGTATTTTGGCGTCGTATATGGTAACAAATCTCCCTACTAAAAATTATTAATATTCGTCCCCTTTTTGGAGTAGTCCCCATATAAACCCCTTTTTTATATTAAAATAGATATCTGTTCCGCGTTTTGAGTTTGGTTTTAAGATTTTGTTGTAATCGTTTCTCCTGCAGAGGACCTAGTCCCTGTGTGAAGGTTCCAGAAGGAGTGGACCGATATTCCACATCTTTGAATTAGAACAAAATTTGGAAGAAATAATAAGATGGGTAAAGTTTGGATGAACTCTAAAATTTTCTGAAACGGATTTGGTCCAAAGAAACATGGGGTCTAGAACCAATATTTCGATGAGGAACATTTTCACCGTGTTAAATTGTATACACCCTCATTAGCCATAATCCTCATCAGTTCCCTTAGTTTGTTGTTGGGATATTCTCCCCAGAAGCTATTTATTGCTTCTTTACAAAAAAACCATTTATACCCAAATGTCTCTTGTAACAAATCGAAATACTTACGTTACCAGCCATACCAGCTCAATGGGAAATTCGAAATGCAAAAAAAAAATATTTATTGAATGAAAACGATCAGCTAAAAAATGTTCACTCATCTACATTTTGTCGACATATAAAAAAGCTAACCAAAGTTATTTACGTTGCTAGAAAACAAGATTACCATATAAAACCAGTTGTAGTCGGACGGGGCCGACCACAAAAACGACACACAACGTCCACGAAAATCGAACTTTCTGTGGTCCTATATTCTGAGCTTGGGCAATATTTCGCGATATTTGCACCCCCTTGACCGACTAGTGGTCAAAAAATATTTCAGTACACCCCTTCTAATTACTTGTTTACATTCCCTTCACCATGGGTTGTATTGTAATTTTCGGTTTTCAATTGTGGTCTATAGATCGACTCGAAAAAAAACACATCCGAATATTATAATCAGATCAACTCCGAAAATTATAGGAAATTTTCAAAGTAATGGGTTACCAAATAACATATTTATACGTAAGTAGCCGTAAATATGTAAGTGTATCTCCCGAATCCGAGTACATACGGCAATATAATTGGTATCAATGTAAAGTTCAACCACTCCTTTTGGATATGCTATCAACTTATCAGATATATGTCATTCAGGAGTAAATATATACGCCGTAGAATACAAATTTTGTAATTTTTCACACAAAAGTCAGGGTCCATTTGACCCGCTAAATATTGACCGATCTTTATCAAAACAGGCATGATTATTCTACGGCCCGATCCCTTTCTCCATGTAAAAATTCGAGATGTTTGGGCCATAATTGCGGCCTCTGGAGTGACAAGAAAATCCGACAAAAATTAAGTATTTGATCCATTTCATCCCCTAAATATTAACCGATCTTTACCAAAAATAATAGGGGTCTTCATTGGCCAGAACCCATCATACATGCACAATTTCGTAAAGATTGGTCCATAACTGTGGCCTGTATCGTGTTTACAAATTATAATGGACAGACGTACGGACGGACACACATGTCTAGATCGACTCAGCTAGTCGAGATATGACGATCGGTATACTTAATGGTGGGTCTAGGACCAATATTTCGCAGCGTTACAAACTGTTGAGGCTGCACAAAGCTATAATACCCTGACAACATAGTTGTGTAGGGTATACAAATTATTGCGGGTCGGAAAATGTTTAAATCGAGATTTTATGAACGCTGTTCAAAGGTGTCCCCCCTATCAACTATAGATCAATATATTGTCATAACTCCTATATAAGGATAACGACCGAAGATCTGTCTCTTGACGGAACTTAAATGTTGGATTTTTTGCATAATTTCCATAAAATCGGACGAACATGAATATGGGAGCTGATCCGGTTTCGATCAGAGAAACATTTACATTATATGTCGAGTTTCGCCATTGCTTAAGTGAGTTTGTGTTTATTTCGAAGTATATCTGCGAATTAAATTCAAATTTATCGAGCCTCGACATTTTGACTTAATTCCAGAAACTGTCCTTTTCAAAGCGGATTTTTGCTTTAGCTATGGATATTTGTCCGCACACCTACAATATTTTTGATAATTTCCTTACAAAAATACCATGTTTCGAGGTATTATATATTTTGTTTTTCGAATCCTTTTATGAAAATTACGAATGTCGGCCCACTTTTGTGTGTAGCCCTCATAAAATGTTATACGGTATTTACATTAGAACTTTTTACCGGGTTAACGTACTTTATGAGGATTTATTTGCATATATTCAAAGGAATTGAAAATTTAAACCCACTGGGTTAACAAATCCGGTTCAATGTAAACGACCTTTTACCCCAATATTCGGTGTTTTGATGATTTTAGACACAATTGCATGTTTTTATTGGGTGACAAAACTTCCTAGCAAAAATTATGAATATTAGCCGATCTTTGGTCTAACTCCAGACCCTCTGGCAGAAATTTACCATCATATGGTCCCCATATAAAATCCCCTATCGTTGCTAGGTATTTTTTCTTTAATGTCCATCTCATGATGGAAGTTATAGAAGTTTGGCATGGTCGTTTTTGCTTTGTATTATCATTCTCTTGGAAACTTCTTGGCTGGAAATTGTGTTTTGTTCGTTAGTTTTAAAAATGTGTTGAACGATATATCGGTCATGCATAAAATTGCTCATGGCATAATGGCTGTAATACCATTTTCTTCTGTTGCCGGAGTATTTAGAATTAGCATTTAGCCTGACCTGTAATCATTGTAATTGTGTTTGCACACCGAATAGGCGATGTTTACCGGTAGCGTAGAGATGGTTAACCTAAAAGTCAATTATCAATAATTTTGCTGTGTTACTTTTTTTCAGTGGCTTCTTTCTTGGTGGTCTGCAACATTGTTAATAAAAAAACCAGTGAGCGGAGCAGTATAGTCGGACGGGGCCAACCATACGATACCCTACACAATTATCACGGAACTCTAACTTTCTGCGGATATTTATTCCGAGCCTGGGCAATATTTCGTGATAGTTGCATTCTCTTTCCCGATTACAGTTCAACAGAACCTCTTCCTTACACTGATATATTTTCCGAATATTACTAATATTCAGTACAGTCCTTCTAATTACTTGTCCAGATTCCCTTCTCCGTTGGTTTTGTTGTGATGTTCGGCTTATAATTGTGCCCTACAGATTGACTCGAAAAAACATTAAGTTTTCAGTCTACTGCAACACAATTTCTTTAAAATTTTCCATGAGGATCCAGGTATGGTCAAGGAAAACGCCTATAATTTTCCGTGATGATCAAATAATAATATTCACCAAAAATTATAGGCGTTGTTCTTGGCCATAACTGGAACCTCATGGAAAATTTCAATCGATTTACACCCTCTAGTGTGGTAATGGGTTACTAAATAATTTATGAATACGTAAGCACCTGTAAATGTTTAAGTGCAACTGCCATATCCGAGTACATAGGACAATATAATTGGTATCAATTTCAAGGTCAACAAAGTCCTCTTCTCGCGCCTATGTCCTTCAGGGGTAAATATATACGCCATAGAATACCAATTTTGTAATTTTTCACGCAAAAGTCAGGGTCCATTTGACCCGCCAAATATAGACCAATCTTTCTCAAAACAGGCATGCTTATTCTTTGGCCCGATCCCCTTCTCCATGTAAAAATTCGCGATGTTTGGGTCATAATTGCGGCCTCTGGAACGACCAGAAAATCAGACAAAAAATTAGTATTTGGTCCATTTCATCCCCTACATATTAACCAATCTTTACCAAAAACAATAGGGGTCTTCATTCGCCAGAACCTATCCTACATGCAAAATTGAAGATTTGTGCATAACTGTGGCCTGTATCGTGTTTACAAATTATAATGGTCAAGCGGACGAACGGACGGACACACATGTCTAGATCGACTCAGCTAGTCGAGATATGACGATCGGTATACTTAAAGGTGGGTCTAGGACCAATATTTCGCGGCGTTACAAACTCTTGGGGCTGCACAAAGCTATAATACCCTGACAACATAGTTGTGTATGGTATAATAAATATTTATGCAGTTGTTTATGAAACTGCACAAATGAAATCAAGAAAATATTAGTTAACTTCTTGTAAGGAATGTACTTAACAAAGACCAAGGGTATTTTAGGATTTTTAAGAACCTGTATATACCAAAGTCACAGAAATCTTTAAATTTGGCCATGAAATAATTAAACAAATTTCGATTTTTTTCCAAAAAAAAAATACTACGATCTGAAATCCATTGACATCATCGAAAATGGCGCCCAATCGGCTGGAATTCTATCTTCTTAAAATATGTCATCAATTAGCATAGCCTAAACAAAATATTCACAAATGTCATAATTATATACACAAACGTTTATATTCCGCACTAGTTGTCCGTTCGTCTGTCCACCTGTCTGGCTGGTATTTGGAATTTTGCGGAAAAGAATCGGCATTGTCCGATTTGAATGGGCCTATCAATCCCATAAAAATCAATTTAATCACATTTTGATTAAACAAGTCGAAACAGGTTTTCGTCGAGTCACAAACCGCAGAAAACCACAAATATTTTAAATTAGGCTATCAAAAAAAAAAAAAAAAAAATATTTAACTGGTCTGTGTTTTGTTTTTCCAAAATCTTATCAAAGATTTAATTTAGTTTTTGGTAAACAAATATTAAATGAAAACAAAAAAAAAACAATAACAACGAAAACAAACTGTAAAAAACAACTTATGTAACCGTGTAACCATCGTTTTTTTAATTTTATTTCCAGACACATGCCACCACTTTACTTGGCAGATAATCTTATCGCTCTGAAATGAAAATTTTGGGGAGGGGGCTACATTCTTTTCGGTACAATCTTAAGAATTCTTTAAATGTGATTTTTTTACATTGAGCCATTGCCGTTGTAATTTTGACCCGATCATTGATAGCGTTCCAGATCTCATATGCCGGGCATTTTCCATTCAGAAAATGATTTTATGAATCAATAAAATTCTAATCGAACATCAACACCAAGACCAATAACTCAATTGTTCCACTCTTTAAGATATCTAAATTCACCGGGTATGATTTATTGTTAACCCCCCCGAAAAAATATGTCCATGTTTTACCAATAGAAAATAATTTCATTAAATTTTGACCTTTAAAAGATTTTTTTTAATCGGATGTGGGTATTACATTAAATATTTAGAGGGTTTTATGTCAGACATTATTTAGTAACCCATTACTCCATAGAAGGCGGAAATATAGCGCTGTTTTGAAAAAATACCAGGCATGGTCAAGGACAACGCCTATAATTTTCAATTATGATCAGATAATAATTTTGGGATGAATTGGATCGAAAACTTAATTTGTTTATGTTTTTTTTCTAGTCGATTGAAAGCCGAACATCACGACACAAGCCACGGTGAAGGGAATCTGGACAAGCTCAGAATATAAAACCACACAAAGTTAGATTTTCGTGGAAGTTGTGAAGGACATTAGTAGTTTTTAACGATAAATCTACGGTAGACCCTTAGAAGATCTTCCATCTATAGAAGATCCTTAGAAGATTTTTTATGTGTTTTGAACCCTTCCGAAATCTACAGAAACCTCTTAGAATGGTATCTATATTCTCTCTTTGCACAAACATTGTTTTTATTCTTTGGTGTAGAAAACGAAATATTTTGGTCCACGTATATCAGGTTTTTAGTGGAAAATAGGAAGAAAATTGCCAATACAGGTCCATGTTTTGACATAACCCTCATAGAGAAGTCCAGTTTAATTTTTCGTCTATAAAGTCTTGTAGCTGCATTTTCCAACCGAAAATGTTCTAATTTGGCATTTTGGTGTTTTAGAGGGTGGCATGCGAAGAAAATGATGATTATTGGATCATCTTTTGGCGTTGTCTCCATATAAAAGTCCAGTCCAGTTTTATGTTTATTTTACAACTTGAATGGTCTTAATTTGGGATATCTGGGTTTTTGAGACTGTAATGCTTCCGAACCAAATCTTAAGATTATTGGTCAATGTGTATTCTCATAACCATCCTTTCAATTTTCGGTGTTTTAAGGGTTGAAGTAGTATTTTCCAATCGAAAAGTTTCCAATTTGACATTTCGGTGTTTCAAAGGCTCCATATAATGGCCCGAACATCATGAAATTTAGCATGGAGAAGTGGATCGGGCCAATGAATAAGCATGCCTTTTTTGATAAAGATCAGTTAATATTTATCGGGTCAAATGGAACCTGACTTTTGTGTGAAAAATTACAAAATTTGTATTTTATAGCGTATATATTTACCGCTGAAGGACATAGACCCGAGAAGTTGATATTATATCCAAGAGGAGTGGTTGACATTTAAATTAATACCAATTATATTGTTTTATGTGCTCGGATGTGGGAGTTACACCTAAATATTTACAGGTATCTCCGTATTCGTATATTACTTAGTAACCCATTATCACTCTAGAGAGCTATAGCTGATCGCTTTGAAATGTTCCATTAGGTTCCAGTTATGGTCAAGGACAACGCCTATAATTTTCGGTGATGATCAGATAATAATTTTGGAATAAAAGTGGAAAAAAACTTAATTTTTTGTGTTATTTTCGAGTCGATCAATAGACCACAAATGAAAGCCGAACAGTGAAGGTCAAGAGAGTGCAAATATTGCTCAAGATCAGAATATAGAACCACACAGAGTTAGACTTTCGTGGAAGTTGTGTAGGGTATCATATGGTCGGCCCCGTCCGACTATACTTTAGCTCACTGGTCTATTCTTTGGAAAGTATTAAGGTAAAGTATATTAGAAAGTTTTTTTATGTTTACCTACCCTAGGATATTGTTTAATAAATCCACACCATGCCTGTTGAGGTCCTTGGAAAAATATTGTTTAATTAATCCAGGATTTAAAAAGGCCCTCAATATATAGAGAGGAACGATCAATGAATATAATTTCTCGTGTCCTATTAATAAATCCATGCCTGTTGAGGTCTTTGTAAAAATATTGTTTAATTAATCCAGAACTTAAAAAGGCCCTCTATATATAGAGGACCGATGAATGAATAGAATTTCTCGTGTCGGGCTTTTATAGATAGAAGACCTGATATTAGTCTTGTACAGAAAGAAAATCTTCGTCCTTTTTATATTTATCGATTTTCAACAGATAAAAAAATTATATATAGGACTCTAAATATTAATAGGAGACATGCAAAAAGACAATCATTTAAGTAAGGCTCTCAGAAGATTTTCAGGACCCACAGAATGCCCTTAATTGTTTGAGGGATAGAAAAAACACATATGTTGTCAATCAGGGATTTTACGTAGGGTAGGCTATAAAACTACAACAAAATTCCCAACTATTTGGCTTTCTTTGTGACATTCCGACAACATGCCGATCGACCAATAAACCTAAACGATCAAAGCAAACCTTTTTACAAAGGCTGATACCCACGTGGGCCGATACTTGTTACATATATATATATATATATATATATACATATCTATACTAATAAAAGAGTAAAGTGATTGACTGACTGACTGACTGATTGACTGACTGACTGATTTAACGATTCATCAACGCCCAGACGAAACGGCTGAAGCTAGAATCTTGAAATTTTGGGTGAGGGTCACTCTTGGCCCAAATGTGACAGATAAGGCTGGGTTTTTGGAAATTCGTATTAGAAGGGTACGAAAAGTACTAAAAAGTACTAAATATGATATCATTTGTATTTGGCGAACCAGTAGAGCTAGAACTCTGAAATTTGGATTGAGGGTCACTGATGGAGTGTAGGATAGATGTACCAAAGGGTTTTTGGAAATTCGAACTACAACTATCCGAAATGTACGAAAATGTACTAAATTTGGTACAATTCTGTAACATGAGAACGGATAGAGCTAAAAACTTGAAATTTGGAATGCGAATTAGGGTTGGGAAGTAGGGTCGATATAAGGAGATGGTTTTGAAACCGTGTACTCATGTGTACGAAAAGTACTATATGGTACTATATTTGGTACAAATTTGATTTGGAGGTACAAATGGAGCTAGAATCCTGAAAATTTAAAGTAACATTACCGTCGGAGTATAGGATTGTGATATGTACGTAGTTTTGGAAATTTGTTACTTATGTGTACGAAAAGTACTAAATCGTACTATAATTGGTACAATTTGGATTTGGGTGAACCGATAGAGCTGAAACAATGAAATTTGGATCATTGTAGGGGTGTAGGATTGGGGTCAGGACTCAGTTTAAGACAATATTACTTATGGGTACTAAATGGTACTAAATTTGGTACAATTTGAATTTTAGGTGAACCAATTGAGCTAGAAGCATAAAACTTGGAGTCAGGATCACTGTCGAGGTGTAAGATTGAGATATGTGAGAAGTTTTAAAATTTTGTACTAATGTGTACTAAATTTGGTACAATTTAAATTGTGGGTGAACCGATGGAATTGGAATCCTCAAACTTGGATTTAGGATCACTGTGGGGGTGTTGGTTTGAGTTAAGTAGGAAGTTTTGGGAATTCGTACAACTGTGTACTAAATTTGGTACAATTTGAATTGTGGGTGAACCGATAGAGTTGGAATCCTGAAATTTAGATTTTGGAGCACTGTGGGGGTGTTGGTTTGGGGGTGTTGGTTTGGGTTAAGTTGGAAGTTTTTGAAATTCGTACTAAATGGTACTAAATTTGGTACAATTTGAATTTTAGGAGAACCAATAGAGCTAGAATCATGAAATATGGAGTCAGGATCATTGTTGAGGTGTAAGATTGAGATATGTAGGAAGTTTTAAAAATTTGTACTAATGTGTACTAAATTTGGTACAATTTAAATTATGGGTGAACCGATGGAATTGGAATCCTCAAACTTGGATTTAGGATCACTGTGGGGGTGTTGGTTTGAGTCAAGTAGGAAGTTTTGGAAATTCGTACAACTGTGTACTAAATTTGGTACAATTTGAATTGTGGGTGAATCGATAGAGTTGGAATCCTGAAAATTAGATTTTGGAGCACTGTGGAGGTGTTGGTTTGGGTTAAGTTTGAAGTTTTTGAAATTCGTAGTAAATGGTACTAAATTTGGTACAATTTGAATTTTAGAGCTAGAATCATGAAATTTGAAGTCAGGATCACTGTTGAGGTGTAAGATTGAAATATGTAGGAAGTTTTCGAAATTTGTACTAATGTGTACTAAATTTGGAACAACTAAATTGTGGCTAAACTGATAAAGTTGAAATCATGAAATTTTGATTTAGGATCACTGTGGGGGTATAGGGTTTGGGTATATAGGAAGTTTTAAAAATTTGTTCTAAGTGTACCAAATTCGGTACAATTTAAATTGTGGGTGAAGCGATAAAGTTTGAATCCTGAAATTTTGATTCAGGATCACTGGGGAGGTGTAGGATTGGAGTATGTAGGAAAATTTGGAAATTGGTACTAATGTGTACTAAATTTGGTACAATTTGAATTGTGGGTGCAATCCTGAAATTTTGATTTAGGAACAATGTGGAGGTGTAGGATTGGGGTATGCAGGATGTTTTGGAAATTGGTACTACTGTGTACTAAATTTGGTACAATTTTAATTGTTGGTGAACCGATGGAGTTGGAGTCCTGAAATTTTGATTTAGGATCACCGTGATAGGGTATGTAGGAAGTTTTGGAAATTGGTACTATTATGTACTAAATTTAGTAAAATTTGATTATTAAGATTTTATCTAATTCATGATTTTAATTGGATTGCATGATGTAGGTAGTAATGGAAATTTTTACTTATGTGTTCTAAGTGGTACTAAATGTGATACAAATTTAGGTGAAGCGATAGAATCCTGAAATTTGGAATTAAGATGGGGGTATGTGGGAAGTGTTTGAAACTCGTACTTATGATTTTTAAAGTACTTGTGATTGTTGATGTGCACTAAATGATACTCAATTTGGATTTGGGTGAATCTATATTTGTTTTGAAAACATACTATGGCAGAAAATACGTACAAAATGGTTCTAAAATAGGGGTATATATATATATATATACATTATATATAAGTAGCGGGTATATGCTAGTATATATATATATATATATATGCCTGTATTGCAATGAACATTACTTGTTAACGCCCCTCACATTCTTTACCACACGTTCACTCGCGCACCACCCATCCACCCTCATGCCCCTTCTCCACCTCGTTATAGCCAAGTGTTGCTGATTTAGCCATTTAGTCCGGCTCATGTGACTTTGTTTTCTTCGGTTTTGTTTTTTGTCAGTGGCCAAAAAATGCCATCATTTGTTGGAATATTTTTATTATTATTCGGAGTAGTTTTGAGTGTCGTTGAGATAGTGGCTGAATTTTATTGGTAGCTGTGAATGAAATACACAACAAGAAAACCCCACTGGACGTGTAATATATAGGCATGTGATGTGATATGACTTGCAAAAAGAGAAAAAAAATACAATAATCATCGTAATGATATTAAAAAAAAACCATTGAGCGGAGCAGTATAGTCGGACGGGGCCGACCATATGATACCCTACACAACTACCACGAAACTATAACTTTCTGTGGTTCTATATTCGGAGCTTGGGCAATATTTCGGGATATGTGCACCCTCTTGAAGGACTAGAGGTCAACAAATATTACAAATATTAAGTACAGCCCTTCTATTCAGATTCCCTTCACCGTGGGTTGTGTTGTGATGTTTGGCTTTCAATTTTGACCTATAGATCGACTCGAAAAAAAACACCAAAAAATAAGTTTTCGGTCCACTTCATCCCAAAAATTATTATCTGATCATCACCGAAAATTATAGGCGTTGTCGGCGACCATAACTTGAACCTCATGGAACATTTCGAAGCCATCAGCGCTATATTTCCGCCTTCTAGTTCGGTAATGAGTTACTAAATAATATATGAATACGTAAGCACCTGTAAATATTTATGTGTAAGTCCCGCATCCGAGTACATACGACAATATAATTGGTATCAATTAAAGGTCAACCACTCCTCTTGAAGATACTATCAACTTCTCGGGTCTAGGACCTTCAGGTGCAAATATATACCCTATAGAATACAAATGTTGTATTTTTCACACAAAAGTCAGGCTCCATTTGACCCGCTAAATATTGACCGATCTTTATCAAAACAGGCATACTTATTCTTTGGCCCGATCCCCTTCTCCATGCTAAAATTCACGGTGTTTGGGTCATAATTGCCATATTGGGCCATATTATATTGGTTTCCGAGAGATAGACCACCACCTATTTTATAAATAAAATGCCTCATATCGGTCTTCTATAGATATATAAGACCTACTATTAATCTTCTAGAGAAATAGAACCTCCTATTATTTTTAAGACATCTAGGGCTTCTAAAGATAGAAGACCTCATATCCGGCTGCTATAGAAAGAAAACTTTCTGTCGACATTCCATTGAGAGAAGGTCTCTTATAAATACCAGTACTACTACCGATCATACATAGATCGGACGCCTTATTTTATTTATTTCGAAATTAGTATTCAGGATAGAGAACACCAACTATTTTATGAATCGTATCGGTCCTTTATAGATAGAATATTACCCGGTGTTTGGGCCATAATTGCGGCCTCTGAAGCGACCAGAAATACAGACAAAAATAACGTTTTTGGTCCATTTCATCCCCTAAATATTAACCGATCTTTTCCGATCCGATCATTGGTCAGAAACCATCCTACATGCAAAATTTCATGAAGATTGGTCCATAATTGGGGCCTGTATCGTGTTTACAAATTATAATGGACAAACGGACGGACGGACACACATGTCTAGATCGACTGAGCTAGTCGAGATATGATATGATCGGTATACTTAAAGGTGGGTCTAGGACCAATATTTCGCGGCGTTACAAACTTTTGGGGCTGCACAAAGCTATAATACCTTGACAACGTAGTTGTGTAGGGTATAAAAAGTTGGTATCGGCTAAAATAAATTTTTTAAATTTTTTGTTATTTTCAAAATTATGAAAAATCTATTTGAACACTTATTGACAGATTTTGTCATATTTAGGATAGGATAGGGTTTTAAATATATTTGTTATATGAATGATGATCTAATAGTTATATTAAAAAGCTAAAGCTAGACGTTCTTCGATAAGAAATGAGTCATCCGTCTGTAGAATTTCAAAATTATTATTCATCCATCTGTAGAATCCAACTCAATATATAGACGTTTTCTATGGTATATTATATAAAAATCTTCTCTTTGAGTGGTTTATTATTTGAGTATTTATTCTATAATTTTTAAGGTGACAAAACAATTAATACAACTTAACAAATCGAACCCAAACCTTTATTCAAAATTTCATTTTATAGAATTTCCCTAGAATAAATGCCCATTTCATTATGGTCAATAAATCTATTATGATTAATCCATTACGAAGTACCGGAAATGAAATGAACGTCAGCAAGAGATAGGTGTAACAGTGCCTCGAGTGTTTTCAGTTCGGTTGCCTAGTCCATAAAAATTCCAAATAAATCTCCATTAATACTATGACCATAGTACAAAAGTTATCATGACAATTGGAATGTAGTTTGTTTTTGTATCGACATGATTGTTACAACACTGGGCTACAAAATTTAATCAAAGAGATCTAGTGCACTGCCTATATTACACCCCACTTTCCAACAAAAATATATTCTAAGTAACCTCGTAATTAATTTCTCTAAAAAATATATATTTTTTTATTTGCAAAACTTTTGTTGCCTTGTGTTATCGATTGAAAATATTGTAGCCAGGAATGCGAATAATTATTGATAATATTTACACTTCTATGGGGAGGGCACTTCAAGCAACAACAGAAAGTTTTAATGTCTATAAATATTTGTTAATCGGCTGAAATGAAAAAAAAAATGAATCACATGAGCATTTACCAGACAGGTGAATAGACCCTCCTTTTCACATGTTCAGGGTGACGTATATTGGCGATTTTCGGAAGGGGAATTACAAAAACATTTTAGAACAACTCAATAGTTCTCATGTCATAATTGATCGTTAGGCACAAGGAAAAAGCTTATAAAAGGGAAATACAAATTTTTTGAAATATGATTTCTAACTGCTGTAGTTTCTTGGAAAAGAAAAAATATTTTCATATAATCCACAATTTTGTCATCGCAAAATGACAAATTTCCATTTAAATGACTGTTTCAATATTTTTTCTTTTGATTTTTATAATTATAAAAAAAATCTTATATATGTACATATCTTTCTAAGTTGGATTAATATTGGTCCTCACTATATTTCATCAGTTATTCCATCGATCTTCTGAATGTATACGACATCCCATTGCCCTTCTCTCCATAAACAATCGGTCTACAAATGAAAGAGCATTTATCGATCTTCTATAGATGAAAGATCTCTTATTTGTCTTATGTACAAGATCTACAATGCCTTCTGTCAGTGTTATAAAGGTTTCCGATCTTCAATAAATAGAACACTACTTTGTCGATATTTTAGAGATAGACCACCATCTATTTTTATTAATAAAATGTCTCATATCGGTCTTTTATAGATATATAAGACCTCCTATTAGTCTTCTCGAGAAATAGAACCTCTTATTATTTTTCTACAAAAATAAGGCATATAGGCCTTCTAAAGATAGTAGACCTCGTATCCGTCTGCTATAGAAAGAAAACTTTTTGTCGACATTCCATTGAGAGAAGGCCTCTTATAAATACCAGTACTACTACCGATCATACATAGATCAGACGCCATATTTTATTTATTTCGTAACTAGCATATGCCCGCAACTTCATTAGCGAATGTAGAAATATTTAAACATGTATAAATATATTATTTTAGTGTCAGAAAAACCAATTCACACATTAATATCGACCATAAATTAAATTTGAGTACCAAATTTCATTTTCCATTTAGCACACATTATTTCCATAAGTATACCCTGTGCAGCCATCCAACAAAACTGCATGCATATCCCGATCCTACACCCCCACAGTGATTCCAAATTCAAATATCAAGATTACAACTATATTGGTACACCCACAATTTAAATTGTACCAAATTTAGTACACAGTAGTACGAATGTCCAAAACCTCCTTCTTACCCCAAACCAACACCCCCACAGTGATCCTAAATCCATGTTTCAGGATTCCAACCCTATCGGATCACCCACAATTCAATTTGTACAAAATTTAGTACACAGTAGTACCAATTTCCAAAACTTCCTACATACCTAATCCAACACCTCCACAGTGATTCTAAATCCAAGTTTTAGGATTCTAAATCTATCGGTTCACACACAATTCAAACTGTACCAAATTTCCAGAACCCCCTTCTTACCCCATAAGTATTTATTTGTTAAACTGAATCCTGACCCTAATCCTACATCTCTACAATGGTCCTAACTTCAAACGTCATTGTTCCACCTCTATCGGTTCACCCAAATTGTACCAATTATAGTACTTTTCGTACACATAAATAAAAAATTTCCAAAACTACCTACATATCCCATTCCTGCACTCCGACGGTTATGTTACTTTAAAATTTCAGGATTTCAGCTCGATTTGTACCTCCAAATCAAATTTGTACAAAATATAGTACCATATATTACTTTTGGTACACATGAGTACACGCTTTCCAAACTCTCCTCATATCGACCCTACTTCTCAACCTTAATTGGCATTCTAAATATCAAGTTTTTAGCTCAATCCATTCACACGCTACAAAATTGTACCAAATTATGTACATTTGAGTACTTTTCGGATACTTATAGTTCGAATTTCCAAAAAGCCCTTTGCTACATCTATTCTACACTCCATCAGTGACCCTCAATCCAAATTTCAGATTTCTAGCTCTACTGGTTCGCCAAACACAAATTATACCGTATTTAGTACTTTTCAGTACTTTTCGTACCGTTCTAATATGAATTTCCAAAAACTCAGCCATATCTGTCACATTTGGACCAAGAGTGACACTCACCTAAAATTTCAAGATTCTAGCTTTAGCTGTTTCGTCTGGGCGTTGATGTCGTTAAATCACTTTTATTAGTATAGATAAAATTTGTACCAAATATAGTACCGTATAGTACTTTTCGTACACATGAGTACACGCTTTCAAAACCATCTCCTTAAATAAACTCTACATCTCAACCCTAATTCGCATTCCACATTTCAAGTTTTTAGCTCTACCTATTCACATGCTACGACTTTTTACCAAATTAAGTACAATTTAGTACTTTTCGGATAGTTATAGTTCGAATTTTCAAAAACCATTTGCTACACCTATCATACACTCCATCAGCGACCACCAAACCAAATTTCAGAGTTCTAGCTCTACCGGTTCGCCAAATACAAATGGTATCACATTTAGTACTTTTCGTACCGTTCTAGTACGAATTTCCAAAAACCCAGCCTTATCTGTCACATTTGGACCAAGAGTGACCCTCACTCAAAATTTCAAGATTCTAGTTTCAGCCGTTTCGTCTGGGCGTTGATGAATCGTATCGGTCCTTTATAGATAGAATACCTACTATAAATCTTTTACAGAAAATAAAATCTCCGTATTTTTAGATCTTCCAAAGATATAATAAGCGAAAGCTCTTCATAATATATATATGAGACCCTTAGAAGATCTCCTAAAAAGTAGCATAACCACGAAAGACAGTAGCAGGTTATAGCCAGTAATATATAGTAGACCCTTTAAGGGTTATATGTCTGTGGAAGACCATGAGGTCTCCTTAAAAGGTCTTTGGGCATATACTGAAACCCCTTTGAATGTTTTCCGAGTATAGGGGACTCTCAGAGGATCTTTTATTTATTGGATCCCTTTGAAAGGTATTAATGTATTTATAGAATACCCTTAAACGGTTTCTTATTGTTTATTGCATACAACTAAGAGGGTTTATCAAAAGAATCTGTGGTATCTTAATGAAAGGTATTTTAAATATACACGGCCGATAGAAGTTCTCCCATACATTAAAAACTAATATTCAGGATAAAGAACACGAACTATTCAATGAATATATATATAATATATAATCCTTTTATAGATAGAAGACCTCCTATTAGTCCTCTACAGAAAGAAGAACTCCGTATTTTTTTAGAAGAGATCTTATCGATCTGCAACATATAGAAAAATGCCTATCGGTTATCTATATTTAAGATCTATAGTTAGAAATTTTTTTCTGGATTCTGGAAATGGAAGTTATGATACCTACTATATCCATCGAAAACCTAAGTTTGTCCGATCGTAACGAAATCGAACAGAATTGAGTCCACAATGAAGTGTCCCGAGCAGGACGAAATTTTGATAATCGTACAGAATTGAGTCCACAATGAAATTTGTTAATTTTGAATCGCAAGCTCTTCGCAGTAGACTTGAGTTTGCCCGTGAAAATCACCGATGAGCATTTTCCAACGTTAAATATAAGTCCATATAAATAGTTGTTAAGTATTTTCATGTACATATTCAATCTTCTTTTCATATTGCATCCAAAGAGGCATCCTAGTGTCCGTATGTTAATAGCAATTCTCCTTCAGTTGTTCCTGGTATATCACATACGAAGAGATTGATACCGATTGCTTTTCAGACATCGAATTTTCTACTCTGACACACAAAACTCGATCGATTGAGCAACTTTGCCATTATGTGAGAAATTTGTTGATATAATCCGAACGATTGCATTTTGTAAAGTATTCCGTTCTGTATCAAAGGCTTTGGCGAAGTCCAATCCAATTGCAATGGTTCCCTCCTTCATTTTGAAACCTTTGGGGACTTATGTCGAGAAAGCTGCCAGTGTATGAATTGTCGAGTGATTTTCAGAGGTTTTCTGAAACTCTCCTGCATAAAGAGGAGTGTATATTAAATTTTTCATTCCGTATGAAACACAGGGAACATCTCCTTATTAGTTTCATATGTTATAAAATGTTTGGATTTGGAAATGCTTATTGTACTCTATAAAATTTCTATTGGACTTTGAAATCGGAGAGATATTCGGTATACACCTTTTCTTTCCGTAAACAAGAATATAATCAAAAAATGAGACACGCACATACACACTCACACACATTACAAGAGTTACACAAGTGTTGGAATTTATATGCATGTGTTTGTGTGTGTCTGTATATTTTTGTGTTTTATTTATTTCTGAAGGTTTCATTTCACATGGAAGCGATGATAAGATACACAAACATTACATTCCAATGCTATACCCAATGACAATGATAAGAAATGAAAATAAAATAAAAAAATAAAAATCAACTATTTATTAATGAAATTCTTGACTTTACAAAAAAGAAACACTGAAAAGAAAAAAAATCGAAACCAGATCACACCGTACAAATACCAATTCATTCATACACATTGTTAATGTGTGTGTGTGTGTGCGCGATATTTGTTATGTTGGGTTATAGCTCCAGTTAGGAAATATGTCCCTACTTATTTGTGGGTTTTTTTCTTCAGACAATCGACACAACAAGTTAATGGAAAATATTCATTATTGACCTTTGTAATAGTAGATTTCTGCGGAAACACGTGTATGTACAGCCCAAGTGCTAAATGAATGAATTATTTTGGTATGTGTGTATGAGTGTGTTTATTAGGGTATATCAATGATCCGATACGATCCACTAATTAATTTTGTGTTCTTAATTATGAAAGTAAAGTAAAAGTGTTTACAGATCAAGGTATGAAACTAAAATTAACCTGTATAAAGAAGAAAATACTCCATGATTCAGGTACTACAGATGGGTACGAAAAACTGTTAATTAGGTTTCATCTTCAAAAAAGTCAGTGAATATACCGCATGTGAGATAAATTTAAAGAAGGACCACCGTCGGTTGGGACTCTAGACTATTATGTATATATATGAAAGTAATAATCATAGAATTTAAATCATATACCATAATCATTTATAAGCGAGGCCAACGTACCCACCTGAATCGAACCTTACATCGTATCATGTCCTAGCCTCAAATATTTAAAAACAGTCCAAACTTATGTTATTTTAAAACCAGTGAGCGGAGCAGTATAGTCGGACGGGGCCGACCATACGATACCCTACACAACTACCACGGAACTCAAATTTTCTGCGGATGTTTATTCCGAGCCTGGACAATATTTCGTGATATTTGCACCCTCTTGCCCTATTAGAGGTAAACAGCTCCTCTTCCTCACACTGACATATTTTCCGAATATTACGAGTATTCAGTACAGCTATTGTCCAGATTCCCTTCACCGTGAGTTGTGTTGTGATGTTCGGCTTTCATTTGTGGTCTATAGATCGACTCGAAAATAACACATAAAAATAAGTTTTCAGTCCACTTCAATCCAAAATTATTATCTGATCATTACCGAAAATTATAGGCGTTGTCCTTGACCATAACTGGAACCTCATGAAACATTTCAAAGCGATCAGCGCTAGAGTTCCGCTCTCTAGAGAGATAATGGGTTAATAAATAATATACGAATACGGACATACCTGTAAATATTTAGGTGTAACTCCCACATCCGAGCACATACAACAATATAATTTGTATTAATTTAAAGGTCAACCACTCCTCTTGGATATAATATCAACTTCTCGGGTCTATGTCCTTCAGGGGTAAATATATACGCTATAGAATACAAATTTTGTCATTTTTCACACAAAAGTCTGGGTCCATTTGACCCGCTAAATATTGACCGATCTTTATCAAAACAGGCATGCTTATTCTTATTCCCGATCCCCTTCTCCATGCAAAATTTCACGATGTTCGGGCCATTATTGCGGCCTCTGGAGCGACCAGAAAAACCGACAAAAATAAAGTTTTTGGTCCATTTCATCCCCTAAATATTAACCGATCTTTGCCAAAAACAATAGGGCAATGAAGACATTGCGCAGAACCCATTCTACATGCTAAATTTCGCGAAGATTGGTCCATAACTGTGGCCTGTATCGTGTTTACAAATTATAATGGACAGACGGACGGACGGAGACACATGTCTAGATCGACTCAGCTAGTCGAGATATGGCGATCGGTATACTTAAAGGTTGGTCCAGGACCAATATTTCGCGGCGTTACAAAATTTTGAGGCTGCACAAAGCTATAATACCCTGACAACATAGTTGTGTAGGGTATAACTACCATAAAATTTAAACTTTACGATTCTTTTTAATTGCACAGCCCTACATACTGATTCATTTTCCACAAACTTGCTCCTTTCCAGAAAGTTAAGAGATATTTCACCATACATGCGATCCGGTTGAAATCGCATTATTGGCATTATAAATATTCCTATTGGCTGGACGTCTGTAGATGTCGTTGATTTCCAGTATTGGCATAATTCTCACACAAGATGCCAATATATTTCTCTTTCCCGCATGCTAATCCTTTCCTTTTAGACTGACGATATATGTATACGTTGATGCAGCAACTTTACCTCCGTAGAAAGCCCTCCTCACATTTGAAGTTCATCTTCTTGTCCTTCGATAGCACATAATCCCAATGACGACAGAAGTCGAATCTAAAATGCAGAATGATTTCAAGTTGATTTTTTTCATTTTCAAATTTTATAGTTGGGATGTATATTCGAAAGCCTTTCGCAATAGACTTGGGTTTGCCCTAGAAAACCTCCCATGCGCATATTCCAACGTTGAGTTTGAGTCCCCTTTTTAGTCTTTTTTCCACTTTTTTCAAGGCCTCGTAAAGGCAATCCTATTTCAGGTGGTCCTGATATGTCACATACGAACAGGTTATATAGAACCGATCCCAACAGTGATCCCTAACCGATCGATTCTCAGACACATTATCTTTCACTCTCAATCGATTCTTGAGAAAACTTGCCACCATGCGACAACAAAGCAACAAGGTTGTTGCTCGAATGATTGCATTTTGTAAAGAAGGCCGTCAGTTTGAAATCTTCGGTGGCATATGTTGATAAAGTCGCATAGAAATGAAGTTTTTCCGAAGTCACCATCCCGCTTGGAAACACACATGATTTCAAGTTCATTTTTTATTTTCAAATTTTATAGTTGGGATGTATATTCGAAAGCCCTTGGCAGTAGACTTGGGTTTTCCCTAGAAAACCTCCCATGCGTATATTCCAACGTTGAGTCTAAGCCCTCCATTTGTTGAAGTAGTTGTGAAGTGTTTCCATGTACGCAATTAGTCTTTTTTCCACATTTTACAAGGCCTCGTAAAAGCAATCCTATTTCAGGTGGTCTTGATATGTCACATACGAACAGGTTATATAGAACCGACCCTGGATGAGCAGCAGGGCCGCCAGGCTTCGGTGACTGGGCTTCCTGCTGTTAGACGGCGCGTTTGGCTTTAACCTCACCCTTGTCGCTCTTAGCAGAATTCTCCATTGACATGACCGACGCATACGAAGCAGTTTGATGTGCATCTAGCGACTACGTGGTTGTGTTCGAAATTCGGTCCAGATTTGTATGCCTTTCTACGGGCTCTCCTTTGGAAGTCACTAGGATAGTTATCCGGTTAATCATCGTAGTCCTATTCACAGTAGTATCCATAGCGTCCTCCTCGTCTGTCAAGGGTGGTCCATCCCAGTGATGTGTCGAGATACTTTTCTGACTAAGGCGGAAGGAGCTGATTTCCTTTATAAGATCGAGGCGTTGTGTCATCGTTGAGAGCGATGGGGTTTGAAGAAACAGAAGATAGGTCCGGTACATTGGTCGTCATCGTTTGTGGTAGTTAGGAAGAAAGTGACCTATAACATGGAGACGACATTCTCGCCTCGCCCAATAGCGTATGGTTTTAGCCTAATTATACTCTACACAACTATTTTGTCAGGGTATTATATCCGTCCGATTGTCCGTCTGTCCATTATATTTTGTAAACACGATACAGGCCACAGTTATGGACCAATCTTCACGAAATTTTGCATGTAGGATGGGTTCTGGCCAATGAAGACCCCTATTGTTTTTAGTAAACATCGGATAATATTTAGGGGATGAAATGGACCAAATACTTAATTTTTTTTTTGTCGATATAGAGGCCGCAATTATGAGAGAAGGGGATCGGGCCAAAGAATAAGCATGCCCGTTTTGATAAGGATCGGTCAATATTTAGCGGGTCAAATGGGCCCTGACTTTTCTGTGAAAAGAAGATAGACCCGAAATATTTGTTGGTATATCCAAGGGCAGTGGTTGACCTTTAAATTGATACCTATTATATGGTCGTATGTAATCAGATGTGGGAGTTACACTTAAATATTTACAATGCTTATGTATTCAGATATTATTTAGTAACCCTTTACCACACTACAGTGCGGAAATATAGCGCTGATCGCTTCATGTTCCATGAAGTTCCAGTTATGGTCAAGGATAACGCCTACAATTTTCGGTAGCGATCAGATAATTATATTGTGATGAAGTCGACCGAAAACTTAATTTGTTGTGTTTTTCGAGTCGATCTCTATAGGCTCCAATGGGAAGAAGAAGATCTGGACAAGTAATTAGAAGGGCTGTACTGAACATTAGTTATTATTTTCGGCCTCTAGATGGTCCAGATGGCTCAAATATCGCGAAATATTGCCCAAGGTCAGAATATAGATCCACAGAAAGTTAGATTTTCGTGGAAGTTGTGTAGGGTATCATATGGTCGGCCCCGTCCGACTATACTGCTCCGCTCACTGTTTTTTTTCCATTGTAGTTGCTATAAGATGTCAATTCGGGACACTGGAGAGTAAAACACTTTTTTTCGGAATATTGTCTATGTAGGTCAAGGTATTGACAAACCCCCCCCCCCCCCCCTCGACCTAGCCAAACTTAACGGTAGGTGACCTCTATCCCATTGACTTCGGGTAGCCTTTATAAACAGTTTTCACCATTTTGAGGTTTCCCCAGGTTTCTGAGGAGGACCCCCAAAAAATTTGTCACGGCCAAACATGACACAGTTTTGATATTATTTTCAAACACTCCCATGTATTGTGTCCTGACTGTCAAACATGTTTGCTAATTGTGCGCCTTAATTAAACACACGTACATACATACAGCTCAAACAAACATCGCCAAACATTATTTACATTTTACATTCCAAACAAACATTTCTAAACATTATCAACGACAACAGCAACACCACTACCAGAAAACGAAGTAACAAACGTTGTTGTCGGCCAGAGGTCGACCGGGGAATTGAGGTTGTAATCATAAAATCATAAAAAATACATAGTTTTGGTATGCATAAACAGATTACAAAAAAATCCAATCGGTGAAAAATAATATCTCGTCGAAATTCAACGCACAAACAGCACCACTGAACAATCCACCAAAATTCCAAAACGCTTACGAAAAATTACAAAAAAAGAAATGTGATTTGGTTTGCGTTTTTTTTCTGGTGGAATTTTGTGTAGGGCCTGTGTGTGTCCAATACAACATTTACAGCTTTGTTGGTGTAGGGGCCAAAACGCTGCGGCCGCCCTATGTACTCGTTTTACGATTTTCGTTTTTGTTGTATTTTGATTTAACAAAAAAATGCCAAGAATGTTTTTCGAACTAATTCATAACAAAAAAAAAAGTGACGATTGCTTGAGAGAGAGAGAGAGAGAGAGAGAAGGAGACTGCATGTGTAAGGAAGGTCTTCAATACATACATATGAACATGGCCTCAGCAGACGCTCAGATATTTCTATCTGAGTGTTTATGAGACTCATGACGTATATAGTGTTGACCAAATATCGATTACCTTGTAACCATTATGGAGTATTTTCAATTCGATTTTATTGAAGCCATATCATAATGGAAATAACCTGCAATAACGGGAAAAGAAGTGATGGTATCTCTTCATTAATTATAGGACCTAGCAAAATATGCAACAACACATAACACAAAATCTTGACCCATGGCGAATTTACCACTCAGGATTCTTAATGCACTACCCCCCAAATATTCAAAACAAAAAGGAGGACTTCATTTCTTTAGTTGCTGTATTCAAAAGGAGCTAAAGAGCCTACTCCATAGCCGGCATCCGTTCTTTCACTCACTCCAGAAACAATCCACTTCAAGATGGATATGAAACTCTCAAAATTATCCTAAAATTTGAACCAAGAAATATCATTTAGAGTTTTTAATTTTGGCAATATCAACCAAATTTATAATGTTATTCAAAATATTTGTTCTTGAAGTTATTGTTAATGCTGTGTGGCTCTAAATACAATAAACTGGCAACGATCTGTTGTTTACAAGAATTTGAGATACGGTCGATAATGATAAATGTCACATGTAACGGAGGACAAAAAATGGGTCAACGGTATATTACAAAAATAACCTATCACAATTTACTAGAATACAAACTTCTAATCATGGGACTTAAATTGTGTCAATTATTGGTCATATGGGTACAAAAACGATGTTCCGTTGTTCCCGAACCTCAAATTAGAGGTCGTAAACCGCTTATAAGTTGTGTGGACCCACGTCTAATGATAAGGGAAATTTAATTTGATAAGTTTTAACACCAAAATATGCAGCAGCATGAAGAAAAGACTAAAAACCTGTATTATAGGAAAAAACTGCAAAATAAGGGTAAAGACTTTTCAACTAGACCAAAAGTTGAACTGTGATCGACTGGAAACGTGTGATCGGGTCCGACGAATCCAAATTCAACCGTTTTCAATCCGACGATAAGCATTATTGGTGATGGAAACTAATTCAAAGGCCCAATGTGAAACACGGTTGAGGAATTGCCATGGTATACGTAGGCTTTAACTTGTGGGTCCTGGGCCGATGTTAAAAAAATAGACAATATTATAATGAAAGAAGTCCAGATCATTGAGAGTCATATCAGTCAATTTAGGTAGCTAAGTACGCCTATCGTGAGAGAATATCTTCGTGAGCAAAATTTTGAATTAACACAGTGGTCAGCACAAAGTTTCGACATCAATCCGAACGATAATTTGGGGCCAATCGCAAAGAGAGAGGTGGGACAGTACCCCTCATAATTTGGACGAACTTTGGTAGTGGATCTGAGGAGATTGGAAGAATAATTCCAATGAAATTGCACTAAAATTGGTTGAAAATATGTCAAATTACATAAATGATAAATTAAAAATATAAAACTACGGTATAATTAATAAAAATATTCAAATTCTGCAAATTTGTTAAAAAATGCAAAAGTGAGTACATTGGAGTTGATTTACTTTTCTCTGTTTTTTTTTTCTTAGAAATTAAAGAGTTAAATTCTTAAACTTTAGGTTGATTTGTTAGGTACGAAATACGTTATAAAATAGAAACAAAATTTTGGAATTTGCTTTTATTTTTTATTTTTATGCCGTAAAAAGTGTCCAATGTACAAACATGTGCTCATTTCTGCTCGTCACTGTATGTTATTGTCAATTCGGGACCCATTAAGAGTTCTTGTTTCCACTTGGACTATTAGACGCCGATTAGTGAAAAAAACCTGTTCGGAAGAACGTCCCGGAAATTCCCATTACTGACTAATGGGCATTGTACAAAATTAGGAAGGTCCTATATGTGAAAAAAATGGCGAAATATGCTGTTTTCGGACGAATCTAAAATTAATTTAATTAGCAGTGGTTATTGGTCAAGAGGAGAAAATATAATGGGTTACAGATGTTTTTCTTGGTATGCAGTGGAGCAAAAATATTGGATCAAAGAAGAAAATGGATAAAAATGTGTCATTCCACAATCAAAAATTGTGTTAAGATTTGGTGGAGTCAATAATGCGGAAAAGGAAAATCTAAAAAAAATCTTTAGCTCAGATTTTCTGTAATGCAATTCGCCTTATTTTTAATCCTGTACTTAACATTTTTTACAATTTTTTTTTATTGGATCAAGTAAACAATTTAGATATGTTTCTCTAAAAAAGAAGAATACATTTGTCTATCAATAAAACGAATTAGATTGTCAGACATATGCCATTATAAACAATTATTTTTGTAATTTTTTTTTAAATAAAGTGAGTTGACTCCATTTTTTTGTCCGTTACTGTAAATATACGACCTTCGTAAAGCCACATATCCCAATATGCCTGAATAGCCGTTTAACCAACGATGAAACCCTTTTCTTTAAATCTATATAGGGGGGTACACGCAAACTTGAAAATTGAAAGTCGGCAATTCATTTAATGATCATACAAAATATATAATTACAGCCAATTTGGTAGAAACATGTACCATGTGGGCTACCAAAAACAATTTTGGGCCAACATTGATATTTTTTTGTATGTAGAACATCAACTCGATGAGAATCAAAAATGAATATTTAAGGATGCAATTTTTCGTAAAATGAACACCGAGTATTAACATTAATGTAATTTGTAATTTGTATTCCTCCAAGAATATGATTATTATAAACACCTGACACGTAACTGTCATCATGATTTTGTAAAACGGTTGCAAAGTGAATAAATTTTGATATCAAATCACAAACGTATAACCCATTTCCCATTTCATTGGAAACGCATAAAAGAACACTGGTCTTATGCTCGTTTTATACAGCAACAGTTTTGTCCTTACTGGAAGATCCTTATTCACAAAATTTTAGAAAATGATCCTTAAATTCTATATCCCTTATTTAAAACTTCTCTTGCATGTTTGTTAAATTTAAGAAGGTTATCAAAAGTAACACCTAAGTATTTTAAGGAATTTCCTATAGGAATTTCATCGTCATTAAAAGATAATTTCAAATTTTTGCTTTCCGGAACAACAAATTTTTTACATTTTCCTGATGCATTCCTTATACATATAGCTTCGGTTTTAGATGGATTAATTTTGATAATCCAATGTTGGTAAATTTGTGATACCAATTCCAAGTGATGTTTTACTTTAGACAACGCTAAATTTGGTGATTCATCATGCGCATATAATTAAGAATCATCTGCATATAAAATACCGGTGGAATCTGAGACAGTATGAGTAAAATCGTGCATAAATATGCTATATAAATGGGGAGATAAAATCGATCCCTGGGGAACTCCATAATTAATTTCTCCTAGCTCCGATAATAAATTATGAAATTCTACACAAAAAGTTCTACCAGTAAAGAAACTGTGGAATAATTTAATTCCAATTTAATCATTTTAAATAGAATTCATAAGTGTGATGCGTGATCAAAAGCTTTTTCTACATCAAGAGAAAGCGCAACCGTACACTTCCGTTCTCGCAAGTTACATACAATATCATTTTGAAATTTACGTAATGCGTCAGTAGGTGAGTGACCAGACTTGAATCCAAATTGAAGTTCCGGTATATACTTTGAATTTATTCCATAATCCATCTTAGAACGAATGACTCGCTCAAAAAGTTTTCCCAGATTAGGAAGCATTGAAATCCGTCTTAAATTATTGATTTCGGAGTTATTTGTTTTTTTTTATAACAGGTACGATTTTAGATATCTTCCATTTATTAGAAAAATATGCATTATTTAAACAATTATTAAATGTTATCGTCAGAAATTCATAGGCCTTAACTGGTAATTTCTTTATTATAAAGTTTGAAATTTTATCCTGGTTCCAAGATGTTTTTTGTTAAGTTGCTTGCTGATGTTCCCTATTTCGTCCATAGATGTATGTCTTGGATTGTTCAAATGGTTAAGAGACGATTCAGAACTATTAAAAACTAGCAAATTTGAATCACTAGAAAAGACTTCACATACAACAGTTTCTATTTCTTGTATGTCTCCACTTAAAGCATGATGGTTGTAAATATTGCCGAAGTATGTCAATTCGGTTGAAAACAACAAATTCCCAAAATACCGGAATTTGTGAGATATCCACATATGTAAGGTATGTCTTAAAAAGTGAATGAATATTGATAATTCTTACAGTCAGTTCGGTTTAAAAACGTACCAAAAATTCCGAATATTTTGGGGTACCGTTATATGAGCCTTTCTTAAAAGGTTGACCAAAATTGATACGTTTTGGTAGAAAGATGTGTCACATTAAAACTTGAACATATCATATTACATTCAATTCGGTTGAAAAACGTGACAAACATCGAAAATTTGGCGCACATTTTCAATACCAAACAAATTTCAAAGCTCTATCTACAATATAGCGAGCTCTATCGTGATTTCAACGGACAGACAGACATGCATGAATCGACATAGATCATAATCAAGAATAAATATACTTTAAGGGGATTTCGGTGAATATTCACCACCTTATGGAGGAGGTTATAAAAAACGAACACAGACTACCATAGACAATTTCTAATTTACCCCTACAACGGGTATTCACCAACAAATGATCGATTATTTAACGCCGACCAATAACTTACAACACTAACTCGCAGCATGGTCGAACCTACTCAAGTTCACACTCAAACGTGTAAGAATCACTCATTTCTTGTTTACACACACAGACATCAATACACGAAGGCATTTTTCTACAGCAAACGACAACGACAAGTATGAAGGAACGAACGAACGACCGTTTAAGAAATTATGGTATTGTTAAAGACGACTATGCTCGCTATGCGTGCGTGTATGTGTTCGTTTATATGTCGTAAGCGCATAAGCATACAACTCAAGCATAGGCACACAAACCCATTAACACTCGTACCTACACACAATCACACAGTCCATATACCCCATAAGCAACTCCAACAACAAAGCTAACTGTGGAATGCCGTTTTGTAACTTCTAGAATGAATTTGTTGTTGTTGTTGCTGGCATTTTTTGTTGCTTCTCAAAGATTACATGTTTGTCTGGCTCACTGACTGGGTGGCTACTCTTTTTGTAAGCAACATACCCCGACCGTCGTCTTTTTTTCAAACGGGCAGAACTTGTAACGTCAAAGAAATAGAAACAACTTCTACAATAAATAATAAAAAGAAATACCAACTAACTCTGCTCGACAACAACATCTCATCTCTATTTGAGAATCACAGAATGAAATAAAAGAGTGGATGTTGTATTCTCATGTAAAGTTTGAATAACTCTTTTTTTTGTGTTTGGACACTAAAGTTTAGAGAAAATTCAGCCAGACCAATGTAGTGATTTTTAATCGTTATTCTTGGTGTTTTTTTTTAAGTTTGGGAATGGAGAGAGCACAAAGGGATTGATCAATATTTAATTTTAATTTTTTTTTCAGGGGTAGATATTTTGGTAGAGTAACTTCGGGTAATGTGGACCACCATTTTCTTTTTTTGATATTGTGGGCGTACCAACGGTAAAAAGTGAAAACAAATTGTTTTCACAACTTAGTAGATTTGTTGGCTAAATATATTCCAGGTCAAAAATTATATATATATTTGTCCATAAAAATGTTATTGCATTATATTTCAAAAAACTCTAAACTGCAAATAAAAATAAGTTGGCGGGTAATGTGGACCAGTATGTGTGGGTAATGAGGATCAGTAAGTTAAAAGTAGGTTGTGGATTAACTGTGATAAATTTCAATTTATTGCACTCTTGGGTAACAATGAATGCAAAAATATATGGGTCCATGTTTTGGAATAGCCCCCATTTAAGGGTACCACCCCATTTGCGGTATTTTTAAGGTCCTTGCTTCATTATCCAACCGAGGCACCTATAATTTCGGATATCGAGTTTTCAGAGGATAGAATACCTCCTCGCATATTAAATGCGCCCTTGTTTCTCAAACCATTTGGGAGATACAGTTCATTATAGTCACTCACCAATCCTGACTCAATTTACCCAATCCAAAATGGCTGTATCTGTTGTGGATCAAAATCGTTTTATACCAAAGGGAAGCCAATGTATCCTCTAGCGTCGCCCTGATGACTCCATAATGTCTAGGGCTACAAAAATTTGCAGAGCGATATAAAATTTTGAGTTCCTACATCAAGATCAGATCAAAAAACCGCATCAATGTCCCATTTTTAAATGAATTACAGCGATATATTTGGAAGGATACAAATGTAGCACATTTATTGATTTTTTCAATTATGGGTAAAAATACTTTAAGAATTATTCCTAAAAATTAGATCCAACTATCTGCATTATCGAAAGTTTTATCTTATTTTACATCGAAGGGTTATGTTGGGTCGGCCTGAGTTTTTATACCCTCTACTATGAGGTGGACAACCAAAATACTAAAAATCGATTTGATTTGCCATTTTAAATTGTTGCTAGGAGAAAAAATCCAAACTACGGACACACTGATTATAAACTTGAGTGAGGATCTTCAACATACCGAATATGGTGCGTAACGGACCGGAAACATGGACCTATATTAATCTTTTCTTTTAGTTGGAAAAATAACACCCCAATGGAAATACCTATACCGAAATAAAACTTGGTGATTTTCTACCCAAAATAAAAAAAAATTACAACCCATTTGGCTGAAAACGTGCCCAAACTCCCCAAATTACGGATATTCGGAGGTACCGTTAAAATGTGATCAGTATTTCGAATTTTTGGTGAAAGATGAAATCCTAATATACAAAACTACAAAAAAATCGTTCTGTAGACGTTTTTTTCAAACTTTCCAAATACACAATATTGGTGTGTAACGTTGTATAGGGGTTATGTCAAATCGTGGGCCCATATATCTATGTACACTAATACATTCCATATACAATTTAGATACTGAAGGGCTGTCGAAATATTAGTATCTACTTATGGTAAATATTTAATCAACAATTTTTAGGAAATTTATCAGCGTTTGTATATATATAAGGATTTCTGTGCAAGGTTCGGGTAAGAGTAAAAAAAAACGATGACAACATACGAATGCCAATATCTTGTATCATGTGCATCATTTAGAGCAGCGATAGTCAACCTGGTCCCTCCCGCCCACTAGTGGGCGATACGGAATTTTTGGTGGGCGGTAGGGTTTTCCTAAGTATATTATATATTTTAAGACATTTTCAGTTTGAAGACACTTTGAACTTAAAGGTGTACCAATGGATGAAAAATGCATTTACAGCCAATGCTAAGGAAGCCGATACAAAGTATCAAGAAGAACTATTAGAAATAAAATATGATGGTGATTGTAAACAGAGTTTCGAAAATGGAGGATATGAAAAGTTGTGGCAACATAAAAAATACATCTTTTATATCCAAATATGTGGAAAGAGGTATTCAAATTATTAATACATTTTCCTACCTCATATTTAGAAACCGCCTAATATTTCTGAAAGAGGAGACCTTCGCTTGTTTTTGACGAAAATAGAACCAGATATTAAATATTTAATTAAATACTTAAAAGTTCACTATACTTAATTAAAATTTATTAATAAAAGGTAAAAAGCTAATAAATAAAAGCAGTTTATCAATAAACAACACTGTGGATTAGGTGGGCGGTAAGAATATTTTTCTATCTCTCGCGGTGAAACAGTGGGCGGCAATTAAAAAAGGTTGACGACCCATGATTTAGAGTTATGATTCGAAAAATAAGGGTGCAAATGGCGCTCAAGGACTAATGATAAATAGAGGCTATGTTTTACAAAAATATACCTCATTCCATTTATCTGAAGAAATGTCATGCCAAAAATAAGCGCAAGCAAATAAATTAATTTTTTTCTTAATAAACTTCAGGGTTAATCACGCCATGATTCAAAAAGTAACCCATTTTACAACGGCAAAAATATTAGGTTTAGACCTCATTTTTTTTGGGGCGAAATCCGTTTCGGGCAATTTGGAGCCGATGTACTTATGCCCGTCTGTAAGGAGTTTTTACTTATACAGGCTACAGTTATGGACCAATCTTCACGCAATTTTGCATGTAGGATGGGTTCCGGCCAATGTTTTTGGGAAAGATCGGTTAATATTTAGGTGATGAAATGGACCAAATACTAAATTTTTGTCGGGTTTTCTGGTCGCTCCAGAGGCCGCAATAATGACCCAAACATCGTTAAATTTTGCATGGAGAAGGGGATCGTGCCAAAGAATAAGCATGCCTGTTTTGATAAAGATCGGTGAATATTTAGCGGGTGAAATGGACCCTGACTTTTGTGTGAAAAATGACCCGTGTAGAACATAGACCCGAGAAGTTGATATTATATCCAAAAGGAGTGGATATTGTTGTATGTGCTCGGATGTGGGAGCAACACCTATATATTTACAAGTATCTCGGTATTCGTATATTATTTATTTCATACATTATCACTCTAGAGAGCGGAACTATAGCGCTGATCGCTTTCGGTGATGATCAGATAATAATTTTGGAATGAAGTAGACCGAAAACTTAATTTTTTTGTGTTATTTTCGACTAGATCTATAGACCACAAATGAAAGCCGAACATCACAACACAACCCACGGTGAAGTGAATCTGGACAAAAGCTGTACTGAATACTCGTAATATTCGGAAAATATGTCAGTGTGAGGAGGAGGTGCTGTTTACCTCTAATCGGGCAAGAGGGTGCAAATATCACGTAATATTGCAGAGGCGCGGAAAAAACATCCGCAGAAAATTTGAGTTCCGTGGTAATTGTGTAGGGTATCGTATGGTCGGCCCCGTCCGACTATACTGTTTCGCTCACTTGTTTTTTAATTATTTTGTAAAGTGTAATTTGTCAATTTTTTCAAATAGTTCTAGATAATTTGTAAACATTTCGCTTTGGAAAATATGCCCAACTAACTTTCAAAGAAGCCCCTGTAGAGCTGTAATCTATTTTCAGATTTATTCAGTTTAGTCATTTCCTGATCAAGGTAATTTATGAAACTCCATTCGAGAAAAAAACCCAGTAATGGCATTCAAAATTACATGCACGATTTTAGAAGATGTATAAGATTTTTTGCAACGTTATTTATTTTTCAAATGACATACGATGTAGCTCCATTCCTCAATAAACATTTTTTTACAATCGCCAAAATAAACTTTAAATCTCATTAATATACAGTAGATATCAGATATAAGCACATCTCATATAAGAAAAAATCGTATATAAGAAAGATTATCAAAAACACCGAGCTTATACTTTCTTATATCCGATAATTCCATATAAGAAAAAAAAAACGCATACAGTAGATATCGGATTGAGATATTTCTCAATAAACATTTTTTTCACATTCGCCAAAATAAACTTTAAATCTCAATAACATACAGTAGATATCGGATATAAGCACATCTCATATAAGAAAGATTATCAAAAACACCGAGCTTATACTTTCTTATATCCGATAATTCTATATAAAAAAACGCATATAAGAAAGAAATCTCCGGTTTTCTTTTTTGAGTTTCTTATGTCCGATATCCACTGTATAAGAAAGAAATCTCCGGTTTTTTTTGAGTTTCTTATATCCGATATCCACTGTACTTATTTCACGAAATTTTCAACAAATAGTAATAAATTCCAACTTCTATGAATTTGACTTTCTCACATTGTTTCTCAATATATCAGTTATTTTTTAACCATTTAAAAATATCACAAAAAACAAAAAAGATACACAGTTGGCATCACTGTTATATGGTGTGATATTTTTTTGCTGCATTAAACTCATTGAAGGGAACCATATTCTCATAGTTTCTGTTCTCTTTAATTTTGCATTATATTTTTTCCCCTTCTCATACATTTCACAAATCTTTCTCTTTTCCTCATGCCAAAACACTCTTACAATGTAAAATGATAATCAAATTTTATTGGTTGATGGTGCTGCTGCTGTTGCTGCATCACTTACAGAAATTGAGTGAAAGAGTGACGTTTGCCTGGGGCTGTTTGTATACATCTTTATATATGTGTGTGTGTATGTTGTGATGAGAGTCTGATCATGATCATTTAACAATTAATTGAGAATGTTTTGCTGGCGCTGCTGCTGCTGCAGCCGACGCTACTATTGCTGCCTACTCTCGTTGCTGTTGTTGTTGTTGTCGTCGTCGTTTTGTTGTATTTGCCTGTCTGCTGTTCTGTTACCGTTTGTTGATGTTTTTGTTGTGTACATATTTTGTGTGAGCCGACTGGTTGCGCCAGCATGAGAGTGTTGGTACATGTGTGCGTGTGTGTGTACGCGTCTGTAAATATACAAGCTAAGCAATACGACGACTAAAGAAAGATCGGTTGAAAAGAAAACTAACATTTTCATTCAATAAAATTCAGTTGTAGTCAACACTTCGTAACGCTAAACACGCGCGCAACTCCAACGAATGAAGCACAAAAAATAGAAAAAATGGAAAAAAGAAGAAGAAAATAAAATAACTTAAAACAAATTTTACAAACAAATATTAAATATAAAACAATATTGATGTTAAAAAGCAAAGCAACAAAAATGTAACTTAGGAAAATTTTGTAAGAAATGAAACGAAAACAAACAACAAGAAAATGAAATACAAACAAGTCTACAAATCAGTCGGACATTCAAATGAACTGAAGAAATCTTTGTAATGTCGTTGAAAGCATTTAAAGGTGTCAAAGAATATTTGCGTATATCCTTTTTGGAAGAAATTATAAAAAAAAAAATACATTAACTAAATGGATGGAGGGGAGAGACTGGTAAAAATAATATTGAAATAAATTTTGTGAATGAAAAAAAAATATATATTAAACGAAAAACGAATGAACTCTAATAAAATTTAAACTTGAGTTTAGTAGTGCCATATAATTTCCAAATAAAAATACCACAAATAAAACCCGCAGTTCCTGTCTCTACAAATGTGGACTCAAGCAACAAATGATGATTGCGCAGCTTTAATAAATAATACAACAACAACAACGAAAAAAAACAAAACAAGCCTCGCCAGCAGCTTTGGAATGTGGTTCCGTTCTCCGAACCCATAACACATACCACCTTTTTTCCATCAATAAGTCTGTGGATGTAGTATAGCGACGAAAAAAAAAAACAACGGCGCAAATATGTATACTGGTTTTTCCAGACCCATGGCAGGCATGCACATTGGAACAATTTTTCTTCGCGGTCACTTGAATTCTACGCAATAAGCAAACATGCTGATCAATATCCAGAGGGTTTGTGGGGATTTGAAACCGCATAGAAATTATATCTGGCGGAATTAAGGAAAAATCAAAAATACCGACGGCACGTAATTTCCATGGGAAAATTGAATTTTATACAATAATTATGTAAGTAACTAAAAAAACTAATAATAAAAATAAATTTTTCGCGTAATAATCTATAACAAAAAATGACCTCAATTCCGAGTGTTTTGCTTGTACGGAACACACGGATTAAGGATAAATAACGGCATAAGTAACAGTTGAAATTTAAAATTCTCACAAATTAATCGTCATTGAGTGAGAGAGTGAAAGAGAGAGATTGAGTTAGCGTAACAAGAGAAGAGTGCAATCAACAATCTCTTGCTGTTGAAAACAAGAAAAAGAAAAAACAGTTATGGATGTACTATTAAGTCTACATTCTTGTGGCATGAGTCATCATCATCAACATCACCATCAGCAGCAACAACAATATGTCTATGAACAGCAACAACAACAACAATACATCTATTAGGCGGCTACATGGCAACCGCATAAATAAATTTTTAGTTGGAAATAATCATTGATCGAATCTGTTGTGTCATGGAATGTCATTAGAAATTTCTCCACTCTGCCTACTTAGCTAGATACAGTGAGAGAGAGAGAGCGAGAGAGAGAGAGAGTGAGGTCATTAAACAGTAGTAACCAAAAACAATTCAATTACAGTTAAAGAGAATAGTGACTGCTGTTCAGTGTTCATTCACAATAATATGTGTGGTAATTATTTGTGATGATAAAGTTGTGATATAATTTTCGCTTATTTAAACAAATAAAAAAATGGAAAGAAATGAAAATAATTTATGAAATTAAGATTTTAAATCAAACATGCTTACCCATATACGCTACCGTAAATGAGCGTCGATTGGTAAATACATTTTCTCTTTCTTTCTCTTTAGGTCAGTCGTTTTTAATGGTGAATTCTCAGTTATGCTCGCACACAATTTAATTTTACCCAACACTGTTTTAAATATTAAAAAAACTGTAGGCGGATGCAGAAAATTGTTAAATGAAAATTGATATTTTTGTGCGAGAGAGAATATATTTCTCAACATTTCCCCCACTTATTACCCTTAAAATATGGTTCTTTATTATACCCTACAGAACTATGTCAGGGTATTATAGCTTTGTGTAGCCCCAAGAGTTTGTAACGCCGCGAAATATTGGTCCTAGACCCACCTTTAAGTATACCGATCGTCATATCTCGACTAGCTGAGTCGAGCTGGGTCCGTCCGCCGTCTGTCCATTATAATTTGTAAACACGACACAGACCACAGTTATGGACCAATCTTTGCGAAATTTGGCATATAGGATGGGTTCTGGCCAATGAAGACCCCTATTGTTTTTGGTAAAGATCGCTTAATATTTAGGGGATGAAATGGACCAAATACTTAATTTTTGTCGGTTTTTCTGGTCGCTCCAGAGGCCGCAATTATGGCCCGAACATCGCGAAATTTTACATGGAGATGGGGATCGGCTCAAAGAATAAGCATACCTGTTTTGATAAGGATTGGTCAATATTTAGCTGGTCAAATGGATCCTGACTTTTGTGTGAAAAATTACAAAATTTGTATTCTATGGCGTATATATTTGCCCCTTAAGGACCTAGACCCGAGAAGTTGATAGTATGTTCAAGAGGAGTGATTGACCCTTAAATTAAGAACAATTATGTTGTCGTATGTACTCGGATGTGGGAGATATACCTACATATTTACAGGTGCTTACGTACTGAGATTTTATTTAGTAAACCGATCGCTTTAAAATTTTCCATGAAGTTTCAGTTATGGTCAAGGACAACGCCTATAATTTTCGGTGATGATCAGATAATAATTTGGGGATGAAGTGGGCCGAAAACTTATTTTTTGTGTTTTTTTCGAATCGATCTATAGGCCACAATTGAAAGCCCAACATCACAACATAACCCACGGTATAGAAAATCTCGACAAGTACAGCTCTCGTTTATTGAATACTAGACGTATTTGTTGACATTTAGTCGGTCTGGAGGGTGCAAATATCGCGAAATATTGCCCAAGCTCAGAATATATAGAACCACAGAAAGCAAGATTTTCGTGGAAGTTGTGTAGGGTATCATAGGGTCGGCCGCGTCCGACTATACTGTTCCGCTCACTGGTTTAAAATATGCAAGTTTGAACTAAAGATGCATTTATTCGAAATTAAAAACGTCTTCGAAAGCATATTTGAAATTCTTTAAAAAATATTTTTTAATTTATGTTTTTATTCAAAAAGGGAGATTTTAATATTTTATGTCTTCTAAAAAAAATATTTATTTATTTATTTTTTTTTTTGTCAAAAAAGATCAGAACTTTGATCGAAATATTGGGATTCGTCGCTGTAAACGATTTCTGGTGTAAATAACAATTCAAAATAATAAATCTCGAATATTAAAAATATAATTAAAATATTAAAAATGTAATTTGATTCCTTGAAAGGGAATTTAAAAAAATCCTAGGTCTACTTCGATATTTTGGAATCTTAAGAACGGTTATATATTCTTATAAAATTCAATTTTTATAAACCAAAATAAAAATTTTGATCATTTTTGTAGACAATTTTTTAATTCAACATTTTCATAAATATTCTTAAAAAATATTTTTTAACCAAAAAAATCACCAAATTAATATAAATTTAAACCAATTAATAAATCTTTTGATGTCCGGCGTTCAAAGCCACCTCCTTATCTTCCTGAGGTTGCACAATATGCAATTATCCGAAGAAAAATATTGTAGCCTGTTTGGAAAAAAAGTCCGTATACAAGAAAAATCTGCTCTGAAAACTTTTTTCTGGTGTGAATGCAAATGTATCGACACGGTTGAAAAAAATCTTTGCAATGTTTGAAATCGACATAAATACAACTTATTAAACAAAGACATGTGTATATATATTGAAAATATGCCTGATGAAAAATATATTTCATGAAAAAAAACTTATTTTTTTATTTGAAAATGTGAAGAATATATTATTTCGAAATGTTGTGTTTTCGTATTAGAGGATTATTTTATTGGAATTTTTATTACCAAAAATGAGAAACTGAATAATTCATTTTTCATATATATAATAGATTTTCCATATTTTTTATTTCATCTTTTCCAATACTCAAAAAAGAATAAACATAGCTTTGTAACAAAATCATTAAAAAATTACAGTGTTTTAGGTATGAAGATAATTTTTTAAAAATTTAAAATAGGTCAATAGCTGGGGTTTCAATTTCATTGCCTGGAAAAAAAATCCCAATCCAATGATTAATGAATTACTTCGTTTTTATTTGTGAATCAAATTAATTGCCTTGGCTTTCACTGTGCACATTCTTTACTTCTTTTTGTTGTTGTTGTTGTTGCTGCTGCGGTTGTTGAAAATTTGTGAATGAGTGGTAAAGTCGTGACCATCAATATTATTATGCTGTTGCTGCTGTTGTGTGTATGTGTGATTTTTTTTAGTTGTTAAGAGTAATGTGAACACAAGCCAATGTTTTTTTCCGTTTTTTTTTTTTTGTTTGGTCTTGTGGGACTGGCGTTATGTCGATCTTTATGAAATAAAAAACCCCAAGCAAGCGGCAGTTATCGCCGCCGACACAGCAAAAAAAGCAACAGCTATAATGAACAGAATAACAGAAATGGGGAACAACGAGTCAATAACTGAAAACTAATTCTGAATGTGTGTGGTTTTCGTTTGTTGTTGTTTTTTTTTTCGCTGTATGAAAAGAAGTCAATCACCAGCATGGAATGCCACCGTCATTGAAGATAGTACGACAAAAGCAAGTATATACGAAAAAAAAGAACCACACAGAGATGGGAAGTAGGAATATCAAATAATATTTTATAAAAATAATGTAATTTAAGTACATTTGTATCTATTTTCTCTTCCCCTAAATACTAATATGTATATTTTTTTTCTGAAAAATTGAAAGCTGAAAATCCATATCAATACTATTTTAATTATGACTTCCCATCCCTGATCTAGAATTATTTAGTAGTTTGCAAAGAGAGTCAATTTCACACACATAATTCCACATGAAATAGTTACCGAAAAAAATAGCAACCAATTGCCATATTTTCTCTCTCATATTGAAACTCTTAATGGAATGTTGTTGACTTTGCTAAAAGATAAATGCTCGTGTTCCTATGTGCGAAAGAGAGAGAGAGAGGGAGAGGGAGGGAGAGAGATTGATAGAGAACGAGAAATGAAAATGATCACTTTGTCTGGCTGTGGTATGTGTAGTATATATAGAGAAACGTGTTTGACATCAAATAACTGATCGACAGTCAATGTTCAATGAATTGTTACACAGTGACTTAATTGTCATGTATAAAACCTAATTCAGCGGGGATGAATAGAAGTTTTCCTATAGAAAGCCTAACTCAGCGGGACTGAATTGAAGTTTTCCTGTGGAATACCTAATTCAGCTGGTTTAAATTGAAGTGCTCCTATAGAAAACCTAATTCAATTGGGCTAAATTGACGTTTTCTTAAAGAAACGTATAGAAAACATAATAAAACCTAATTCACGAATACACAGTGACTTTAGTTTTCCTATCAGCGGGGGCGAAAACCTAATTCAGCGGGACAATTGTGGAATACCTAATTCAGCTGGTTTAATTTGAAGACGTTTTCTTAAAGAAACGTATAGAAAACATAATCAACATGCTAAATTGAAGTTTTCCTATGGAAAATCTAATTCAGCTGGGTAAAATTGAAGTTTTCCTATGGAATACCTAATTCAGCTGGGTAAAATTTAAGTTTTCCTATGGAATACCTAATTCAGCTAGGCTAAATTTAAGTGCTCCTATAGAAAACCTAATTCAATCGGGCTGAATGAAGTTTTCGTATAGAAAACATAATCTACACAGGCTAAATTGGAGTTTTCCTATGGAAAATCTAATTCAGCTGGGTAAAATTGAAGTTTTCCTATGGAATACCTAATTCAGCTGGGTAAAATTGAAGTTTTCCTATGGAATACCTAATTCAGCTGGGTAAAAGTTAAGTTTTCCTATGGAATACCTAATTCAGCTGGGCTAAATGAAAGCTTTCTTTTGGAAAACTTGAATTGAAGTTTTCCTGAATTAGGGTTTCAATTCAGCTGGGCTAACTTGAAGTTTTCCTATGGAATACCCAATTCAGCAGGGGTAAAATTTAAGTTTTCCTATGGAAACCCCAATTCAGCTGGGCTAAATTGAAGTATTCCTGCAGAAAACCTAATTCAGCCATGCTTTATTGAGGTTTTCATATAGAAAACGATATTCAGCCGCGATGAAATGAAGTTTTCTACAGAAGAAAACTCAATTCAACCCTCCTGAATTTAAATTTTCATATAGAAAAACTGAATTTAAGTTTTCATATAGAAAACCCAATTCAGCCGTGCTAAATACCTATTCAGCTGATATAAATTCATTGCAAACAAGTATGTTCTTTTTTATTATATAATTTCCATTTGCAGCCACTGTGTCTGCTAAGAATGCTGAGAGTGGCAAAGCGCTGGCGCACAATACCCAAATGTTTCCCACGGTCGAAATGCAGACACAACAACACCAACAATAAAACACACACACAACAAACAATACCGAAAAATATTTTGAAATTATATCTTGATTTGTTTTGTTAGTGTGTGTTGCTTTTTTTGTTTCTTTGAAAATCGACATTGGAATGCTTTTGTAAAAAAATGTACAATCCGTTAAATACAACATTTTGTTAGTACGTCAGACAGCCAGCCATCCAGTCTGTTAGTCAGTCAGACATTATGCAGTTAAGATTTCAATACTACTGGGGGCTCATAAAAAAAACGCAAAATTCGCCCCACACAAAAATTTAGTCTATAAACTCATGCAGCCAATCAGCAGAGCAGACAAAAAAATCTGCACTAAAATATTTTCAAAACACAACGCCAACAACGGCAGCGACAATAAAAACAAGTCGGATTGCGACAGCCAGCCCACATAAAATATAATTAAATGCACGTTAATCAAGTCGCCGCAATGGGAATGTGAAAAGTGTGCGTGAAAAGAAATGAATGAAACAAACAAAGAAAAATAAAAAAAACAAAAGCAAAAACAAATCGAAAAAATGAGGTTGCAGCGACAGAGTTGGTGGCAGCGGCGCCATTGGCCGCTTAAAGTCCCAGCATCGCCGGCACCCAACAACATACATAGAGACAGACAGACATACATACGACCAACAACGACATCAATAATAACCTGATGCAGCAGCAGTCAACGACGGTTTAATGACAACAAAACGAACTTATTGACCCAATTTCATACAAAACACGATAGTTCGCTCGTCACTCGCATGCATATGGGTGCGACAACGAAGACTGCTGCAGCCGATCGATTAGTGCGGTGGTGGGCTCTGCTCCAAACATACCATCCCATCCACATCCATCCAACCATAGATAGATACATACAAATGTTATTTTGCTTATATATATTTTTTTAACGATGAATGGAGATATTATTATGGGAGACCACAGTGTGGCTGATGGCCGAGTAAATTGATGTCTACGAAATAGAGACGACGATAGTTGTAGTGCTGCGAATTCATGCATTAACGACTGCTTATTGCATGATACACGAAATGAGAGCTATTCATCATACCAATCAAAGTTTCTCTCAGATTATTTTGTTTGTTCGCTTTACGAAACCGGAACTTGGAGCTAGGTGGGTGGTCGCGCTTTTAGTACAAGTTTTAGCAAATCAAAACGAGTGTTTGCAGGAGAAACCCCAATTCAACTGTGCTGAATTAAAATGTGGCTATTGAATACACAATTCAGCTGGGCTAAATTAAATAGAAAACGCAATTCAGTCGGTCTGAATTAAAGTTTTCCAATAGAAAATGCAATTCAGTGGGTTTTTCAATAGAAAAAGCAATTCAGCCGGGCTGAATTAATGTTTTCCAATAGAAAATGCAATTTAGCCGGGATGAATTAAAGTTTTCCAATAGAAAATGCAATTCAGCCGGGCTGAATTAAAGTTTTCCAATAGAAAACGCAATTCAGCCGGGCTGAATTAAAGTTTTTAATAGAAAACGCAATTCAGCCGGGCTGAATTAAAGTTTTTCAATAGAAAACGCAATTCAACCGGGCTGAATTAAAGTTTTCCAATAGAAAATGCAATTCAGCTAAGCTGAATTAAAGTTTTCCCATCGAAAATGCAATTCAGCCGGGCTGAATTAAAGTTTTCCTATAGAAAACGCAATTCATCCGGGCTGAATTAAAGTTTTCCCATAGAAAATGTAATTCAGCCGGGCTGAATTATAGTTTTACCATAGAAAATGTAATTCAGCCGGGCTGAATTAAAGTTTTCCCATGGAAACTGCAATTCAGCCGGGCTTAATTAAAGTTTTCCCATAGAAAATGCAATTCAGCCGGGCTGAATTAAAGTTTTCCTATAGAAAATGCAATTCAGTCGGGCTCTATTTAAAATGCTCTTATAGAAAAAAAGTTTTCCTGTAGAAAACTATTTGTCTACTACTAAAATTGCACTTTAATCGACACACTAACATATTCTATTGGTAAACAAGAAATGCATATATATATATATGTGTGTTCGTTTAGGTATGTAGGTTTGTACGATGTCGTCTACACTGAGTTCACTAACTGACTAGGCATTGGAATGCTGTGAGATATTTTTATTTATTTTCGAGATAGTTGCTTGGCGGTCGCATCTTCTTCTACTTGCTGTTTCTTGTCTGATAGGCAGACTGATGTTGGTGATGTTCGGTCGATGTGTCACATTTCTGGCGCTATGTGTTTTTTGTGCTATGTTTAAAAATAGCATTCAATTCCGTCTCGTCCTAATATGATCATTAATAGTATTGTTAGTAGATAATACTATGATGGCCTCCATTTGATATTCTAGTCATGCCGGTCCTTGAGGACATTTAATGATCGACATAAATATGCAATATTTAAGGCAAAAATATGACGCTTTTAATATCGGTTCCTAGGCTCGTTAAGTAAAATCAGCAATGAAAAACAACTATGACGTTTCTTAATATTTTTATAAGGGGAGTTGTAATCGTTCCGACATTCGTAATTAGTTCACTTGCAGTGTTGTGCTTTGCCACCGTAATTTCAGTTCTGCCAGCTTCCCCGTCCACACTCACGACATGCCATACACAATTCCATGGTTCCTGTTACCAACCAATAACTACCAGAAGAAAAGCAATGACCGACCACAAAAGAAAGCCAAAAACAAAAACGTGTTGGAATGTGAACTAACCAGTTTTCTTGGTTTGCCATTTATTTGCTTCATTCTTTCCCCGACCACCCTTCTCTTTAGCTATAATGCTCTTGAAGTAGACCATTACTCCTTCGGTTTAGCCTAGTAAATGTTTGTACTGTTGCGAAAGTTTTAAACAAGTCTTCATCAACATTCTTTGAGTTTTCTCTAAAGTTTTGCGTTGTTTTTTTTATCATATTTCTTATAAGTAGTATTTGCATAACTATTTTGCGGTTTATAAGTGGAAATGGGAAGTAAATTGAATTCGTGAATACATTTTTCTATAGAAAAAAAAGGTAATTATCTGGCTGAATTGAAATTTTCTTATGGAAAATTTTGGCCGAATTAAAATTTTCCCATAGAAAAGACAATTCAGCCATGCAGAATTTATATTTTCCAAATGAAACTCCAATTCAGCCGGGCTAAATTGAAATTTTCAGCCATGCTGAATTTATATTTTCCAAAGGAAACTCCAATTCAGCCGGGCTAAATTGAAATTTTCCTATGGAAACTTTAATTCAGCCGGGCTAAATTGAAATTTTCCTATGGAAACTTTAATTCAGCCGGGCTAAATTGAAATTTTCCTATGGAAACTTCAATTCAGCAGGGTTTAATTGAAATTTTCCTATAAAAACCCAAATTCAGCTGGGCTAAATTAAAAAATTCCTATGGAAAACCCAATTCAGTTGGGTTAAATTGAAAAATTTCCTATGGAAACTTCAATTCAGCCGTGCTTATATTGGAAATTTTCACATGGAAATTCAATTCAGCCGGGATAAATTGACATTTTCTTATGAAAATACCAATTCAGCTGGGTTAAATTTTTCCTATGGAAATCCAAATTCAGCTGGGCTAAATTAAAATTTTCCTATGGAAATCCCAATTCAGCCGGGCAAAATTAAAATTTTCCTGTACAAATACCAATTAAGCTGGGTTACATCGAAATTTTCCTATAGAAAAGCCAATTCAGCTGGGTTAAATTGAAATTTTCCTATGGAAAAACCCAATTCAGTCGGGCTAAATCTAAATTTTCCTATAGAAAATTTAATTCAGCCGGGCTAAATTGAAATTTTGGTTAGACTAAATTAAAATTTCCATAAGCAAATCAATTTGTCTTATTCTTTTCTTCCATTTTATAGTAAATTTCCATTATTTATTTTTTTTTAATTCTCAAATATTTTATTGATATACAAATAACTTCTGGGAATATATATATATTTTTCCTAGAAATTAAGGAAACATTAAGTTTACACTTTATGACATTAACAAAAAGAGGTCAGACTTCCGCCATAATTTCCATAGATCTTTGCCGCTGCGTTGAGGCTGCCATTGTGTTAACCTTTCAACTATATAAATATGAATTGTTGATATTTATTTTTGTTTTTGTTGTTTTTGGTTTCCTAATCTGTTTTCATTTGTGCCTTCGAGTCTATTTAATTTCGAAAACATCATAAAGAGTTGGTATAAAACTGATATAGACAGCAGAACAAAGGAAAGAACAACAACAACAGCAACAACACACCACAGAAAACTATCTAGAAGATCTCAAGATAGTAACAACAATTTAGAGCAACGTCTGATTGTGTTTTTTCTTAGACGCCAAGAATATCTGGCATTAGAGACAACAGACCGCCAGACAGACATACCAACACACAACCGTACAATTCATTAAGGTTTAGTTTTGTTCTCAATAGTTTGTTTGTTGTGTTTAGGTATTTGTCTGATTCTAAATATATAATATATACATATTTATATGTGTTTCGATTGGTATATATGTATAACCTGATATACATATGTATGTATATATGGTACCATTGTTTTTTTATTATTTTTTTTGGGTGGTCTTTGTTTTTTCGCTGATCCACTTTTAATTTGAAATATGTGTTTAATTTTTTTTCCTTTATTATATATTTATTTTGTTTTTTTCCTTTGTTTTTGTTGTTTGGTATTTTTTATAGTTTTATTATTCGCTGGCGTTTATTTTACGTCTTTTTTGTTTTTGTTTTTTTTTCACTCTACTCTATTCTATGATTTGTATTGTTTTTGTCGTTGTCTCTTTTGTTTTGATGTTATTAATTTATAAATGAGAAAGTTAAAAATAGTTTTACTTAATTGACTCAGACAATAAAACAACAACAACAAAAATATTAAAAAAAAATAGACAAAGTGAACAAAATCAACAACAAAAGATTGAAACACAGTCACTGTGGATTTTTTTCTTCGCAAAATTAAATAAAAAAATATATAAATTATACAAACAAATAATTTAAACATGATATAGCAGGAATTTAGATTTTTGCAATTCAAGTTTTCCTCAAGACAGTACAATGTAAACAGGTTCGATTAAAATTTTCTTACAGAAAACCCAATTCAGCGAGGCTACATTCAAGTTTTCCCCTAGAAATTGCATTTCAGCCAAGCTGAATTCAATTTTTCGTATAGAAAACCCAATTCAGCGAGGCTAAATTAACATTTTCCTACAGCAAACATAATTCAGCGAATGCGGAATTCAAATTTCCCTGTAGAAAGTACTATTCAGCGAGGCATAATTCATATTTTATGGTAGAGAACACAATTCACTTGGCTGAATTCAAGTTTTCCAGTATAAAACCTAATTCAACCTGGCTGAATTCAAGTTTTCCCGTAGACAAACCTAATTCAGCCTGTTTGAATTCAAGTATTCATTATAAAAAATTAAATTCAGCCGGGATGAATTCAAGTTTTCCTTCAGAAAACACAATTCAGCCAAGCTGAATTCAAATTTTCCTATAGAAAATACAATTTAGCCTGGCTGAATTCAGGATTTCCAGTAGAAAACCTAATTCAGCCTCACTGAATTCAAGTTTTCTCTATAGAAAATTAAATTTAGCCGGAATGAATTTAAGCTTTCCCATATAAAACCTAATTTAGCTTGGCTGAATTCAAGTTTTCCAGTATAGAACCTAATTCAGCTTGGCTGAATTCAAGTTTTTCCGTAGACAAACCTAATTCAGCCTGTTTGAATTCAAGTTTTCATTATAAAAAATGAAGTTCAGCCGGGATGAATTTAAGTTTTCCTATAGAAAATACAATTCAGCCAAGCTGAATTCAAATTTTCCTATAGAAAATTCAATTTAGCCTGGCTGAATTCAGGTTTTCCAGTAGAAAACCTAATTCAGGTTTTCGCTAAATTTTTCTATAGAAAATTGAATTTAGCAGGAATGAATTAAAGCTTTCCAGTAAAAAAACCTAATTTAGCCTGGCTGAATTCAAGTTTTGTTAATAAAAAAATAAATTCAGCCGGGATGTATTCAAATTTTCCTTTCGAAAATACAATTCAGCCATGCTGAATTTAAATTTTCCTATCAAAACACAATTCAGTCAAGCTGAATTCAAAATTTCTCATAGAAAATACAATTCAGCCTAGCTGAATTCAGGATTTCCTATAGAAAACACAATTCTGATGGGTTGGAGTTATGATTTCCTTAAACAAACTCTATTCAGCGTGGCTGAATTTCGATTTATGTATGGAAAATCAATTATAAAATATAATATATATTTTTTATAATATTTTATATTTTTTTTTATTTTTTATTTTTATTTTTATATTTTATATTTTTTTTTTAATTTTTGTTTAGATTTTATTTTTAATTTCTAAAATATTTTATATATTTTTTATAACTGTTTATGTAAATTTTTTATAATATTTTATTTTTTTTTTATATTTTATATTTTTTTTTTTTATATATATTTTTTAATATTTTATATTTATTTTTTTGATATTTTATATTTATTTTTTTTTTGATATTTTATATTTATTTTTTTTATTTTAAATTTTTTTTTTTTTCATATTTTATATTTTTTTTTTTTTATATTTTATATTAATTTTTTTAAATTTTTTTTATATTTTTTTTTATTTTTTATTTATATTATTGAAAGAAAAAATATCCCATTGTGCAAATTTTATTTTTTCTTACATAAAAATGACCGCGTTGACACGTGTTTTGGCATTTTCTTTGGCTTTCATGGTATGTAGGCCATAATGTCTGCGGTAAAGTCTAGAAAATTTGCCAAAATGCCAATTATAAAAAAAAACATACAACAACAACAAAAGTGAAGAAAGAGTGCTATTTTTGAAAGTGTGTATTTTTCCCAAGTAATGTTAAAAGCTTAGATTATTTCATCAAGTGAATGAGAATTCTATAGTTGTAGTATAATTATAACCTAAACATGAAAGCAAACAAAAACACAACTACTACTTGCACACACACACACACACTGATACACTCACACATTTGCATCTACAGCAAATAAGAAAGTTCATTGATCTTATTTTGTTTGTTTTTTGCCCATGTGTGTTGTGAATGTCGGTCTCTATGTGTGTGCGTGTGTGTGAGTATGTGTATGGAATTTTGTCTTTTTTAATGTTTTTTGTTTTTTTTTGAGCATTATGAAATGTGTGCTGTGCTCTGTTCTACAATTCTCAGTAATTTCGGTGAGATTTTTTTTCTTATCTTCCTGTTGTTGTGTGCGCCACGCTAGTATGGAACGTGATAAAGTGTTTAGCATGATGGTGTGTGGTTTTCAGTTTTCAGTTTTTTTTGTGTTTCGTCGAACAGTAAAAAATAGTGCTTTGCCCCATGTTGTTGTGAACAATTAATAAAAACTAAAAAAAAAACCCAAGTTAAACTTTGGAAGCAGCCATTGTTGTGTTCAGTGGTGGTATGTGACCGACTGATTGATGGAAGTCACGAGGGAGGAGGACGAGGAGATAGATAGGATATCCAATGGAATCTGAACGGTGTGTCTTCGATTGATGATTTGACTACGAAACCGGTTTTCGATTTGATTTGACTTATTTTTACAAAGTGAGATCATTTTGAAAGCTGATTTTGTCAATGAATTCCAACAAGCAAACAAAACAAAACAAATATGTACCAACTCTCGCACACACACAGACAAAAGTCCTCAACCATAAAAAAACTTCCCATCAAAAGACCCAAGATATTTTCCCACTATCATAATTTCTCAAACTAAAATGGTAAGTAAAACAATAAAAACAACAACAACAAATGAAGCAAGCCAAATGTCAAAAGAAAAGAAAAAGGCCAACCAGTTCGATAACCGCCAGCAGGCAACAAACCATCATACAGGCATACCAAAATCGTCCGTCGTCGTCGTCGTCTTTTATGAAGTATGAACTTAATGCCTGCTGCCTCTTTTAATAGTGGTGGCACACAAAATACTATTTTCCCCCTACCCAAACTCAAACCCAACCCCCCTTAACCCCCTCTTTCATTCACACGGAATATTTGGTTAGTTCATACTCTCGTTTATCTCTACATGGTAAAAAAAAAATTGAAACACGCGCACACATACAGCAACAATTTTGTGTTCCAAAACACACACACACACACACAGCAACAACACAAAGAAGCAACATGTGTTGGTGGTGTTACCTTAAGGTAAGTTGCCTTGTAAACTGAAATGATGATCATCATCAGCATTTCGATGTTCAGTTGTCGTTGTTGTTGTTGCTAGAGATTTCTTAACTAATGCGCATGCGCATCGTCGTGATAACTTTGAACTTCAGCCGACAAACATTCCAACCAACCAGCCAACAACAACAACAGCGTGTATAATAACCAGATTTGGGAGACACAGTGGTTCCAAGCTAAACAATGACGAATGGTATGAAGGAAACAAGGAACCGAAACTATGCAGAGAAGACCTTTTAGACACAGTATTGTATAGAATATCAGTAATGGGTCTTCTATACTTAAAAGATCCCATAATGCATTTTATATTTAATCTTATAAATATTGTAAATGAATTAGAAAATAATGCCTTATTTACATAAGACAGAAATGTGTGTTCTCCCAAGTGTACAAGATCCTTCAATGAGTAGAGAAAGTTCGAAGTCTTCTAAAAGATGAAGGTGCCGACCATTTGTGTGTGTGTTTTTTTTTTACTAAAATGCCAAAAAATTGAATTTTCACAACTTTCGACGACAAGTGCGCGTCTAAGAATCAACATCTTTGTACGGCGATGAAGCTCCATCCTATCGGGCTGGGGAAAACTGTTATATAGAAATAGATTCATGCTCCGAAACAATTTGACTCATTCGAAAATTTATAACTAAATCAGTGAGCGGAGCAGTATAGTCAGACGGGGCCGACCATATGATACCCTACACAACTTCCACGAAACTATAACTTTCTGTGGTTCTATATTCTGAGCTTGGGCAATATTTCGATATTTGCACCCTCATGACCGACTAGAGGTCAAGAAATATTAAAAATATTCAGTACAGCCCTTATAATAAAAAAAAATACACACACCAAAAAATAAGTTTTCGGTACACTTCATCCCAAAATTATTATCTGATCATCACCGCAAATTATAGGCGTTGTCGGTGACCATAACTTGAACCTCATGGAAAATTTCAAAGTATGGTAATGGGTTACTAAATAATATATGAATACGTAACCACCTGTAAATATTTATGTGTAAGTCCTGCATCCGAGTACATTCGACAATATAATTGGTATTAATTTAAAGGTCAACAACTCGTCTTGGATATACTATCAACTTCTTGGGAATATGTCGTTCAGGGGCAAATACATATATACGCCATAGAATACAAATTTTGTAATTTTTCATACAAAAGTCAGGGTCCATTTGACCCGCTAAATATTGACTGATCTTTATCAAAACAGGCATGCTTATTCTTTGGCCCGATCCCCTTCTTCATGTAAAAATTCGCGGTGTTTGGGCCATAATTGCGGCCTCTGGAGCGACCAGAAAATCAGACAAACATAAAGTTGTTGATCCATTTCATTCCCTAAATATTAACCGATCTTTTCCATAAACAATAAGGGTCTTCATTGGCCAGAATCAACCAGTATATCAACCTTTTATTAGCACTAAGAAGTGAAAATAGAGAAAAAGTAGAGATGTTGACAATTTGTGGAAAATATACCCAAAATGTGAATTCATATATCAATATTCCGATATAGGTTTAAAATTGTTACTAAAATATGTCAAACAATTTTCGTGTGCAATTGTGGGGAGGTACCAGAAGGAGAGGACCAATGGGATCTTCGTACATTTGTAAATCGACTCAAAATTTTCTGAAACCGATTTGGACCAAAGAAAAATGGGGTATAGAACCAATTGTTCAATGAGGAACATTTTTACCGTATCAAAGTATATATATCCTTATTAGCAAAGGGCTGTGGCTATAAAAATACGATCGATTTGCTTCAAAGATCGTCAAATTTAACGAATCGCAATTCTATATAGCATATAGTCACCTGTTTCTTCGGCAAACTGGTCATGAAGAGACAGTATTGTTTTCTTCACTCAGTTTCTGGGGATTTATATTTCGAACCTGGTCATTGTTCCTGATATTGCACGGATTAGATGTCAACAGCTCCCCTGTGGTATAATTTGACCCGCTGAATATTGACTTTCTCACATGATAATACAGGCATTCGAATAATATGGTCAGATTGTCTTCCCCATGGAAAATTCATGTCATGTTCGACTAATAATTGTGGCGTCTAGAGTGACTAGTAACCAGACAAAATTAAACTTTTCAGTCTATTTCATCGAAGAATTATCATCTGATCATCATCGAAAATTATAGGTGTCATCCTTGACCATAACCTGAACATCATGTACAATTTCCTAGCCATTAGCGCTATTTTACCGCCCTCTAGTGTGTGGCAATGGTAATACTGAACAATATTAGAATACATAGCCTCAGGGAATGTTTGAGAATAAGTCTCGCATCTGGGTGCGTACATTAATAAAATGGGGATTAATTTAAAGGTTAACATCTTTTTGGGTGTACTATCGACTTCTCGGATCTATGTGCTTCACACAAAAGTCTGGGTCCATAATGAACAGCCGGACAGACACACATGTCTAGATTGACTCAGCTAGTCGAAATATGACGATCGGTATACTAACTAAGGTGGGTCTAGGATCAATATTTCGCGGCGTTACAAACTCTTGGGTCCCCGCAGAGCTATTATACCCTTGTATAGGGTATAAACACAAATTCAGAAAATTTTTAATCGATAGTGCGTATCAAATAATGTAATGTTTTAGATTAGTTCATGCAATGCTGACTGATACTGGAATCAAAGTATGCAATATGATATTAGTCTTTTATTTTGAAAGCGATTTAAGTCCATTTTAGATTTTGGTAAATCTCTTGAATTTCTAGTACATTTACATAACATATAGCGTAATATTTTCTAAAATGTTGAAAGACACAAAGCCTCAAACAAACTTAATACCACATAACAATATTTTTAAAATAAATAAATTTATCGAAAAACAGACTTAAACCTCTTTCAAAACCAGTAAGGAAAGTAGTAAAGTCGGAGTGGGCCGACTATATGATACCCATCACCACTTTGGGTATATTCTACATATGTATCCTAACAGACGACAAGTTTTTGTTATATATCTATATCTGAACCGATTTCGGGGAAATTTGCCAGAGACTAATTTATATTACATCAGTACGTTGTGTCAATCGGCCTAGATATGAATCTTTTCACGAAGCTTAGCTGCAACATTTTAGACTTAATTCAGTACCCTATACCAAAATTCATGCGAATCGAAAGGTATATAGGGACTTTGGTGCACCAGTTACATAAAATCGGACGAAAATATATCATTCTAGACTTAATTCAGTACGCTATGCCAAAATTCGTGCAAATTAAAAGATTTCCAGGGACTTTGGTGCTCCAATTACCTAAAATCGGCCGAAACTATATATGGGAGCTATATCTAAATCGGAACCGATATTCACGAAACTTTGCACACATCATTCTAGACTTAATTTAGTACGCTGAGCCAATTTTCGTGCAAATCGAAAGATATATAGGGACTTTGGTACACAATTTACCTTAAATCGGACGAAGATATATATAAGAGCTATATCTAAATCTGAACCGATTTTCACGAAACTTGGCAGACATCATTCTAGACCTTATTCATTACGCTATGCCAAATTTCGTGCAAATCGAATGATAGAGACTTTGGTACACAATTTACTTAAATCGGACGAACATATATATGGGAGCTATATCTAAATCTGAACCGATTTTCACGAAACTTGGAAGACATCATTCTAGACCTTATTCATTATTATTACGCTATGCCAAATTTCGTGCAAATCAGAAGATTTTCAGGGACTTTCGTGGACTATTTACCTAAAATCGGGCGAAGCTATATATAGGAGCTGTATCTAAATCTGAACCGATTTTCACGAAACTTGGCAGACATCATTCTAGACCTTATTCATTACGCTATGCCAAATTTCGTGCAAATCGAAAGATATATAGGGACTTTGGTACACAATTTACCTTAAATCGGACGAAGATATATATGTGAGCTATATCTAAATCTGAACCGATTTTCACGAAACTTTGCACACATAATTCTAGACCTTATTCAGTACCCTATGCCAATTTTCGTGCAAATCGAAAGATATATAGGGACTTTGGTGCACCATTTACCTTAAATCGGACGAAAATATTTATGGGAGCTATATCTAATCTGAACCGATTTTTCCCAATTTTAATAGGGTTCGTCCTTGGGCCAAACAAGTGAGCTGTGCCAAATTTCATCCAATTCGGATCATAAATGCGACCTGTACTTTGTTTACAATTTAACACCAACAGACGGACAAACGGACGGACATGCATAAATCGACTCAGAAAGTGATTCTATGCATATTCTCAAAAGGAACCATGGGTCTATCTCGATTATTTATGCATGTTACAAACATATGTACAAAGACATAATACCCTGTACCACAGTGTGGTGAAGGTTATAATAAACGATTCATATGGTGAAGAAATAATATGCCGCTTCAGAAGAAGTTCTTACTACGCACCGTGCGATTTTACTGGCCAAATCCCAATTGTTTCCTTAACCAATTTGGACGTTTGGATTTTTTAATGAAAATGTCTGGACAAACTTCCAATACCCTGAACAATCGAAAATTTTCTGCAAAGATGGTTCTTGCCATCCGAAAACTATAAAAACGCAAATTAGAGCAACTTCGAATGGAAAATTCGGTTAAAACTTTCAAAATAATGAAAATAAGGCAATATCTCTATTTGGGGGGTCTATGTCAAAATATGGACCTATAATGAAAACTATTTTTATTTTCAGTTATTAAAAATTACAACTACAACTGAGGCTTACTTACTTAGCTGGCTTGTTAAAGAACGGTTGTTCCATAGGACGAGCGCGTCGGTCTTATGCAAATCTCCTTTAATTTGAAAGACCATGTTCAGAGATGTTGTCTTGTTCTTGATTTTTCCATCTAATTCGTGGTCTTCCCCTTCTTTGTGAACCATCAGTAGGCTCGCTTTTATATGCCTTTTGAGCTGGCACATTCTCATTCATTCGCACAACATGCAACATGTCACTCTTCCAACGAGCATAAATCTGAAATTGTTGGATCGATTCTTTACGAGAAATCTATTAGTACAGCCATCTGCCGAAAAAATAAAAGATTTATTTTTCCCCAACCTAATATATATATACATATATCTCTTACTATACTGAGAAGGCTTCTAGATATAACCTATAGATTAGTCTGAAAGGCGTCTTCTATAGAATTTCATTCCACAGAATTCCAATACAAACATTATTCTCATTAAATCCCAAATTACGAGTATATTGAAAACTTGGTTGGTTGGTTGTGAGAAACACTTTTAATTTGTTATACCCTTCACCACACTGTGGTACAGGGTATTATGTCTTTGTGCATATGTTTTAACAGGCAAAAATAATCGAGATAGACCCATGGTTCCTTTTGAGAATATGCATAGAATCACTTTCTGAGTCGATTTAAGCATGTCCGTCCGTCCGTCCGTCTGTCCGTCTGTCCGTCTGTCCGTCTGTAGATGTTAAATTGTAAACAAAGTACAGGTCGCATTTATGATCCGAATTGGATGAAATTTGGCACAGCTCATTTGTTTGGCCCAAGGACGAACCCTATTGAAATTGGGAAAAATCGGTTCAGATTTAGATATAGCTCCCATATATATTTTCGTCCGATTTAATGTAAACGGTCCCTATATATCTTTCGATTTGCACGAAATTTGGCACAGCGTAATGAATAAGGTCTAGAATGATGTATGCCAAGTTTCAAGAAAATCGGTTCAGATTTAGATATAGCTCCCATATATATCTTCGTCCGATTTAAGGTAAATTGTGTGCCAAAGCCCCTATATATCTTTCGATTTGCACGAAATTTGGCACAGCGTAATGAATTAGGTCTAGAATGATGTGTGCAAAATTTCATAAAAATCGGTTCAGATTTAGATATAGCTCCTATATATATCTTCGTCCGATTTAAGGTAAATTGTGTACCAAAGTCCCTATATATCTTTCGATTTGCACGAAATTTGGCACAGCGTAATGAATAAGGTCCAGAATGATGTATGCCAAGTTTCGTGAAAATCGGTTCAGATTTAGATATAGCTCCCATATATATCTTCTTCCGATTTAAGGTAAATTGTGTACCAAAGCCCCTATATATCTTTCGATTCGCACGAAATTTGGCACAGCGTAATGAATAAGGTCTAGAACGATGTATGCCAAGTTTCGTGAAAATCGGTTCAGATATAGATATAGCTCCCATATATATCTTCGTCCGATTTAAGGTAAATTGTGTACCAAAGTCCCTATATATCTTTAGATTTGCACGAAATTTGGCACAGCGTAATGAATAAGGTCTAGAATGATGTATTCCAAGTTTCGTGAAAATCGGTTCAGATTTAGATATAGCTCCCATATATAGCTCCGCCCGATTTTAGGTAAATAGTCCACTAAAGTCCCCGGAAATCTTTTGGTATAGCGTACTGAATTAAGTCTAGAATGATGTGTGCAAAGTTTCATGACAATCGGTTCAGATTTAGATATAGCTCCCATATATATCCGATTTAAGGTAATTGGTGTACCAAAGATATATATCGATTTGCACGATTTTTGGCATAGCGTACTGAATTAAGTCTAGAATGATGTGGCAAAGTTTCGTGAAAATCGGTTCAGATTTAGATATAGCTCCCATATATATATTGGTCCGATTTAATGTAAATGGGCCACCAAAGTCCCCATATATCTTTCGATTTGCATGAAATTTGGCACAGCGTAATGAATTGGGTCTAGAATGATGTGTGTTAAGTTTCCTGAAAATCGGTTTCGATTTAGATATAGCTTCTATATCTGACCAAATGAAAAATTTAGCATCGGTTGCAGAATGACATGTTTATAGATCCAATTTCATTTTACTGGTCCCTTCAAAATGCGACGTCTGTTAGGATTCATCTGTTGAATATACCCAAAGTGGTGAAGGGTATCATATAGTCGGCCCCGTCCGACTTTACTACTTTCCTTACTGGTTTTTCTTTAATTTACTTATTACATACCTACATTTGTACATATGTGTGTGTGTCCGACAAATATTTTGGAATGTTTGGTTCAATCTATTTGGTTAATAAGCCACACACCCTCCCCCTGTACCCCCAGCAAACGTTTTGTTTCGTGTTTTTTTTTATTTTTTGTTTCGTTTAACTCGAAATCAACTCCACTCCACTCTCAGCTTGTTTTGATTGTTACACCATTATCAAGGTAACTTTACAAAATCAACAGCATTCCAAGCATTCCATCAATTTGTCAATAGGTTTTTAGTTTTCGTTATTGTTGGTATGTCGTTTATGCTGTCTCTGTGGGAACGACAAACTAAGGTTACTCTAACAATAGCCGATGACGATGGATGGCGATGATGATGATGACGTGTTATTGAAGTTGAACTTTAAAAGCCCAGCAGAAAGCCAACGTGAAGTTGTCTCTGTGTTTTGAGTTTTCATGCCAATGGTATTTGGTTTCTGTTCGCTTTTTTTGTAGCTGGCTTCGAATTGATAGATCGTCGAAACTATTCAGGTGATTTAGAAACAATGAAAGGAATTCCATTCAACTGGTTATAGCGCAAAAAAGCAAAACATTTTTGTATGCCAGTTATTGTTAAATTAATTTGATGATTATTAATATTCGGTATATATGGGGCCTTCCAGATATATGGGGCCTTCCTAGATAACATGAAATAAGACTATGAAAAGGGCATATGTACCCTCAGCCTATATTTATACCCTACACAACTATGTTGTCAGGGTATTATAGCTTTGTGCCGTGTTTGTAACGCCGCGAAATATTGGTCCTAGACCCACCTTTAAGTATACCGATCGTCATATCTTGACTAGCTGAGTCGATCTAGACATGTGTGTCCTTCCGTCTGTCCATTATAATTTGTGAACACGATACAGGCCACAGTTATGGACCAGTCTTCACGATTGGTCCATAACTGCATGTAGGATGGGTTCGGCCCAATGAAGACCCCTATTGTTTTTGGTAAAGATCGGTTAATATCTAGGGGACCAAATGGACCAAATACTGAATTTTGTCGGGTTTTCTGGTCGCTCCAGAGACCGCAATTATTGCCCAAACATCTCGAATTTTTTACATGGAGAAAGGGATTGGGCCAAGGAATAATCATGCCAGTTTTGGTAAAGATCGGTCAATGTTTAAAGGGTCAAATGGACCCTGACTTTTGTGTGAAAATTTAAAAAAATGGTATTCTATAGCGCATATATTTACTCCTGAAGGACATAGAGCCGAGAAGTCGATAGTATATCCAAGAGGAGTGGTTGGCCTTTAAATTGATACCAATTATATTGTCGTATGTACCCTGATGTGGGAGTTACACGTAAATATTTACAGGTGCTTACGTATTAATATATTATTTAGTAACCCATTACCACACTATAGGGCGGAAATGTAGCGCTGATTGCTTTGAATTGTTCCATGATATTCCAGTTATGGTCAAATACAACACCTATAATTTTCGGCGATGATCAGATAATAATTTTAAGATGAAGTGGACCGAAACCTTTTTTTGTGTTTTTTTTCGAGTCGATCTATAGGCCACAATTGAAAGTCGAACATCACAATACAAGACACTCTGAAAGGAATATGGAGAAGTAATTAGAAATACTGTACTGGATGTTAGTAATATTTGTTGACACCCAGTCGGTTTAGAGAGTGCAAATATCGAAATACTGCCCAAGCTCCGAATATAGAACCACACAAAGTTAGATTTTCGTGGAAGTTGTGTAGGGTATCATATGGTCGGCCCCCTCCGACTATACTGCTCCGCTCACTGGCTTATTATTCTCTTTATATAAAGAATATGTTTTATCAATGAGTTGGACACATTTGGAGAGACACCTACAATTGTGGCCAAAACTAAAGAAACTAAAATTGCATAGTTAATAAGTGCCGCATAAATTTTTCAAAAATAAAGGTAAAAACAATATGGGAATTTTATTTCTTTTTATGGAGTTCGATATAGTTTTGAGAATTATGAAGCAATGGTTCGAATTGTTTAAACAAATGTGTTGGAAAACGCTATAGTTCCCTTCGCCGAAGATAATATACCACTTGTTTGGGTGTTTCAGCTTGACAATAACCTCCAAACATACATCGAAACATGTCAAAGGTTGTTTGCGGGAGTCAAAAATCAAGGGTCATCAGACCTTTACTCTATAGAAAAATCTTTGGAGTATTATAGATAAAAATATTAAAAGAATTTCACAAATAAACATACATAGCCTCTTCCCAAAGGTTCAGGATGCAAGGAAAAGTAGACCTAAGGATCAAATGGAGCATTTTATTGATTCAATACCTCGTAGGTGTGCTTCCGTAATGAAGAATAGTGGCTGTGCTGTCGATTACTAGCAAAATGTACCGCTACAGTTCCCGCTACTTCGTATGCGGAAGGGGAATAAAAATACAAATATTTCATATGGAAATCATGAATACTGTATAATTTGTTGTACTACAGTTCTGAATTCCAGCTCTATTCCTACATTTAATATCAAGTTTATTACCATTATGTCCTCTTCATACGCATAAGCACTATTTTCCGAAATCTCTTTTTCTTATGCATTTATCCATTACACACTTTAGCAAAAACGTACAGGTTCCATATGTAGTTCCAATTATAACTTTTTGTACACGTAAATTATTCAAGACTACCTCTATACCATCACCACCACTAAATTTAGTACCAACAACCCTTTGGTCCTTCTTTCTAACTCTATGTCGTAATTCCAAATTTAAAAATTTCAGCTCTATCTGTTCATTAAATTGTACCATATTTGGTACCATTCTGTACTTTTCATACACTCCCAGAGTAACCTAAGTTGCAAAGTTCAGGATTCGAGTTCTACCCGTTCACCAAAGTCCAGATTGTACCAAATTTTGTGCTTGTTGTTAGTACCATTTTTTACTTTTCGTAGACGACGTAGAGTACGAGTTTCTAAATCTGCCTCAATTCCACACTGAAACAGTAATTTTATTCATAAATTTCAGGATAACAGCCCTATCCGTTCACATAGATTCGTATTTAGTACCATTTACTACTTTTCGTACTTATGAGTTCTAATTTCCAACACTGTCTCAATCCTTAGTTATAAGAGTAATTTTATTTTCATGTCCATCAAATCCACCCATCTCTATCTGTCCACTCAAATCTAAATTGTACTAAACTTAGTACCATTTACGCATTTTTAAAACTACCTCTATGTCTCATCCTACACTCCAACCTTATTTTTAAGTCCAAATTTTAGGATTCCCGCTCACACAAAACGAATTGTAACATATTTAGTATCATTTAGAGCTTCTCGTATCCATATGTACTAAATTCCAATACCTCCTTAATTCTGTCATTTTCATTCCAAGATTATGTTTTCCATCTCTATCCTTTCACTCAAATCTAAATTGTACCTAATTTTGTACCATTTAGTACACATAATGACGAAATTTCAAAACTACCGACATATCTCAATCCTGTACTCCAACTGTAATTTTAATTTAAAATTTCAGGATCACAGCTCTATCCGCTCGCACAAAAACAATTTGTAAGCTATTTGGTACCATTTAGTACTTTTTGTTTCTATAATTAAGAATTTTCCAAACAACGTCAATCCCACACTCCAACAGTAATTTTAATTCAAAAATTCTAAAGTCCAGCTCTATCCGTTCACACATAATCAAGTTGTACCAAATATAATACAATTTAGTACACATAAGTACTATTCTTCCGTATCTTACTTCTATACTCCAACAGCAACCATTATTCCAAATTTTAGGTTTCCAGCTCTCTCCTTTCACCCAAATCGAAATTGTACCAAATATTGTGTCGTTTAGTACTTTTTGTACACATAAATACGAATTTCCAAAGATGTCTCTATAGCTTTTCAATAGTAATCTGAATTCCAAATTTTATGTTTTCAGCTCTATCCGTTCAAGCAAAATCCAATATGTACTAAATTGTGTACCATTTAGCACTTTTCGTACCAGCAAGTACGAATTTCCAAAAGTACCTCAATCCTACACTGCAACAGTCATTTAATTCCCAATCCAACTTGCACCAAATTTAGTACCATTAAGTACTTTTCGTACACATAAGTACAATTTTTTAAATCTACCTCAATACTGTACGCCAATAGTAGTCCTAATTCCGATTTTCAGAAGTCCATCTGTATACACTTAACTAAATGCAAAGAGTACCAAATTTAGCACAATTTTGTACTTTTTATACACATAAGTACGAATTTCTAAAACCATTTCCCTATATCAACACTACTTCCCAACCATTATTCCGTATAAAATTTCAAGATTCTAGTTATATATGTTCAATAAATATACAATTAGAACTAAATTTTAGTACTTTTAGTACACTTATAGGTAGAATTTCCAAAATCCCTTCTGCACATCTTTCTAACTTTCCATCAGTGACCCACATTTCAGAATGCTAGCTCTTCCCGTTGGCCTAATGCAAAGGGTACTATATTTGGTATATTTTAGTACTTTTCGTACCCTTCTAGTTCGAATTTTCAAAAACCCAGCCTTATCTCAAGCCTACACACCAAGAACAACCCACACTCAAAATTTCAAGCTTCTAGTTTTAGCCGTTTCGTCTGGGCAATGATCTGTCAGTCACTCACTCACTCACTCTCTTAGCACTAAGCTGTTTTTCTTTATAGATATGGAAAAATTTCTTTAATTTTGAACAAGCAAAAATTGAGTCAATTTAGTTTTCCATAGAATATTTTTATTTCAAAATAAGTTTTCAGTTTATATATTAAAATACTTAAAATTTCTACTTATGCCAAAAAAAAGGTTCACTATAACTTTATTTTCAAAAAAGTTTGAAGTCATTTATACAGTTGATTTAGTTTTGGCCACCAGTGTATATTTGTTGGCAATACCGACTGCCAATAACGAATTAAAACCAGTAAGGAAAGTAGTAAAGTCGGACTGGGCCGACTATATGATACCCTTCACGACTTTGGTATATTTTACATATATATCCTAATAGACGTCACCTTTCGGAGGCATATGTGAAATATGTGATCTTTATCTATATGTGAACCAACTAACATCAATCCGTACATATATTCTGAAACCTATGCTAAGTTTCATTTCAATCGGGCAGAATTAGAGTCGTCAAACTTTCGTGTCAATCTTACAAACATTAGGAGTTTGGTGCACCATTTACCTTAAATCGGACGATAATATATATGAGAGCTATATCTAAACTTTGCACACATCAGTGTAGGCCGAATTTAGTACGCTGTGCCAAATTTTGTGCAAATCGGAAAATTTATAGGGACTTTGGAGCACCATTTACCTAAAATCGGACGAAAATATATGGGAGCTATATCTAAATCTGAACCGATTTCCACTTAGCACACATCATTCTAGGCTGAATTCAGTACGCTGTGCCAAATTTCGTGAAAATCCAAGGATATATAGGGACTTTGGTGCACCATTTACCTTAAATCGGACGAAAATATATATGGGAGCTATATCTAAATCTGAACCGATTTTCACGAAACATAGCACACATCATTCTAGGCTTAATTCACTACGCTTTGCCAAATTTCGTGAAAATCGAAGGATATGTAGCGACTTTGGAGCACCATTTACCTTAAATCGGACGAAAATATATATGGGAGCTATATCTAAATCTGAACCGATTTTTACGAAACTTTGCACACATCAGTCTAGACTGAATTCAGTACGCTGTGCCAAATTTCGTGCAAACCGGAAGATTTTTAGGGACTTTGATGCTCATTTACCTTAAATCGGACGAAAATATATATGGGAGCTATATCTAAATCTGAACCGATTTTTCCCAATTTCAATAGGGTTCGTCCTTGGGCCAAATAAGTGACCTATGCCAATTTTCATGCAATTCGGATCATAAATGCGACATGTACTTTGTTGTACAGACGGACGGACATGCATAAATCGAGTTAAAAGGTGATTCAATGGATATTCTCAAAAGGAACCATGTGTCTATCTCGTTTCCTTTTGCTTGTTACAAACATATGCACAAAGACATAATACCCTGTACCACAGTGTGGTGACTCTATGGCTGGCATAAGTATTCACGGCTCCTAAAAAATTATCCTCTTGGGGTAGAAAATGATCAATATTGATTAAAGTTGTGGCGTATGTCCCGTTGTCTGTACCCTCATTATTCGCAATATGGGGATTTTGGTCATGCCTTTACGTGAATTGTATCTATCTAAAAAAGGTCGGAAAATATTAGAGTGTGAGTTCTTTAAAATAAAACCTTGTACATATATTGAAAATGTTCTGACAGGATTTTTTTATCCGTTGAGAACTGAAAGGCTGAACTAAAAGATTTTGGACATGCTTTCACCCGAATTGTAACTAATTTCATATTCTAGGTCATTCATACATTATTTATGATTTTTAAAAATTCCTTCCAAAAATTTGCAAGGACATAACCCCAACATAAAGAGTTCCGATCAATTTTTGGTATTTTAAATGTACCCTCATGGTGGAGGGTATAAAATGTTTGGGTTTCCGAACTTAACGGCGGGTTTTCTTATAACTTGTTACTTATTTATTTTTTTTTATGTTTGTCTAGGAGAATAATATAAAAGTTCGGACAGGCCGAAAATTACGATGCTTTTCCCACATTATATTAACAAAAGCAGAACGTGATCTCTATGGGGATTATATGATTCAGGCGTCAGAACAAACTCTTCCACAGCAAAAATATTTCTAAATTTCTTGGAAAAAAATATATATTTAGTTGTGAAATAAAATTACATTTGGCAGAAATTCCGTCATTTCGTCGATTGTTTTCAGCGACATGGTGATTAGTTACGTTCCATTGATTCGTTGATGGATAAATATTTTGGACTTTGTCGCTCTAAAAAAATATTTTTAATTTTTCTATTCCATTTGGATTCATTTTAGGAGGGTGAATATTCACTCAAGGTACTTCGAGGTATTGATTTTAAAGGGAAATTAACCTAAATTTTAATGGTTTCTATTTTTAAAATGGCCCATCAACAATAGTTTGTACACAATGCCCCAAACCAATAACCGTTCGACCACCTCCTTGATAGAATAGACAGGCAGCCAGCCAGCCAGCCAGTCGGCCTGCCACAATCACTTGGAATTTCCACACACATACATACAGCCCCACATTGTTGTTCTACATTTACATGCTTAGATTTCCAAGTAGATTCGGATGTTTTCGTTACACGGAAATGTTGAACTCTTCGAGAGTGTTCGTGCGTCTGCCGCATAGGGATATATAAAAATAAAACGCAGCACAACTTCCGAGTTGGAACACCACCCCCCTCACAAAACTAAAAGAACAAACATCACTTTCCGGTTTATTTTTAGAATCGTTTTCAACATCATCATAGTCGTCGTCTTCTGTATTGTGGGTCGTGCTGAAGAGAGCAATGTGGTGGGGAGTGTGAAAAAAACTGCAAGGGGGCAATAATGGCAACACTGGGCGTTTGTTCGTGTGTGTGTGTGTTTATGATCACCGTTCACCTCTTGTTTTACGGTAAACGATCAAAATCACAGCTGCCCTCGTTATTAGTTCCGGTGTAGCAAGAAAGATAGAAAGAAAGCGGCATCGAACTACAGTGATTAACAGTCTGCATGTGGAAACGGTTGGTCGGCTGATGGCCTGCCAGCCTACCTCCATGGAGCGGCATGGAGGATGAATGTGGAATGAAATATGGCCGTTTCGTTGCAACTGCTACTTTTACCGAAAATGAAAATATCTGCAGATTGATTTATGACAAAACAGGCGCATACACGAATATCAAATTGTGGTATGCACAAAATATACAAACATACAACAAAGTAAGCAGAATTGAAGGGAGCGTGTGTTGCCCTGTTTTTTTATTTTCCACGTGCCACTTTGATATACAGCCGACGACGACTGACTTCTTCACATTGTGGAAGTGGAACAAAAAAATTAAATAATTTATATTATTTTACAGCACCTTAAATTTGATTATAGGTGTATTTTATATGTCATATTGTTTGTTAGGCATTTTGGATTCTAAAATATTTAGATATATATATATATATATATATATATATATGCGAGTGCCCGCTACTTCGTATGCGGAAAGGGAATATCTCGACTAGCTGAGTCGATCTAGACATGTGCATCCGTCCGTCCGTCTGTCCATTATGATTTGTAAACACGATACAGGCCACAGTTATGGACCAATCTTCACGAAACTTTGCATGTAGGATGGGTTCTGGCCACTGAAGACCCCTATTGTTTTTGGAAGAGATTGGTTAATATTTAGGGGTTGAAATTGACCAAAAAATTTATTTTTGTCGGTTTTTCTGGTAGCTTTAGAGGCCGCAATTATGGTCCAAACCCCGCGAATTTTTGGATGGGAAGCGGATCGGGTCAACGAATAAGCATCACTGCTTTGATAAAGATTGCTCAATATTTAGCTGGTCAAATGGACCCTGACTTTTGTGTGGAAAATGACAAAATGTGTATTCTATGGCGTATATATTTACCCCTGAAGGACATAGACCCGAGAAGTTGATAGTATATCCAAGAGGAGTGGTTTACCTTTAAATTGATACCAATTGCATTGTGGTTCGTGGGAGATACATTTAAATATTTACAGATTCTTATGTATTCAGATATTATTTAGTAATTCATTGCCACACTAGAGGGCGGAAATATAGCGCTGATCGCTTTGAAATTTTCCATGAGGATCCAGATATGATCATGGACAACGCCTATAATTTTCGGTGATGATCAGATAGTAATATTGGGATGAAGTGACCCGAAAACTTAATTTTTTTGTGTTTTTTATGAGTCGATTTATAGGCCACTATTGAAAGCCGAACATCACAACACAACCCACTGTAAAGGGGATCTGGATATTAGTAATATTTGTAGACGTAGCTCAGAATATCGAACAATAGAAAATTAGATTTTCGTGGAAGTTGTGTAGGGTATCATATGGTCGATCCCGTCCGACTATACTGCACCGCTCACTGGTCTTAAGTCTAAATTTAAGAATTCCACCTCTAACTGTTCAGCGAAATCTAAATTGTACCAGATTAGGTACCATTCTGTATTTTTCGTAAACATATGCCAAAATTATCCGATTTCTACTCTTCGACAGTAATCTTAGTTGCAGATTTCAGGATTCCAGTTCTACACGTTCGCCAAAGTTAAAACTGTACCAAATTTAGTACTTTTTGTACCAAAACTATAATAATAATCTTAAGTCTACAGTTAAGGCCATCCATTCCAGAGTTTGTAAAGCTACCTCAATCCTTTACTCCGGAGACAATGACCCTAATTAAGCCTTAATCCGGGGTCAACGACTTTTAATGTGGGGTCAATGACCCCTAATACGGATTAAGCGTTAATCCGGTGACAACGACCTTAAACCGGATTAAGACTTTATCCGGGGTCAATGACCCTTAATCCGGATTAAGACTTAATCCGGGGTCAATGACTCTTGATCCGGATAAAGCCTTAATCCGGGGTTAATGATCCTTGATCCGCATTAAGCCTTAACCCGGGGTCAATGACCCTTAATCCGGCGTCAATGTCCCTTAATCCGCATTAAGCCTTAACCCAGGGTCAATGACCCTTAATCCGGGCTCAATGACCCTTAATCCGGATTAAGACTTTATCCGCATTAAGCCTTAACCCGCGGTCAATGTCCCTTAATCCGGCGTCAATGTCCCTTAATCCGGATTAAACCTTAATCTGGGGTCAATGATGCTTAATCCGGATTAAGACTTAATCCGGGGTCAATGACTCTTGATCCGGATAAAGCCTTAATCCGGGGTTAATGATCCTTGATCCGCATTAAGCCTTAACCCGGGGTCAATGACCCTTAATCCGGCGTCAATGTCCCTTAATCCGCATTAAGCCTTAATCCGGGGTCAATGATCCTTAATCCGGATTAAGACTTTATCCGCATTAAGCCTTAACCCGGGGTCAATGACCCTTAATCCGGATTAAGCCCTAAATCTGGGGTCAATGATGCTTAATCGGGATTAAGCCTTAATCCGGGGTCAATGACCCTTAATCCGTATTAAGACTTAATCCGGGGTCAATGACCCTTAATCCGGAGTCAATGAACCTTAATCCGGTGCCAATGACCCTTAATCCGGGGTCAATGACCCCGATCAATACCCCGGATTAAGGGATTAAGACTTAATCCGGATTAAGGGGCATTGACCCCGGCTTTAGGCTTAATCCGTATTAAGGGTTATTGATCCAGGATTGAAGCTCATTGATCCCGGATTAAGATTAGACAAACGGAAAGAGCTAGAATTCTGAAATTTGAAATGTGGTTCACTGATGGAAAGTTAGAAAGACGTAGATGCTCCATTTTCGAAATTCGTACTTATGTGTATGAAAAGTTCTAAATGATACTAAATTTGATACTATCTTCATTTTGTTGAGCGTATAGAGAAAGAATACTTAAAAATAGGAATTAGGATTACTATTAGAGTACAGTATTGAGGTAGCTTTAAAAAATCGTACTTATGTGTACAAAAAGTACTAAATTTGGTACAAGTTGGATGAGGGTGAACATATAGAGCTGGAGTCTTGAAATAGAGAATTGAAATGACTGTTAGAGTGTAGGATTAAGGGAGTTAAGGAAATGCGTACTTATGGGTACGAAAAGTACTAAATGTTACTAAATTAAGTACAATTTGGATTTTGGGTGAACGGATAGATCTGAAAACCTGAAATTTGGAATAAAGATTACTGTTGAGGATTGAGCTATAGGGACATCTATGGGAATTCGTATTTACGCGTACGAAAAATTCTAATTGACACTAGATTTGATACAATTTGGGATTGGGTGAACGAAGAGACCTGGAAAAATTTGGATATTGATTACTATTGAAGTTTAGAATTGAGATATGAAAGTACACCTAAGTCTGTTTTTACACGGTAGATTGGTTCCAGAAGAAGCCGTGTAAAAAAAACCGTGTAAAAAAGGGAATCCCCTAAATTAGTGCTATTCACATTTGCTTCGACCAGTAAAAATTGTTTGTACGCGCTAAAGGGGAATTCACTTAAATCCTTAAGCTAGTGTTCGCAAACTATCGATACTATCGATGGTTTCACACTTTTTTCTTTCATAAATACTTTTTTGTGATATGAACATACTTTGCAAAAATTAAATTTGACAAAAAAATTTAGGTACATAAAATTTCAAATCGTGCTAAATAGAATAAAATCGTCTAAAAAATTAAAAATATTCAATTTTCAAACCGTGTTATATCAAAACCGTGTACAAAAAGACCGTGTAAAAACAGACTTAGGTGTATAGTACTTATGTGCACTAAATTGTACTATATTTGGTACAACTTGAGTATGTGCAAACGGATAGGCTGGACTCCTCGATTATGGAATTGAAATTTCTGTTGGAGAGTATGATTGCGATAGTTTAGGAAATTCGTAATTGTGGAAACAAAAAGTAGTAAATGGTACATATAGGGCTTGGTACAATTTATTTGAACGGATAGAAATGGAAACCTGAAATTTAAATTAAGTTTTTTGTTACCGAACATGATTGAGGTAGTAGAGAAATAAATAAATAATAAGGTAATATTGGAATGTCGTACTTAAGGATATGAAAAGCACTAAATGGTACTAAATATGGTACAATTTGGTTTGTGCGAACGGGCAGAGCGGGAATACCGAAATTTGAAATTAAAATTAATTAATTTTGAAAATTCGTAATTATGTGAACTTAATTGTACTAAATTTAATACAATTTAGATTTGAGTGAACGGATAGAGATGGAAAACTTATATTTTGTGTAATCAAATTTACTGTTAGCGTTGAGATAGTGGAAATTGGAAATTCGAACTAATAAGTACTAAATCGTACTAAATATGGTACAATTTAGATCAATGTGAACGAATAGGTGTGGGATCATTTTTTTTTTTTTTTTGAAAATCAAACTTACCACTACGAAATATAATAAATGGTATTAAATTTGATACAATTTGGATGTTGGTAAAAGGATAGAGCTGGAAGCCTTAACTGTTGACTTATGATAAAGTACTAAATTTGGTACAATTTTAACTTTGGATTTCGATTTACAGTTAGAGGCGAAATTCTTAAATTTGGACTTACGATTACCATTTGAAAGCAGAATTGAGAAAGTTTTTTTATACCCTTCACCACACTGTGGTACAGGGTATTATGTCTTTGTGCATATGTTTGTAACAGGCAAAAGGAAACGAGATAGACACATGGTTCCTTTTGAGAATATGCATAGAATCACTTTTTAAGTCGATTTATGCATGTCCGTCTGTCCGTCCATGTATTTTTGTTAACAAAGTACAGGTCGCATATGTGATCCGATTTGGATGAAATTTGGCACAGTTCACTTATTTGGCCCAAGGACGAACCCAATTGAAATTGAGAAAAATCGGTTCAGATTTAGATATAGCTCCAATATATATTTTCATCCGATTTTAGGTAAATAGTGCACCAAAGACGGTATATATCCTTCGATTTGCACGAAATTTGGCATAACGTACTGAATTAAGCCTAGAACGATGTGTGTTAAATTTCGTGAAAATCGGTTCAGATTTACATATAGCTCCCATATATATTTTCGTCCAATTTTAGGTAAATAGTGCACTAAAGTCCATATATATCCTTCGATTTGCACGAAATTTGGCACAGAGTACTGAATTAAGCCTAGAACGATGTGTGTTAAATTTTGTGAAAATCGGTTCAGATTTAAATATAGGTCCCATATATATTTTCTTCCAATTTTATGTAAATGGTGCACCAAAGTCCCTATATATCCTTTCATTTACACGAAATTTGAATTTGTAAGTAAATTAAGAACTCAAAATGTGGCCGAATACAAAAAGACATACTGAAATTAGTGTAACCTAACATGTGACAAGTTTCGATGAAATCGGTTTAAATTTCGATATTTTGCTTTAAATTCTTTGTAAGAAGCAGCTCTATATCTGCCCAAAATTTAGTATAGGTTGTAGAGTGACATGTGTAATTTCATGTTAATGGTCCTTCAAAAATGCGACGTCTCACAGTGGGCGAAAAGGCTCATCTAGCGGCGTTTAATTAATAGCGCTTAGGGATTTTGTATTTTATTTTTTGTAATATTTTTTTTAGTTGAAAATAGATTAAGCTACAGAGTAAAACAAAAAAAATTAATGTATTTATATATTTTAATATTTTTTTTTTTTTTTTTTTGAAAGTTGCAATTTTTTTCATTTTTTAGACTTTGTTTATTTCATTCAGGAAAACATGATAAGGTTAGTATATTTAATGTTTCTCATTCTTTGGGGCCAAGAATATATTAAACTTTAATAATAAAAACATTTTTTTAAACATTTATTTATTATGTTTTTAATAATATTTTTGGTCTTATTAAGACTTCACACACACACACAAAAATTTAATTATAAATAAAAACAGGAAAAAATACAAATCGAAATAAGAAACTATTATTACTATTGTAATAATAGTTTGTTATTCCGATTTGGATACACAATGTTCTGACAAAAGTTGTAAAATATCATTCTGGGCATCTTTCTTTTTTTGGTTGCTTGTGGTTTGCGTAAATTTGAAATCAAGGGATCTGATTAACACAAAAGCGCTTGCATTAAGTCTTTCATTGTATTTAATCGGGATGTATTTCGCGTATGGTGCTCACGGAAATTGCGGCAATCTTCGCCGGGCTTCCATTTCCGACATTTTTCCTAATTGAAGTGTTGATACTTTAATTATATGGGCTCCATGTATTAAGATTTTATGTATGGAACACGGCATATAAAACCAAGGATACAGTATGATAAAAAGTTCTGCGTTTTGTAAAGCATATTCCATAAAAGATTCAATATCGATTTTGAGCCCGCAAGAAATGAGATTCTGCACACTCCGTTCAGCAACATTAAATTCTGATAGAAAAATGAGCTTCTTCGAGGTGCGTAACAATATGATCTACCATATCTTGTAAAGGCACTTGAGCTGAATAGTTCGTAAATTGGACTCCATTTGGATAACATTTTAGTTTCGTTTTGTTGGAGCATTCGTCAAACTTCTTATTGGGTGTTCCACGATTAGTCAGTGGATTAACTTATAAAAGTTATCCGTCTAACCACTCCTTGTTGTTTTCTTCAAATTTGTGGCGGCTTCTATGGTCGAATTTCCATTTCTCAGCCAATTTTGCTACAAATTTTCTATTTATTTTTTTTTTTTGTTTATTAGAAGATCTTTATTAGCATTGCACATGTTGATATTAATAATATTAATAAATATATGAGTTTCAATGACAGAAATTTTTTAGTACACACAGGCTCGTTGCGCCATAGTAAATAAACTTCTCGTCTGAGCATCGACATTTTTCCTAAAAAAATGCAATATCTTGTAAAGTTGCAGGTGGCTGCAGATCATTTGGGCATTTTATAATCACAAGATGACGTAGTAATTTAAAAAAACACATTCTAGCGCGAATACACACGAATATCAGAAGTTCCGGTCTATGGAAGTCTTACTTTGGATTTTTTTCAAGCAGATGAGTGGTATAGTACACTTGAACTATATTTTTTCTACAACACTTAAGCACAGGTCACAAACAATTTTTTTTTAGTTAATACATACCTCTAATAATAAATAAATCAACTTTTCATTCACTTAATTGAGACAAATGCTACTTTAGAGAAAATTTGGCTATGCAAAGAAAACACGTGTTGAAGCTTAGTTATACATAGGCTGAAATATATGTTGTGTTTGACAGCTCACAGCAATTCAACTAGATCATATCAATCAGAATAGAATCGATATATCAGATCAGTGGGATAGTAGTAATCGATAGAGACACAATTTTGGCCCAATTAAACACTTTGAAAATTGAATTAAACGACGCTAGATCGTCCATTTCGCCCACAGTGCGTCTGTTAGGATTCCATCTGTTGGATATACCCAAAGTGGTGAAGGGTATCATATAGTCGGCCCCGTCCGACTTTACTACTTTCCTTACTGTTTTTGTTTTTTTTAAATTCGTACTTATGAGTACGAAGAGTACTAAATTTGGTACAATCTGGACTTTGAAGGAATTAAAATTACTGTAAGAATGCAGCATTGATGTAGTTTTAGAAATTCATACTTATGAGAATGAAACGTACTAAATGGTACTAAATTTGGTACAATTTGGATCCGGGTGAATGGATAAGGCTGAAATCCTTTAATTTGAAATTAAGGTTACTGTTGAAGTTTAGGATTGAGCTATGGAGACAGCTTTGCAAAATTCGAATTTATGTGTACGAATAGTACTAAATTTGGAACAATTTGGATTTGGGTAACGGAGATAGCTGGAAAGCTAAAATTTGTTATGAACTGGTACGAAATTTTGTGAATTTAAAGCTATTAACAAATGTCATTCAAATTAGTATACAACCACGTCAAAATTTTGACAAGAAATATCATCATCAGCTTTTGACATCAATAACAAACAAATTATACAATATAAATATATCGAATTGTTTTCTTCTTACTAATTTGATTAGGTTTCCAAACACACACACACACACACACACACACACACACAGGCACTCACATCTGCCTACCATGATTGGTCGAACCATAAAAACGACGATTTAAACCTGTTGTAAATACGCATCTGTTTCTCAGTTTCGTTATTTATTTTATTTCAATATTATGTTTTTGTTTTATTTCGTTTCTTTTTGTTGTTGTTGTTGTTGGTGTTGTGTTGATATTTTATTTATTTAATCGTTAAACTGTTACATATTTATTTCCAATTACCATATTAAAGAAAATATACCGACCGTAACGACAATGTTTAAGCCCACCTTAAGTTATGGTATGTCGAACTATTTGGTGTGTATGTGAGACATTTTCTTTAAGTGATTTGTTTAAATGGCATCGATTATGTAGATGTATCGGATTGGATTGGTAAGGTTACATAAATTTATGAATATTTTTAAATGAATTATGAATTCGTGAAAATAGCGGAAGTGTTTTATTTGATTGGATAATGATTTTACTTTGGAAAAATTTCTCCCACGGTAAATATTATATTACAAATATTCCATGGTATACCGGGGCTACTATATATATTACTACCCTAGTCGACACTAAATGTTGCCTGTCGCAATCTTACATATCCATGGGAATGTTTGGCATTTGACACAATCGTACGCATTGAAGCACGACCATGTGTTGCGTTGTGCAACAAGTGGAAGAGTGCATCGATTATAAAAATAAAAAGGAGTTTTAAAATAAATAAAAGGTCCGCACCTATTATATACCATGAAATAAACTATTAAAAAATGCCACCCTATTATAAACCTTGAAATAACTGATTTTAAAAAATCCACGACTTTTATAGATCTAAACCAGTGAGCGGAGCAGTATAGTAGGACGGGGCCGACCATACGATACCCTACACAACTACCACGTGGCTTTAACTCTCTGCGGATTTTTATTCCGAGCCTGGGCAATATTTCGAGATAGTTGCAGCCTCTTGCCCGATTAGAGGTCAACAGAACATCTTCCTTACACTGACATATTTTCCGAATATTTCTAATATTCGGTACTTGTCCATATTCAATTCCCCGTGGGCTGTGTTTTGATGTTCGGCTTATAATTTTGGCCTATAGATCGACTCGAAAACACAACAAATTTAGTTTTCGGTCAATCATTTGATCATCACAGAACATATAGGCGTTGTCCTTGGTCATAACTGGAACCTCATGGAAATTTCAAAGCGATCAGACCCTCTGGTAATGGGTTAATACATAATATCTGAATACGTAGACACCTGCAAATATTTAAGTGTAACTCCCTCGTTGGGCCGAACCCTTCCTACATGCAAAATTTCGTGAAGATTGTTCCATAACTGTGGCCTGTATCGTGTTTACAAATTATAATGGACAGACGGACGGACGGACACACATGTCTAGATCGACTCAGCTAGTCGAGATATGACGATCGGTATACTTAAAGGTGGGTCTAGGACCAATATTTCGCGACGTCACAAAATCTTGGTGCTGCACAAAGCTATAATACCCTGACAACATAGGTGTGTAGGGTATAAAAATCCACGACTTTTATAGATCTAAAAAATATAGTCAAGGTCTATATTAAATTATTTTAACCACTAAGAAAAGTAGTAAGGTCGGACTGGGCCGACTATATGATACCTTTCACCACTTTGGGGATAATCCACATAAAGTAAACCGACTAACATTAATCCCAACACATGTCAGACAGAGATTCATTTATATTAATGTCAGTACGTTGTGTCAATTGACCTAGCTATGGGTATTTAGTGCACAATTTACATTAAATCGGACAAAACTATATATGGGAGCTATATCTAAATCTGAACCGATTTTCACGAAACTTAGCACACATCATTGTCAAACCAATTCAGTACCCTATGGGCTTTTGAGCTCCATTTACCTTAAATATATGTGGGAGCTATATCTAAATCTGATCCGATTTTCTCCAAATTTGGCACACGTCATTCTAGACTCAATTCAGTATCCAATACCAAATTTCGTGCAAATCGAGTGATATATACGGACTTTGGTGCACCATTTACATAAAATCGGACGAAAATATATATGGGAGCTATATCTAAATCTGAACCAATTTTCACGAAACTTAGCACACATCATTCTGGACTCAATTCAGTATCCTATACCAAATTTCATCCAAATCGGAAGATAAATAAGCACTTTTGTGCCCCATTTACCTTAAATCGGACGAAACTCTATACGGGAGCTATATCTAAAACTGAACCGAATTTTTCCAATTTCAATAGAGTTCGTCCTTGGGCTAAATAAGTGAGTTGTGCCAAATGTCATCCAAATCGGATCATAAATGCGATGTGTACTTTGTTTACAATTTAACATCTACAGACTTACGGATGGACGGACATGCATAAATCGACTCAGAAAGTGATTCTATGCATATTCTCCAAAAGGAACCATGTGTCTATCCCGTTTCCTTTTGCCTGTTACAAACATATGCCCAAAGACATAATACCCTGTACCACACAGTGTGGGGAAGGGTATAAAAATCCACACCTCGAAAAAAATATATAGGAAAACCAGCACCTATTATTTACCTTGAAAAAAAATACTTTAAAAAATGCACGCATATTATAGATCTTGAAAAAGACTATTTAAAATATCCACGCCTAATATAGGTCTTGAAAAAAATGTTTTAAAAAATTCTTGCCTATTATAGATCTAGAAACAAATTTTAAGTCTGTAATTTAGTAGTCATTGCGACCCGTATATCAAAAAATGTCAAAATTTCATTCGGAGTAATAAAGGTAGTCCTATAATAGACCTCGACTATTATATGCCTTGAAATAAATTTTTAAAAAATGTCACGCCTATTATAGACCTTGACATAAACTATTTAGAAATTCCACGCTTATTATATACCTTGACGGCCCCACCCCCTCTGGCTACGTCCTTGCTGCCACTGGCGGTGCTGCGTAAATGAAAATTTTGTCCTGCTAGCTCTGTCGGTAGATCATAAGACAGTTAATCTAAGGGTCTTTGGGCCCCACGTTGGGCGCCATTAATGGATTATGATAATTTATATTTCTCTTTTCAAGCCTTCATTATATGGCTACGTCCCTGCTGGCACTGGCGGTGCTGCATAAATGAAAATTTTGTCCTGCTAGCTCAGTTGGTAGATCATAAGACAGTTAATCTAAGGGTTTTTGGGCCCCATGTTGGGCGCCATTAATGGCCTGGCGCTTTTGGAAGCATATGAAATTTGACATATTTACTTGTTACTCGGCTATGTTAGTGTAGTCGAATATTTTTAGGATTGCATTTAGCACACTAGTATTTTTGTATGCATTTTCCGTAATAAGATCTGCAGAATAATATCAATAATGATCCATGGCATGTGTACACTATGTCATGGGGATTAGCTACTCCTGAATTTTCTACATTTTTAACAAATGTACATGAGAATAGAAATTACAAAGGAATTTTCGTAGGCCATATATTTTTGTTTACTAATTGAAAAATTCCAATCGTTTCGATCGATCACATTACATTCACATTAATCGAGAAAATGGTTTCATTCTCAGGCTATGACAATGCGCGTGCCTTCCTACAGAAAGAAAGAAAAAATAACTAGAAAAAGAAAACAAAACAGAAACATAAAAATACCTTTGGTTAGAAGAAGTCATAAAATGAGGCGGCTGCCACAAGGGCCTAATTTTAAAAATATCACGCGTGCCCTACTGAATAACAGAGCAGCAAAAAAATTGTATTGAAGTGTAATGAAAGACTATGGAATGCAGTAAATATTTCATCGTTTCCTCGAATTTTCTTTTATGGTTACAGTTTGGGTGGAAATTATAGCAACATACACAGATATACAAGGGATCATATCAACAAATTTGGAATAATACTTCAAATCGGTTGAAGGAAGCTTTTATAGACGAACTGAAGGGAGTTTATGTAGACTAGCTAAAGGGGGACTCTATAGAAGTGCTGAAGGTAGTCTCTATAAAAGAATTGGAGAGAGTCTATATAGTCGAGCTGGATGAAGTCTTTAAAGACGAGCTGAATTGAGGCTTCAAACAATTTTTTTCGCCTGGATATTTTTACCCACGTCCGAATATCCGAGTTGACTAAAAATAGTTCAAATTCAAAGAACGTCAAAATAATGCTACAAATTTAATTACAACTATATATCAATATCTGGGTAAATTCTCTGTCTGTATATACCGCTCAGTTGTTTTATTTTCACTTCATGTGTGTTTTATTTTCGTTGTTGTTTTCATTTCTTTTAACGGAACAAGCACTGGCTGCAAAACATAAACACACACACACTCACACTCTCTGGCATACTGACTTATCTACTTAGCGGCGTACTCTCGTATGCTGGCATGTTTTATTTTTTTTTCTATTTAACAACAACAACACGGACTTTACATGAGCCCCAGTTCTCGACTTCAAAATAGATTGTGCAATTAAAGTGCGCGTGCGTGTATCTGATTAATAAAATGGTTAACCACAATAATTCCTTACACTTTAAATCGGATGTTTTGTGCGAGTGTGTGTGTGTAATTGGAAATTCCGTTCAAGCCAACCAACCCAAAAAACCAACAAGAAAAATAACAGGCAGGCGCCACATAAAATGCTTTTCTTGAAATAAAATGTGTGAACTGGAATTTTTAGCAATAACGATTATTATTAAATTTTCGATAATAGAACACCAATTTGCATTGTGGAAGGGGAAATAGAAAACCAAAGGGATTTATATTATTAGCTTATATAGAAAACTATATATACCACCGGAAGGAAGTCCTTGCTCTTTAGAATCTAAGGGGAGTCTTCATAAATTAACTGTAGGGGACTTTATAGAGAAGAGTTAACTTCTTAAACTTATTAGACGACCTGAAGGAAGTCGTTTTAGGCCTGCAGAAAGGAGTCATGAAACATGAATTGAAGGGACCTGAAGTACAGTTCGAAGGGACCTTTATATATGAGATGAGAGTAGACTTCATAGACGAATTGAGCTGAAGGGAGTCTTTATAGACGAGCTGAGGGGAGTCTTTATAGACGACCTGAGGGGAGTCTTTATAGACGACCTGAAGGGAGTCTTTATAGACGACCTGAAGGGAGTCTTTATAGACGACCTGAAGGGAGTCTTTATAGACGACCTGAAGGGAGTCTTTATAGACGACCTGAAGGGAGTCTTTATAGACGACCTGAAGGGAGTCTTTATAGACGAGCTGAGGGGAGTCTTTATAGACGAGCTGAGGGGAGTCTTTATAGACGAGCTGAGGGGAGTCTTTATAGACGAGCTGAAGGGAGTCTTTATAGACGAGCTGAAGGGAGTCTTTACCGACGAGATGAAGGGAGTTTTTATAGACGAGCTGAAGGAAGTTTTTATAGACGAGCTGAGGGAAGTCTTTATAGACGAGCTGAAGGAAGTCTTTATAGACAGTCTGAAGAGATTTTTATAGACAACTGCAAGGAGATTTTAGATACGTCTGAAGGTAGTTGTTGTAGACGAGCTGAAGGGATTCTTTATAGATGAGGTCGATGGTGTCATTATAGGCTATCTGAAGGGAGTCTTTAGAAACGTGCGGAAGACAGTTTTTATAGATAAGCTGAAGAGATTTTTTTGTAAAGGAAGTCTTTACTTATGAGGGAGTCTTTATATATGAGTTGAAGGTCTTCATAGAATATAGAAGACCTGATAAAAGCAGTATTTATAGACGAACGGATGCTAGTCTTTAGACTTTATCTAATTCAGAAGACTGCTCCTCAAAAATCTTCTGTCTTTTTAAAACTTGGTGAAATGCCTTTTGTAGAGATCTAAGTAATGTTTTCAAATTATAGAAGTCCCTGATAAATGAATTCAATAATCTATAGGAGACTTGATTTAAGGTCTAGAATTGATAACAATAGTATATCTGATGAAAAAAGTTAACTATGGAACTCCTGATAAAGGGCTTTCAACCTTCAGATTGATCCTTTTGTCTATAGCAAATACTGCAAACGTTATTTTATCTGTATAATATGAGATTAAAGGCCGGAATATATAAATAGAGTCATAATTTTTGTTTTCTAAAAATTCAAACATTATTCTAAAAAATATCCATTGACACAGTTTTTTTTTTTGATTGTGTGCATTTTGAAATAGTTCGCCACTTGACTCAATTGCATAATTTCCCCATTTGTTTGGCCTTACTTACCCCTTCCTCCTCCGTAAACTTCAACCATTCATGTATTTGTCAATTTTTTGGAATTTAATGTATAACCAATGGCGCCATTATGCTCAAGGGGTTAATGGGGATCAGCAGTATTGTTTTTTTTTATTATTATTTTGAAATTGTGTCTCAGTTTTAATTAGATGTTTTTTCTTCTTCTTCTTCGTCCACAAAAGTCTGCAATCATTTATTAGCCTATTTGTGAATGGATAGAAGAAGTTGGTGTGTATGTGTGTGTGTGTGGGGAATGAAACTTCGCTTTTTACAGATGACGCTGACGGTGGCGGCGGCCCTTTTTGTCATTGCACAATCATTGATAGATAAGAATTTGAATACAATTAAAAGAACCCATTTACATTTTATTACTGAATTGTTTATTAATTTTTGTTTTCCATGGGAAACAGGGGAAGAAAATAATTTCTCAATATGCGTGAAATTTGTTTTGAAATGTATTGACGGGGACATTATTGCGTTCAATTCTATTTACAACATAAATATGACAGATTTTTGGTTTCAACTAGGTCTTATTATAGACAACCATGAGGTTCCTTTATAGATGACCAGAACTTTATAGACCACGAGATTTCCTGTATTCATAGAGAATATGAGAAGCATTTCCCACAGAGGAACAAAAGATAATCTTATGAAAGACCAAAAGACTTCCTCATGATTACAGAATACTGTCATATATATTTTTAGACAATCGTGTCCCATGCATAACATAAATCTGAAATCCCATCCATGTATATGTTAAAAATCGGCAAATGAGAAGCTAAATCGATAAGTCGACCTGTTTCTCTCCGAATTATAAAACATATAATATGTTACGCAGAAAACGGAAACCCGGTTCATTGGTAGCTACATACATATCCATACGCGCTGCAGTCTGAACAAAAGCACTAGCCAGCCACTCACCCAAAAAATAAATGAATGAATTTCTTCATTCCGCCACACACAACCAAATCTACACACACAGACATTCCGACATAAGTATTACAATTATATATTTTTGTTTTTTTTACAACTACTTTCTCACACCAAGTACTGAAGAATTACATAGTCCCCCCCTTCCCACCAACGAATAACAAGTGCCCCTGGCCTATAGCTTCGTATTTTTTCCGTTTCATTCGTAATGCTTTCATACTTCTAATTATGCTTATCTCGTACACACGATAATAAGAAATGAAATAAAATAAATAAATAAATACAACAAAATTCACAATAACCACCGACGGACAGAAAAAATGAAAACGAAGAAAAAACCCCAAAACATAATAGAAGTCGTTATAGAAATAGTTTTACGATCGGTGCACGCATTCCTCAGGGTACACACTGTGTCTTTTGGGCAATAACAGAGTGTGCGGGTTTTTATGACTTCAGAGGGTGCAGAGGCATTATTGGTGCAGAGAAATGTGTGCGCGCCTGTAAGTCGGAATTCAATTCAATGGAAGTGTGAGGCTCTAACTCCGAAGGGCCTTAATTACTTTCAAACTTATATCAAGAGGTTTCCTTATAGACGATCCAACTGTCTTAATATAGAATATGAGAAGAATTTTCTATAGAGGAACATAATGTACGATCAGAAGGGAGTTTTTATAAACGTGCTGAAGGGGGTCCTTATTGACGAGATGAGTTAAGTCTTTATAGACGAACTAGGGTCTTTATAGGCGAATTGGAGGGAGTCTTTATAGGCGAGCTGAAGGTAGTCTTTATATACGAGCTGAAGAGAGGCTTTGTAGAGGTGAAGGGAGTCATTCATTATAGACGAATTGAAGGGTGTCTTCATAAAATAGCTGAAGTGAAGGTTTATAGACGACATGAAGGGAGTCTTTATAGACGAGCTGAAGGGAGTCTTTATAGACGAGCTGAAGGGAGTCTTTATAGACGAGCTGAAGGGAGTCTTTATAGACGAGCTGAAGGGAGTCTTTATAGACGAGCTGAAGGGAGTCTTTATAGACGAGCTGAAGGGAGTCTTTATAGACGAGCTGAAGGGAGTCTTTATAGACGAGCTGAAGGGAGTCTTTATAGACGAGCTGAAGGGAGTCTTTATAGACGAGCTGAAGGGAGTCTTTATAGACGAGCTGAAGGGAGTCTTTATAGACGAGCTGAAGGGAGTCTTTATAGACGAGCTGAAGGGAGTCTTTATAGACGAGCTGAAGGGAGTCTTTATAGACGAGCTGAAGGGAGTCTTTATAGACGAGCTGAAGGGAGTCTTTATAGACGAGCTGAAGGGAGTCTTTATAGACGAGCTGAAGGGAGTCTTTATAGACGAGCTGAAGGGAGTATTTATAGACGAGCTGAAGGGAGTCTTTATAGACGAGCTGAAGGGAGTCTTTATAGACTAGCTGAAGGGAGTCTTTATAGACGAGCTAAAGGGAGTCTTTATAGACGAGCTAAAGGGAGTCTTTATAGACGAGGTGAAGGGAGTCTTTATAGACGAGCTAAAGGGAGTCTTTATAGACGAGGTGAAGGGAGTCTTCATAAACGCCTTGAAAGGGGACTTTAATGGAGTCTTTATAGACCAGTCATCTTGGACGAACTGAAGTGATTCTTTATAGGCGAGAGTCTTCATTCATTATAGATGAACTGATGGGTACGGATTGATTAAATACGAGGTGAAGGACTTGGGGTTTTTATAGACAACCTGAATAGCAAGGATTCCTTATATAGGAGCTGAATGGCAGACGATCGGAAGGACAATGGGGATTTATAGAAGTTTTGAAGGGCAATAATTATTTATCGACGAGATGAATGGGATATTCAAAATCGAGCTGATGATGACCTTAATGCCCTTGATACTGATGGATGAAATCCTTGTTATAGAAGCTTAAAGGAAGTTATTCCACATATAGATGATGTGATTAAATTTGTATACCCTACACAACTATGTTGTTAGGGTATTATAGCTTTGTGCAGCCCCTAGAGTTTGTAACGCCGCGAAACATTGGTCCTAGACCTACCTTTAAGTATACCGATCGTCATATCTCGACTAGCTGAGTCGATCTAGACATATGTGTCCGTCCGTCTGTCCATTATAATTTGTAAACACCATACAGACCACAGTTATGTACCAATCTTCATGAAATTGTGCATGTAGAATGGGTCCGGCCCAATGAAGACCCATATTGCTTTGGGTAAAGATCGATTAATATTTAGGGGTGAAATGGACCAATGCTGATCGCTTTGGAATTTTCCATGAGTATGCAGGTTTGGTCAAAGATATATAATGTTCGATGATGATCAGATAATAATATTGGGATGAAGTGGACCGAAAACTTAATTGATGTGTTTTTTCGAGTCGATCTCAAGAGATTGCAAATATCGCGAAATATTGCCCAAGCTCAGAATATAGAACTACACAAATTTTGATTTTCGTGGAAGTTGTGTAGGGTATCATATGGTCGGCCTCGTCAGACTATACTGCTTCGCTCACTGACTATAAATGCTCATATAAAGGGTCTTCTATCCATAAAAGACCTGACCTGAAGGTCTCCTATCGAAAGAGGGCCCCCAGAACGTCTTATGAAAAGTCATCTACATTTTCAAACTGCTGTGTCCGTTCTTCGTTTTTAGGGCCTTATTTTTATACTTTCTGTGGTGTGTTGTCTACATTGTCACCATGTCTTAACGTGCTATTGTCTACAGGGGAAATTATCTACTGTAAGCGACCAATGTCTGAATGTTTTGTCATTTTGTCAATTGTAGGCGCTAGACAAACAAAGCTATCTCTCGCTTTTTCTCGTACATGATGGTATGCACATTCATACATACAACAACAACAATAACAAACCAACCAAAATTATATAAAGTAGGGAATTTTGGTAGAGTAGTTGTTGTTGCCTGGTGTAGACTTGTTGTTTTGTGTGACTTTTTTTGGTTTTTTCGGCAATAGCTTAAAACTATTTAAATTGTAATGAAATTCCAAGAATCCATAAATTATGCCACTTCCCACCTCCCCCTCCCATTCCACATTGTACTACATACATTGCTGTCGATATGTCAGTTGGGCATTAGCACTTCATAAAGAATATTAAAGCCGAACGACAGCCCGGCTGTTCGACCATACCAGATCATTGGAATGCATGACATCTTTTCCATATTTAGGCACCAGTTTTGTTATTTTCGTTACATTCATATTTTATGGCCGTTGTTTTTTTTTTCATTTTATGATTTATAGGGGAATTAATAAGTAAAGGGTATGAGTTTCAAAATTTTATTTGGGGATTTTCATTACTACTAGATAAGGAATTTTTATAGGTTTTAAAAAAAACAAAAAATAAATTTTATAGGTTAATTTTTTAATTAAAAAAGAATTTAAAATTAAAAGCCGAACAGAATTTAGAATGTCACCCTTTATCCCGATGGTATAACATTTTGAAACAAAGTTAGTAGATTAATTATACAAAGTAAAAAATAATTTTGAAACATCTGCGGAATGGCATATAGGTGGCACTACTAGAATTTAATATGGATCATGGATTATAGTAATTTGATTGAAATATCTTTGGAGTTAAATGGCAAGGTGTCTTTATAATCGAGCTGAAGGAAATCTTCAAAGTCGAACGGATACTGTCTTTATAGTCGAGCTTAAGGGGGTATTCGTATGCGAGCAGAAGGCAGTCTTTTTAGACAAACTGAAGACAGTCTTTATAGACGAGCTGAAGATAGTTTTTACTAGTTAAAGGGTGTGTTTGTCGACGAATTGTGGGGAATCTTTATTGACGAGCCAAAATGAGACTTTACAGACGTGCCGAACGGAAGCTTTATAGTATAGCTGAAGGAAGAACTGATGGGCAGGCAGTTTTTATAGATGAACTGAATTGATGGAAGTCATTAAAGACTTGATATCTTGAAAGACGAGCTGAAGAGAAAGAACTCTTTATGTACGAAATTATGGTCCATTCTAGTGTTTACTGCCGGGCTCAAGAAAATATTTATAGGTGAACTGAAGGGTCGAACCTTTATAGAAAACTTGAAAGTCAGGAACTTTTTGTGGGCTTTGCTGAAGGGCAGAAAATATATGCGGTCTTTCGAAGGGCAGGGAATCTTTCTAGACGAGCTGAATGGGATCTTCAAAAGTTGTTCGGATAATTGTCTTTTAGTCGAGCTGGAGGGAGTCTGCGAGCACAAGGGTGCATTTATAGACAAACTAAAAGACAAGGATCCTTTATAGAAGAGCAGGAGAGCAGGAAATCTTTACTGACAAGCTGAATTGTAGGATAGGTGAAGGTGATCTTCAATGTCGGATAACTGTCTTTCGACGAACTGACAGACACTCTGAATTGAGCAAAAGGGAAAACGGATGGATATGCATGGAAGAAAGAAGGACAAGAAGGGCATTAACAATTTTCTGCAAAAATTTAAAATTACAAACCCTTTTTGTGAAAAAATGTGCCTGACTTTCAAAATACCGAAAATGGTTAGAGGCTATACCAAAGTCTGTAGCAACTTAGTAAGTCAGGAAAGGGTAGCGAATCTGAAAGGCACGAAATCTGAAGGAGATTTCGAAGTAAAACGGATGACCGTTTTTATAGCCGAGCAGAAGGACATATTCGCTTAAACGAGCTGAAGGGATTGCTTATAGTCGCTCTGAAGAAAAAAAAAACTTAGGTAGAATGTGTTTATTGGGACTAAGTCAAGCATGGATGGATGAAAATGTTCGATAAGAAGGCCTGGAGGTTTTCTTATAGCAGAGCTGGAGAGCTGGAAAAATGTGCCTGACTTTCAAAATACCGAAAATGGATAGAGGCTATACCAGAGTCTTTAGCAACTTATTAAGCCAGAAAAGGGTAGCGAATCTGAAAGGCACGAAATCTGAAGGAGATTTCAAAGTAAAACGGATGACCGTTCTTATAGCCTAGCAGAAGTACATATTCGCTTAAACGAGCTGAAGAGATTGCTTATAGTCGCTCTGAAGAAAACAAAACATAGGTAGAATGTGTTTATTGGGACTAAGTCAATCATGGATGGATGAAAATGTTCGATAAGAAGGCCTGGAGGTTTTCTTATAGCAGAGCTGGAGAGCTGGAAAAATGTGCCTGACTTTCAAAATACCGAAAATGGATAGAGGCTATACCAAAGTCTCTAGCAACTTATTAAGCCAGGAAAGCGTAGCAAATCTGAAACGCACGAAATCGGAAGGAGATTCCATGTTAAACGGATGACCGTTCTTATAACCGAGCAGAATGATATATTCGCTTAAACGAGCAGAAGGGATTGTTTATTGTCGCTCTGGAGAAAACAAAACTTAGGTAGAATGTGTTTATTGGGACTAAGTCAAGCATGGATGGATGAAAATGTTCGATAAGAAGGTCTGGAGGTTTTCTTATAGCAGAGCAGGAGTTCCTCTTATAGAAGACCTGGAGCTCTTCTTATGGAAGACCTGGAGCTCTTCTTATAGAAGACCTTATCGAAGACTTGGATGTCTTCTTGTGGAATAGCTTGAGCTCTTCTCATCAATGAAATGGAGCATTTCTTATTAAACACCTGTAGGCATTCCCGGAGGTCTTCTCATCGATGACCTGAAGCTATTCTAAGAGCAGGCCTTTTTATGGTAGAGCTCTTCTCATCGAAGTCCTGGAAGTCTTCTGGAGCTCTTCATATCGAAAAACTGGAGCTGCTCTTATGAAAGACCTGTAGGTATTTTTATCGAAGACATGAATCACTTTTTATAGAAGACCTGGAGGCATTATTATCGAATACCTGTAGGTCTACTTATCGAAGACCTGGATCTATTTTTAAGAACGACCTGAAGCTCTTTTCATCGAATACCTGGAAGTATTCTGGACCTCTTCTTATCGAAGAACTGGAGCTGATCTTATCAAAGACCTGTATGTATTCTTATCGAAGACCTAGAGCGCTTCTTATAGAAGACCTGGAGCGCTTCTTATAGAAGACCTATAGCGCTTCTTATAGAAGGCCTGAAGCTCTACTTATCGAACAAATGGAGGTCCTCTTCTTTTAAAATGTCAAATTACAGCCCCTTTTGTGTAAAAAGAAGCAGTAGCAAACTGAAGGCAGGGAGTATTTATAGTCTAGCTGTGTGGCAGGAAGTTTTGGTAGACCATTTGGAGGGTAGAGAATCTCCATAGACGAGTTGAAGGGCAAAAAGTCGATTTGAAGTTTAAGGAGATCCTCAGCATTTCAAAACTCCGTCTATAAATTGTGATTTTAGCATTCCGGCGGATATTGCGGTTCCTTTGAAAACGAAAAGGCAAATTGAATTTACACACTATATATATTTATTATACACATTATAATTTATGTAAGAAAGATATCGACGCCTCCGAACCATAGTATGCTAAGTCTGAAAAGTGAGTTTTTCGGTAGAAGCTTTCAAAGTATGGGAGTTTCTTTACTCGTACGTGCAATGCTAAGTACATTTTTGCTTATAACTTTGGTTTGGATTGGCCGATGATTACCAAAATTTCAGAGAATTTACATTAAGGACCGTAGTATCTAAAAACCTGAAGAACTTTAAAACATGCTAAGTCGACTTAGCATACTATGGTTCGGAGGCGTCGATATATATTTATGATATTATTATTAATTATTTATTACAACCTAATTTGATTAAATCAATAAACCCTCTGCTAACATTTCTGACCTATGGACTTATAATATTACCTCTACTGTATTTTCTTCTTCTTATATTTCCCTTAAAAAAGACCCCTTTGAACTTATGATATCAACGTACATACCTAACATACATACGAACAAATTTCCATATCAGTAACACGTGGTAATAAGGGAGCAAAACCCTAAGCAAGAAATAAAAAAAAAACAAGATTGACGAGCAGATGTCTTTTTCTGTTCAACTTTTGGTCGAAATTAACAAATTTGTATTGTGCCAGGTCTTCGTCCGTATACGATTCCAATAGCAGCAGTTTGTATGTATTGGTTGGACAAGGGTAAGCCACATGCATTCACAGTTTCGTGAGCTACAAGTAGCACGTGTAACAATGTCCTTTGTTTGGCGGCTGCACAAATTCGGGGTGTCCTGTTTATAAGACAAAAAAGTGAAGATCAGATCAACATCCTCATGAGTTCACCAAAAAGGTAACAACAAAAATTCATGATTCATTTTGAATATGGGCAGATGTTAAGGATTATTTTCATAGGCATATCTTCTTTTATTATCCTTGTAGATGTTGTTTGTTGTTATTTTTTTATCTTCCTTCTGTATTACAGTAGTCCTTTTGCAGAATTGTACAATTTCTTAAAGGAGCAATTCCAAGGAGAAACTAAATGGAATAATAATTCTCTTTTTTAAACTGGTTGCTATGCCGACTGTATTGAGAAGCTGTGGGGATCGCATGTTCAAAAAAGTGGAAATAAGGAAATTTATACATTAATTTGTTTATGCTCAGTTTTAAGGTAATGAGGATATTTTTCAGGGCATGTGCCGCGGGGACTGCATAGTTGATCATTTGTCGAACAATATATCCCGACATCAGAGATAAGAAATAATAAAATTAGACTTTGGTAATATTAAAAAACAAATTTCGTGGAAGGAAGAGGAAGAAAGTACCGGGTCTCTAAATTTTTGAACCGAATATTCAGATAATAAAACCGGTTTTAATATCTTATATGCATACCATAAAAAGCTAATAGCAACCAGTAAGGAAAGTAGTAAAGTCGGACGGGGCCGACTATATGATACCCTTCATCACTATGGGTATATTAAATAGGACTATTAACATGAAATTGGATGAAATAAAATATGTGATATTTATCTAAATGTGAATCGACTAAGATCAATCGACTTCAAAGAAATATCAATAGGTCATCCGTTGGGCTATGTCTGTACTTCTAAAAAACGCAACTACGGAATTCTATGCTCAATTTTATACGTTGTGCAAAATTTGATGTCAATGTGACTAACATGAAGAGTTTGATGTCCAATTTACTTAAAATCGGGCGAAAATATATATGGAAGTTATATCCAAATATGAACCGATTTCAACGAAAGTTGTCACAGTACGTTTTGTTCCTATCAGCCATATATTGGATTCTTGGTGCGTCAATTACTTAAAATCAATTTATAATATAAGGGAGCTATATCTAAATCTGGACCGATTTTCTCGAAACTTGGCAGACATCACTTTATGCTCAATTCAGTACGTTATGCCAAATTTCGTGCTAATCAAAGGATATATAAGGACTTTGGTGCACCACTTACATGAAATCGGACGAAACTATATGTGGGAGCTATATCTAAATCTGAACTGATTTTCACGAAACATGACAGACATCACTCTACGCTCAATTCAGTACGTTACGCCAAATTTCGTGCAAATCGAAGGATATATAGGGACTTTGATGCACCATTTACATGAAATCGGACGAAACTATATATGGGAGCTATATCTAAATTTAGACCGATTTTAACGAAACTTGGCAAACATCATTCTGGGCTCAATTCAGTACGTTGTACCAAATTTCGTGCAAACCGACAGATATATAGGGTCTTTTGTGCACCATTTACCTATAATCGGACGAAACTTATATGGGAGCTATACCTAAATCTGGACCGATTTTCACGAAATTTGGCAGACATCATTCTAGGCTCAATTCAATACGTTGTACCAAATTTCGTGCAAATCGACAACATGGACAGCTATATCGGACGGAAACTTGGCAGACATTACTCTAGGCTCAATTCAGTACGTTGTACCAAATTTCGTGCAAATCGACAGATATATAGGGTCTTTAGTGCATCATTTACCTTAAATCGGACGAAACTATATATGGGAGCTATATCTAAATCTGAACCGATTTTTCCCAATATTCCTTGGGCCAAAGGAAAAGGGACCTGTACTTTGTTTACAATTTAACATGGACAGACGGACGGACAGACGGACGGACAGACGGACATGCGTAAATCGACTTAGAAAGTGATTTTATGCATATTCTCAAAAGGAACCATGGGTCTATCTCGATTCCTTTCGCCCGTTACAAACATAGGCACAAAGACATAATACCCTGTACCACAGTGTGGTGAAGGGTATAAAAAGGATAAAAAAATCGTATCTTGTCATAATTGGAGTCCGGTTCAATAAATTGAGGACGAAAACGAAATACAAGAAATCGAGTTAGAAGGACAAAATTTTCTACAAACAGATTCATCGTTCGATTTTACTGTGGAAATATAGTCAACAAAAATACATACAATGGCTACAAATCAGGATATTTAGGCATCTCTTCATGTATAATAGGGTCGCCAGCAAAAAATGATCACGACATATCTCCGAACTTGGACCTATGGCAAAATATTCCTTCTGGGATTTTCATATACTATATACAAGGACTTACATGCCCAATTCGAATTTTCCGAACTTCCTTTGCAAAGGGTCAATTATTTGAAAACTATTCCTCCTGGGGTTTTCATATACTCTACAAGGGCTTACATTCCCAATGGGAATTTTCCGCACTTCCTTTGCAAAGGGTCAATATTTTGAAAACTTCTAAATTTCTTATTGAGCGAATGGAGTAACCGATTTGCAACATAGATTTTTAACGCATTAAAATTGGTCATGTGGCGACTGCTCTGCTTAGGTAACGTAAAGAGGAATCAATGTGTACATGGTACTTTGAGCTACTACACATCGGCTCTAACTACCGTCTTTTTAACGGACCAATGAAAATGGCTAATGAAAATGTGCCTTATGGAAATATTACTTTTATACCCCATGTTTCTTTGGACCAAATCCGTTTCAGAAAATTTGGAATCGATTTACAAATGCCCGTCCGTCCCTTGTCCGTCTGACTGGATGGCTGGTGCGTAACTACTATAACTCTCGAAGAGAACTCGTTTCCATCCAAACTTTGCACATTTTATTATTTCTTCCAAAATTAGTTCGAGTTCGAAGATGGGGACTATCGGTCCACACCTTCTGGTACCTCACACACAAAATGGTCAAAATTGTGCAGTTTATGTCGTTGGTCAAAGTACACAAATTTGGGTATGAAAGGTTTTTTGTTTTACTGATGAGGATCAGTGGCGTTATATCATGCGAACGGACCATCCTTTTTGAATAAAACTTTGTACAGACCCTTATCATAAACAAGCCTAGATCACGTAGGAAGATCGGACCCATTGGCCCACTCCTTATGGTACCTCCCCAATAAAGTGTCAACTATCTTTTAAATTTTATTTGAACAACTGAATTGATCGACATTAAATCTGAAACATCTTTGATAAAAACATATACCTTATATAAAACGAATAATAAAACCTGAGTGTAACTCCCAAGACCTTCTCCGCAAACCATATGGTGAGGGTATATATCTATCGACAACGTTGACTGACACTTTTTTACTTGTTTTCCAGTACATGAAGAAAATAAGCTTTGGCCAACGTTTTTCGCCGCCAGGAGATTTTGTTGAAGTGTTCAAAATCCATGTTTTGGATATATCTCAATCGAGTTGGAAAACTGATCCATAGAGGAGTGTACTGGCAGAAACTTGGCATTTTTATACCCTACACAACTATGTTGTCAGGATATTATAGCTTTGTGCAGCTCCAAGAGTTTGTAACACCGCGAAATATTGGCCCTAGACCCACCATTAAGTATACCGATCGTCATATCTCGACTAGCTGAGTCGATCTAGACACGTGTGTCCGACCGTCTGTCCATTATAATTTGTAATCACGATACAGGCCACAGTTATGGACCAATCTTCACGAAATTGTGCATGTAGGATGGGTTCTGGCCAATGAAGACCCCTATTGTTTTTGGTAAAGATCGGTTTATATTTTGGGGATGAAATGGACCAAAAACTTTATTTTTGTCTAATTTTCTGGTCGCTCCAGAAGTCGCAATTATGGAAATATCGCGAATTTTCACAAGGAGAAGGGGATCGGGCCAAAGAAAAAGCATTCCTGTTTTGATAGTGATCGGTCAATATTTCGCGGGTCAATGAAGCCTGACTTTTGTGTGAAAAATGATAAACTTTGTATTTTATAGCGGATATATTTACCCCTGAAGGACATAGACCTGAGAAGTTGATAGTATATCCAAGAGGAGTGGTTGACCTTTAAATTGATACCAATTGTATTGACGTATACACCCGGATGTGGGAGTTACACGTAAATATTTACAGGTGCTTACGTATTTAGATATTATTTAGTAACCCATTACCACACTAGAGGGCGGAAATATACCTCTGATTGATTTGAAATTTTCCATGAGGTTCCAGTTATGGTCAAAGACAGCGCCTACAATTTCCGGTGATGATCAGATAATAGTTTTAGGATGAAGTGGACCGAAAAATTATTATTATTATTATTTTTTTTTATTTTTGAGTCGATCTAAATGCCTCAGTTAAAACCGAACATGAAGGCATCTGTACAAGTAATTAGAAGGGCTGTACTGAATATTAGTAATATTCAGGCAAGAGGGTGCAAATGTCACGTAATATTGACCAAGCTCGGAATAAACATCCGCAGAAAGTAGGAACTCCGTGGTAGTTGTGTAGGGTATCGTATGGTCGGCCCCGTCCGACTATACTGCTCTGCTCACTTGTTTTTTTTTTGGAAAAACAATAAACAATAGGCCAGAAACATTTATAGTAGCCGTCATATTTAATACCATTACTCAAAATATTCAAATTTTATATTATTAATCGGCTGTAAAATTTCTAATCTCATATTAGATTGTAATAGAAATATGTGTGGAAACAAAAAAAAAAAACTCAGAATTAGGATTTCACTGTACAAACACATACATAAAATGAATAATTCAGTTCCGCTTTTCAATGGAGGTAATTTATCATTGAAATTGTCTATATAAGAAACGTATTAAAGAAATTGAAACAATAACGAAGACGACACATTATTCTAGGGTTGATAATCACCTAAGGGTCTCCGTACTTTAAATGAAAACATGCACCAATAAAAAAAGGGATGTTATGATCTTGTTTAAACATGTTTCCGCATTTCCTGTGTACATCTGTTGAGTTTTATGGGTAATTGGTTTTCTTTTCTTTACTTTCCGTTTTTTTTGGTTCCTAGTTTTGAGTTATTGTTTTTTGTCGCCTAAATATAAATTTCAATTAAAAAGTAATTGAATTTTGGATAAGTGTGTTCCAGGGAAAACTAATTAACATATGTTATGTGAATGTGTATGCTACTCGAATGGGGTATAGGGGATGTTATTGGATATCGATTACATGCATTCATATAGAACTAACCCTTTGATTGTCCACAGATGAAAAAGTACTTGGAAAAATTCTTAAAATTCTTGAATTTGAACATTTTTTTTAGATTTGAGTATTCCTGAAACATGACGCAATTTCAATTTCAAAAATTTCAAATACCCATAATTAAAGAGTTGTAAAAAGGAGCGAGGTGTATCCTAACAATGACATTTTATGGGAAAAGGCCTAGCCTTCTAAAACAAAAAAAAATAGTTTTTTTATTAAACAGAGAGAAGCCCCGCCGTAACCATTCTGAATACGGAAATAATTGTCATAATAGATCGCATGAAGGTTCGTTAAAAACGATCACGAATTTTAAGTGTTTTGAGTATTCAATGGGACATCTCTAGAAACTGTCAATTTCGATCTATGGGACCATTTCAGTTTCTATAAGACCATTTGGTAAGACCATTTGGTCTTCTATAAGACCATTTGGTATTCTATAAGACCATTTGGTCTTCTATAAGACCATTTGGATTTCTATAAGACCATTTGGTCTTCTATAAGACCATTTGGTCTTCTATAAGACCATTAGGATTTCCATAATACCATTTGGTCTTCTATAAGACCATTTGGTCTTCTATAAGACCATTTGGTCTTCTATAAGACCATTTGGTCTTCTATAAGACCATTTGGTCTTCTATAAGACCATTTGGTCTTCTATAAGACCATTTGGTCTTCTATAAGACCATTTGGTCTTCTATAAGACCATTTGGTCTTCTATAAGACCATTTTGGTCTTCTATAAGACCATTTGGTCTTCTATAAGACCATTTTAGTCTTCTATAAGACCATTTGGTCTTCTATAAGACCATTTGGTCTTCTATAAGACTTTTTGGTCTTCTATAAGACCATTTGGTTTTCTATAAGACCATTTTAGTCTTCTATAAGACCATTTGGTCTTCTATAAGACCATTTGGTCTTCTATAAGACCATTTGGTCTTCTATAAGACCATTTGGTCTTCTATAAGACCATTTGGTCTTCTATAAGACCATTTGGTCTTCTATAAGACCATTTGGTCTTCTATAAGACCATTTGTTGTTCTATAAGACCATTTGGTCTTCTATAAGACCATTAGGATTTCCATAATACCATTTGGTCTTCTATAATACCATTTGGTCTTCTATAAGACCATTTGGTCTTCTATAGGACCATTTGGTCTTCTATAAGACCATTTGGTCTTCTATAGGACCATTTGGTCTTCTATAAGACCATTCGGTATTCCATATGACCATTTGGTCTTCTATAAGACCACTTGGTCTTCTATAAGACCATTAGGATTTCCATAATATATAAGACCATTTGGTCTTCCATAAGACCATTTCAGAAAACCAAGTGGTCTTCTGTAAGACCATTTGGTCTTCTATAAGACCATTTGGTCTTCTATAAGACCATTTGGTCTCCTATAAGACAATTTGGTCTTCTATAAGACCACTTGGTCTTCTATAAGATCATTTGGTCTTCTATAAGACCATTTGGTCTTCTATAAGACCATTTCAGGAAACCAAGTGGTCTTCTATAAGACCACTTGGTTTGGTCTTCTATAAGACCATTTGGTCTTCTATAAGTCCATTTGGTCTTCTATAAAACCACTTGGTTTGATCTTCTATAAGACCATATGGTCTTCTATAAGACCATTTGGTCCTCTATAAGACCATTTGATCTTCTGTAACACCATTTGGTTTTCTATAAGACCATTTGGTCTTTTATAAGACCATTTGGTCGTCTATAAGACCATTTGGTCTTCTATAAGACTATTTGGTCTTCTGTTAGACCATTTGGTCTTCTGTAAGACCATTTGGTCTTCTATAAGAACATTTGGTCTTCTATAAGACCATTTGGTCTTCTATAAGACCATTTGGTCTTCTATAAGACCATTTGGTCTTCTATAAGACCATTTGGTCTTCTATAAGACCATTTAGTCTTCTATAAGACCATTTAGTCTTCTATAAGACCATTTGGTCTTCTATAAGACCATTTGATCTTCTATAAGACCATTTGGTCTTCTATAAGACCAAATGAGAAGACAATTCAATCTTCCATAAGTCCATTTGGTCTTCTTTATAAGAATATCCATTTGGTCTTCTATGAGGTCATTTAGTCTTCTATATGAACATTTGATCTTCCATGTGTTTTTCTATAAGACCACTTGGTTTTCTATAACACCACTAGGTCTTCTATAAGACCTCATGGCCAACTATATGACCTCTTACTCAACATTAAGACCACTTGGGTTTCTTTTAGACCACTTGATCGTGCGTAGGGCAAATTATTGTTCTATAAGACCACCGGATTATCAATAAAACCCCTTTGTCTTAAATAAGGCCACATAGTTTTCTTCTTCCTTTATAAAACCTTTTGGAGACAAATAATATTTAACTTATATACCCACATATTTATCCCGCCATAACGTCATCGTTAAAAAAATAAACTTGTCACACACTTCTAGCAGCAGCATTTCTTTTCACAATACATTTTTTAGTTCTATGTTTGGTTCCGTTTGGTAGCGGAAATACGGATATAAAAATTTGTAGCTTATGACTACTTTTAGCTTAGCGCTGCCGATGACCGACCGGATTCGTACAAAAGAACAATAACAAAAGTCGTTAGTCGTTACATTCCAATTATGTGGTTCGCCTTTCAGTGGCGAACTTCTGCGGAAATTCCATAATTTTGTTTTAATGTTCGTTTTTTTGCAATTCTTCATATACACAGAGACATACATTCGCGTATTTACATATGTACATTTTTAGTAAATACTACAATTTTACCAAATTTGTAATCAATAATTTAACAATGAATCACTTCAGGGTCTGGCTAAAGTTCCACCACACACTCGAACCGGGTATGCATGCGTTGGAGTTTCGTACGGCATTGTTGAAGGGGTGGGTGTGTGTGTGTTTGAGAATGCGTGCGTGCTGTGACCATTTGTTGGTAGGTGTTAGTCGTGTATGTTTGTATGTATGCATGTGTGTACGTGTGAAGACAAACAACTTCATTCATTCGTTCATTCATAAATTTATTTATGGCATATAAGTGGGAAATATCTTTGGCTGGCTAAAAACAAATGAAGGCAAAATGCCAATTTGCAACTTTGTATGCGTGGAGTCGAGTCGGAACACCTAAGCCTCGCTCTACATGATATTTTTGTATTCAGAGTGGCAATCGTGGTGATGGATAAGGCCTTAAAGAGGGCTTTTAGTGACCTGCGCCACTAGGTGGAGATTTCATCTTAAATTTGTCATTTCGAAATAAAATCTTTGGATATAGACATGCCCGCCAGTCTGTGGAAATATCGATAGTGATCTGAATATTTCATAGAAAGTTTTGAAATTTTGCACATGTATTGCTACAACTCCTAAGATGGTTGGTATTGAAAATGGGGTATATTGGTCCACGCTTTGTATGTTTTGAATGTTTTAGCTGCATTTTCCAAATGAAGTAAGTTTAATTTATCATTCCGAGTTCTTCGAGGTTGAAAAAACACACAAGTTTCACCAGAATTTCGGTAAGTTGAAAATTTCAACGTCTAAGCATCTGTGATTTAATTATTCGTGTTCGAAGAGGAAAAACTGTTGACCGAAATTGGATATTGTTATTGTGCATCTCATGATGGACTTCTGTTAGACCTCTTAACTCATTATACGCGTATGTTCTGGAACACTTACACATACTCTTGACCTTAGAAGTTACCTCCTGTTCGCCGTGTGTTCGATACAATTCTACCGTTGAAGTGAATGTTAAAACATGTCCGATATTTTCTGTTCTTAGACTTATTGATTTATTATATATTCTGTGTGTTTATACCCTACACAACTATGATGTCAGGATATTATAGCTTTGTGCAGCCCCAAGATTTTGTAACGCCGCGAAATATTGGTCCTAGACCCACTTTCAAGTATACCGATCGTTATATCTCGACTAGCTGAATCGACATGTGTGTGTCCGTCCGTCCGTATGTCCATTATAATTTGTAAACACGATACAGGCCACAGTTATCGACCAATCTTCACGAAATTTTGCATGTAGGATGGGTTTGACCCAATGAAGACCCCTATTAAAGATCGGGTTATATTTAGGGGATGAAATGGACCAAATGCTTAATTTTTGTCGGTTATTCTTGTCGCTCCAGAGGCCGCAATTATGGACCAAACTTCGCGAATTTTGACATGGAGATGGGGATTGGGCCAAACAATAAGCATGCCTGTTTTGATAAAGATCGGTCAATATTTAGTGGGTCAAATGGGCCCTGACTTTTGTGTAAATAATGACAAAATTTGTATTCTATGGCTTGTATATTTACCACACTGGAAGTCGGAAATATATGCGCTGATTGCTTTAAATTGATAAATTATTTTCCATGAGGTTTCAGTTATAGGCAATTTAGTAATCCATTACTTTGAAATTTTCCATGAGGTTTCAGTTATAATTTTCGGAGATGATCAGATAATGATTTTGGGATGAAGTGGACCGAAAATTTAATTTTTTATGTATTTTTTCGAGTCGATTAATAAGCCACAATTATAAGTCGAACATCACTATACAACCCAAGGTGAAGGGAATCTGGACAAGTAATTAGAAATATTAGTAATATTCGGAAAATATGTCATTGTAAGGAAGAGGTGCTGTTGACCTCTAATCGGGAAGGAAATTAGAACTCCGTGGTAGTTGTGTAGGGCCCCTTCCGACTATACTGCTCCGCTCACTATTTTTGTTTTGTTTTCACAAAATTAGATTAGTTTATATTATTATATCGTGTCGGTCATACGTAAAAACACAGTTTCGAGAAATATGAGTTTAAAGTTTGAGAAGCACTCTTGCAGTCACTTGATGCTACCAAAATAAATTGCCTATATCTTCAAGAATTGTTGAGATTTTCACATGGAATTTTATAGGGATATGTGGGTCAAGTTAGAACATGTTTGTTAATTAATATATGTGCAAAGCAACATAGGTAACGTCCTTGCACGAATTTTTGGACAATTAAGTTTTTTTAATATTAATATTATTTTGTCTTTACTTTGTATGTTTTTTTTATTTAAGGGGACCCCCCCATTCTCGGAATCAACATTTTTGTTGATATAATTCGAATCTACACTGATTAAAGAATGTCTCTACAAAATTTCAAGTGAAAATCTCAAGAACTCTTGAAGCATCAAGTGACGGCTGAAGGGCTTCTCAAACTTTAAACGCGTTTTTCTCTAAACATTTTTTTTGCGAATGGCGGGCACGATAACTCAAAAACTAATAATCCAATCGGTTCCAAATTTTGCAATGTTTCTCTGGGAGTGTATAGCTCTCGTATGAACTAGTATAAAGCTAATCGGTGAAGATCTTCCAATATTTTTAACTTGGTTTTTGGTAAAAAATCGGCGATTTTCCAAAAATATTTTTTCAAAGGTCCACCATTTTGTTAATTTTAGAGCGAAGTCAATAATCCTAGTTCATACGAGAGCCAGACATGTACTCTTTCTAACACCGTTGGAATTTTTGGATTCCGATGTTCCAGTGAGGAGTTATCATGCCCGCCATCAAAGGACTTTTCGTTAATTACAAAAAACAACAACAAAACAATAACAAAAATTTTTTGTAAATTATTTTTCTTCTCTTTTAAATCTTCAAATATATATGTGCAAAGTTACAAACCTTAACAAGCATTGGTATTGATTTACCAGCCCATTGAAAATCATGAAAAATTAAAATCGGGAATGAACTCTGTGGAACACCTCTATTACCAGTTTTCTCTATGCAGATCAATGAAAGTCATTATTTTTAGATGTCAGCGGAAATTCGAGGCATGGGTGTATTATGCACGTATAAACTTATGCATTTAATGGATAATAACTGCAAATGTTTGTATTTTGACAGTATCGTGTCCAATATTATAACAGTACATCAATCCTAATTCAGAGAGCCTAATCTCAAATGATACCTTGTAATTTGAAATTTCTACACATATTTAAAATCGCAGGTTTTTGGAATCGTATTTATAAAAATACATACTTTTCTATTTATGTGTTAATGATAGAGTAGAGGGTATATCACACTTGCAAACATACATTCACCTCCACAATTACCTGACTAGCTGCTGTAGCTGAAAGTGTTTTAAATGTCTTAAGCAATAATCGTCAATTTTGTGTAAATTATCATGAATGAACGGATGAAAACTGGCGATTTGCACTAAAAAACAACGGAATACCAGACACGGCGTGGCCAGCCATTAGAGTGACTTTGTTCAGTCAGTCATATATTTATGAAAAAAAAACCAGTAAGGAAAGTAGTAAAGTCGGACGGGGCCGACTTTATGATACCCTTCACCACTTTGAGTATATTCAACAGATGAATCCTAACAGACGTCGCATTTTTAACGGATCAGTAAAATGAATTTGGAACCATAAACACGTCATTCTGCAACCGATACTAAATTGTTCATTTGGTCAGATATAGAAGCTATATCTAAATCTGAACCGATTTCAAGAAACTTAGCACACATCTAGACCCAATTCATTACGCTGAGCCAAATTTAGTGCAAATCGAGAGATATATAGGGACTTTTGTGCACACTTTACCTTAAATCGGACGAAAATATATATAAGATATATAACTAAATCTGAACCGATTTTCAGGAAACTTAACACACATCATTCTAGAGATAATTCATTACGCTGTGCCAAATTTCGTGCAAATCGAAAGATATATAGGGACTTTGGTGCATAATTTACATTTAATCGGACGAAAATATATATGGGAGCTATATATAAATCTGAACCAATTTTCAGGAAACTTAACACACATCATTCTAGGCTAATTTGTTACGCTGTGCCAAATTTCGTGCTTAAATCGCATATGCATATTCTCAAAAGTGTGTATGCCGTTTCCTTTTGCCTGTTACAAACATATGCATAAGACATAATACCCTGTACCACAGTGTGATGAAGGGTATAAAAAAATTTGGTTCAAGAACCTCAAAATACGAAAATTGAGGGGTACCCTTATATATGGGATACCAGAAAAAATTGACCAATATTTATAATTTATAGTGGAGAGATTTGCTACCTAATAAGAACTCGACTAACTAAATTACAGTCAATTCGGTCGAAAAATACGATCAGAACCCCCAAAATACCAAAAATTTGGGGGTACCGTTATATGGGGACTACCAGAAAAACTGGACCTATTTGTATAATGTTTAGTGGAGTAATTTGGTACCCAATAAGAACCCAATGTACAAAATTTCAGAGAATTCCGTTATAAAACGTGCCCAAGAACCCGAAAATACCGAAAATTGGGGGAGACCCTTATATGGGGGCTCTCCGAAAAAATGGACCTTTATTTATAATTTTTGATAGGGAGATTTGCTACCCAATAAGAACTCAAAGTACCAAATTTCAGCGAATTCAATTAAAAAACGCGCTCAAGAACCTCAAAATACCGAAAATTTGGGGGTACCCTTTTATGGGAGCTATCCGAAAAAATGGACCTATATTTATAATTTTTGGTAAATTTGCTACCCAATAAGAACCCAAAGTACCAAATTTCAGCGAATTCAATTAAAAAACGAGCTCAAGAACCTCAAAATACCGAAAATTTGGGGGTACCCTTTTATGGGAGCTATGCCTATACGTCGACCGATTTTCTCCAATTTCAATAGGGTTCGTCCTTGGGCCAATTAAGTAATCTGTGCCAAATTTCATCCAAATCGGATCATAAATGCGACCTGTACTTTGTTCACAAAAATACATGGACGGACAGACGGACAGACGGACAGACGGACGGACGGACGGACGGACAGACGGACATGCGTAAATCGACTCAGAATGTGATTCTATGCATATTCTCAAAAGGAACCATGGGTCTATCTCGATTATTTTTGCCTGTTACAAACATATGCACAAAGACATAATACCCTGTACCACAGTGTGGTGAAGGGTATAAAAACGTTCCATATTGGGTCACATGGATATATACATAAAGGTTTTGGACGACGTTTTTTGTGTAGACCATTTTTGTGGACCCATATTTGTCATATTCGAATTTATCTAAACTTTATAAGCCTGAATCAAAATACTTTACTAGAGATTATTGTGTTTTTGACCCAGAGAGAGGGAGAGAGGGAGTATATTAAATGGGATCGCCCAAATGTGCCCATAATCCTCAAATTGCAGAATAATTATAGATACTGTTATATGGGCCCATATGGACCCCGAAACTCATATCAATATTGATTTTTTTTTTGTTTTGTAACGATAATCCTAAATACTAAATTGCCGTCTATTCTATTGAAAAATAAGTATAAAAGTGTCAGTCAGTGTTGCCGACAAATTTATGCTATTCGCAGACTATGATTCTTCGCTTTATATAAGGTATATGTTTTAGTTAATGTACTTTCGGATTCAATGTTGATCAAATCGGTTATTCAATTCGCTTCAAATTAAAATTAACAATATTGACCCTTCGTGGAGAAGGTACCAGATGAAGGGCACCGACGGGTTTCCCCTTCGGAGTTTATCTAGGCTTGGTAAATGTAATAGGTGGTGCAAAGTTTGGTTCAAATCGGACATTTCATTCGCCTGATGTTGGATTTATAAATATTGAATATTTTGAACCTTTGTGGGGAAGTACCGGAAGGAGTGGATCAATGGACCCCATCTTAGGACTTCATCTAGGCTTGGTAAAAATAATACTAGGTCGCATGATATTATAAAATTAATTTGTAGCAAAATTTTGACAATTTTGTAAGGGATGGTTTGGATCGGTATTCTCCATCTACGAACTTATAATAACTTTGTAAGAAATATGACGATTTGCAAAGTTTTTATGAAATCGCTCAGTGGGTCAGACGGACGGATATTTGTAAATCGACCCAAATAGTCTGAAACGGAAACGGAAACCAATATTTCTATGAGGCTACATTAGTCATAAGGAAAATATGGGAGGTATCGTTATTTGGGGCCAACCCAATATTGGTAATTATACCCTACATAACTATGTTGTCAGGGTATTATAGCTTTGTACAGCCCCAATAGTTTGTAACGCCGCGAAATATTAGTCCTAGATCCACCTTTAAGCATACCGATTGTCATATCTCAGTCGATCTAGACATGTGTATCCGTCCGTCCGTTTGTCCGTCTGTCCATTATAATTTGTAAACACGGTACAGGCCACAGTAGAATGGGTGACCAATGATGACCCCTATTGTTTTTGGAAAAGATCGGTTAATACTTAGGTAATGAAATGGACCAAAAACTTTATTTTTGTCGGTTTTTCTGGTCGCTCCTGAGAAGTCGACCGAAAACTTAATTTTTGTGCAAATTATTTTTTTGCTCAATCTATATGCCACAGTTGAAAGCCCAACATCACAACATAACCCACCGTAAAGAGAATCTTGACAAGTACTGCCCTTGTCTACCGAATATTGCTAATATTTGTTGACCTTTAGTCGGGTGTCGAGAGGGTGCAAATAACGCAAAGTTAGATTTTCGTGGAAGTTGTGTAGGGTATTATATGGTCGGCCCCGCTCACTGTTTTTTTTCGATTCAATCTATATGATACAATTATAAGCCGAACATCACAACACAACCCACGGCGAAGGGAATATGTACAAGTAATTAGAAGGGCTGTACTGAATATTGGTAATATTCGGAAAATATGTCAGTGTAAGGAGGAGGTGCTGTTGACCTCTAATCGGACAAGAAGCTGCAACTATCACGAAATATTACCCAGGCTCGGAATAAAAATCTGCAGAAAGATGGAGTTCTGTGGTAGTTGTGTAAGGTATCATATGGTCGGCCCCGTCCGACTATACTGCTCAGCTCACTGGTTTTTAGAATGGATATTTTCTATCCTTTCTATGATATCTATGTGAGGGCTATATAAATACATGGACTGATATATCCTATTATCGCTACCAAACATCTTAGTACAGCATTAGCAATCTATTTGCAAACATTGACGGATATTGCTAAATCGGCATAGTTCAGTTTATTCTAATCAAGAATATATGGCGTCCCAGGGGACTATTTCGAGGTATTGCAAACGGAATGATTAATGGCTTACCCTATGGTGAAGGCAAGATGTAACAAGTGAAAAAGCGTTCGATACCCTCCACCATAGGAATACTCATACAGATACTTGAAATGAAAATATAACTAACATACCAAAAAATGGACCCCTAACGACAATTCTACCAATCGATTGTTTTAAACCAAATACAAAATTTAGCAATTTCAATGGGTGTTTTCCCTAAAATCTCATAACCCCAAAATGTTGACCAATATTATTAAAGCATAACGTGGGGTGAATAGTGTGTATTAAATTCTTAAAATACTGCAATTTAGAGTTTTAGTATGCCTTACTAAAACGGGTTCAATATTAGCGAATATTATATAATGAAAACATCAAATATTCGCAGTATTTTCAGAATTTAATACACACGTTTCACCCTAACCAGGCATAACCAACCAGTTATCTATTTTAATATAAACCAGTAAGGAAAGTAGTAAAGTCGGGCTGGGCCGACTATGTGATACCCTTCACCACTTAAGTACCCTATGCCAAATTTCGTGTATATCGAAAGGTATATAGGAACTTTGAATCCCCATTTACCTTAAAACGGACGAATTTATATATGGGAGCTATATATAAATCTGAAGCGATTTTCTCGAAACTTGGCTCACATCGTTCTGCACCTAATTCAGTACTCTATGCCAAACTTCATGCAAATCGAAAGATATAGAGGACTTTGGTGCCCCATTTACCTTAAATCGGACGAAAATATATATGGCAGCTATATCTAAATCTGAACACATCATTCTGGACCTAATTCAGTACTCTGTGTCAAATTTCGTACAAATCCAAAGATATAGAGGGACTTCCAAATTTCGTATATATCGAAGGATATATAGACTATGGATTTTGTGTGCACACATCATTCTTTAACTTATTCACTACTCCGTACTAAATTTCATGCAAATCGAATGATATGTAGGGATTTTGTGTGCACCATTTACCATAAATAGGACGAAACTATATATGGGAGCTATATCTAAATCTGAAGCGATTTTCTCGAAACTTGGCACACATCATTCTGGACCTAATTCAGTACTCTGTGCCGAATTTGGTACAAGTCGAAAGATATAGAGGGTCTTTGGTGCCCCATTTACCTTAAATCGGACGAAAATATATATGGGAGCTATATCTAAATCTGAACCGATTTTTCTCAATTTCAATAGGGTTCGTCCTTGGGCCAAATAAGTGACTTGTGCCAAATTTCATCCAATTCGGATCATAAATGCGACCTGTACTTTGTTTACAATTTAACATGGACAGACAGACGGAAGGACATGCATAAATCTACTTAGAAAGTGATTCTATGCATATTTTCAAAAGAAACCATGGGTCTATCTCGATTATTTTTGCCTGTTACAAACATATGTACAAAGACAATACCCTGCACCACAGTGTAGTGAAGGGTATAAAAAGCGCGTTATGTGGGGTCTACCCAAAAATGGGCGCGAATATAAATAATTTTTTGTAGGGAGATTTTTTACCAAATACGAATACAAAAAAAAACAAATTACAGCGAATTTGGTGATAAAACGCACTCAAAAACCGCAAAATACCGAAAATTGGAGGGTACCATTATCAGAAAAAATGGACCTATATTTATAATTTTAAGTGGAGAATTCGAATACCCAATAAAAACTCATTGTACTAAATTTCAGCGAATTCGGTTGAAAAACACGCTTAATAACCCCAAAATATCGAATATTCGGGGGTACCGTTATATGGGCGCTACCCGAAAAAATGGACTATATTAATAATTTTTAGTGGATAATATTTGGTTACCAATGAGAGATCAATGCACCAAATTTCAGCGAATTCGGTTGAAAAACAGGTTCAATGACCCCAAAATATCGAAAATTCGTGGAGATAATTGGTAACCAATAAGAGCCCAATGTACCTAATTTCAGCGAGTTCGGTTGAAAAACACGCTCAATATCCCCAAAATATCGAAAATTCGGGTGTTCCGTTTTATGAGCGTTACCGGAAAAAATGGACCTATATTAATAATTTTTAGTGGATAATATTTGTAACCAATAAGTGACCAATGTACCAAATTCCAGCGAATTTGGTTGCAAAACGCACTCAAGAACCCCAAAAAATATCGAAAATTCGGGGGTACCGTTATGTGGGGGCTACGAGAAAAAGTGGACCAATATTCATAATTTCAGCGAATTTGGTTGCGGGGGTACTCTTATATGGGAGCTATGCCTAACGTGGACCGATATAACCCATCTTCGACTTCGACCTGCCTGCAGACAAAAGAATCTATGCTAAAATTTGACGATCTATCTCAATTTGTTTAGACGCTAGATTTATTACAACAGACGGACGAACATGGCTAAATCGTCATAGAATTTTACGATGATTTATAGAATCGGAAATTATTATTTCTATGAGTAACAAACGGAAAAACAAAACTACTATGCCCTCCATACTATGGTGGAGGGTATAAAAATAATATATGTGCCACACCTAAACGACAATTGAGGGATCGGAGAAACATTTGTTGTTTAGCTATTCCCTCGTAACATTATTCTTTCCTTCACTGAGTTCCTTAAATCAAAATCATAAAATAATAACGAAAATTTCGTTCTACATCCACATTTTACACCGTCTAAGAAAAGTAAACTTCTTCCTTTCAGCAAATATCCCACAGTGGTTGTGTACATACGTACAGGCATACATACATGCATGCAAACATACATCGTAAAGAATTTCGTGTGTTGGCAGCGGAACAACTTGAACGAGAATTGGCGAAGGCATGCACATAAGACGCGACAACAACAGGCGTAGAATACGACGACAGCGACAACGACGATGGTGCCTAACGGACGGACAGACGAACGGAGAACACGAAGAAAACGGAAGTTCAACTAACTCATTTCCGTTAATGAATTTAAACAAGCGCAAGTATGGACGTATGTACATAAAAACAAATGTATGAACTCAAACACACAAAAACATACACTTGGATGTGTGTGTGTGTATGTTTGTATACCGTTGAGCAGCAACGACAATTGTCATTTGCACCATTCATGTTGTTGATCGTGATGATGATGTTGTTGTTGTCGCTGTTTATTTTTTGTTTGCTGATATTATTGTTGTTTGTTGTTATTGTTTGATTGAACAAATTTTGTTGTTGTTGCTGTTTGTTGTTCTTGTTTACTGGCACACAAACTTACTTCCATTTACATACAAACATCCATTGAGTAGATATATGTAGCAGCATATTTATGAATGTTCTACGAGTATAGTCGAACAGTTTACTCGCTAAATTTTCTCGCCAGGTCTTTTGATCGCAACTCTCTCATTGAGTTCGGTGGGATGTGACCAGGGATGATTTGTGTGGAATTTTGTGCGTTTATAGTCTTCAACCTAAGAGGGGTTTAATTAATATTGTCATTCCGTTTGCACCATCTCGAAATATTCTTTAGAGGTCTAGGAAAATATCCCCACTAAAAATTATCTACATTGGTCTACTTTTTAGGGTAGCCCCCATATAACTTTAACTGCTTCAACGAAACAGGCGGCAACCTTATGTATTATATTCCCATTGAGTAGAAAACTGTCCTACAAAAAAAAAAAAAAAAAAGTAAGGAAAGTAGTAAAGTCGGACTGGGCCGATTATATGATACCCTTCTCCACTTTGGGTATATTTTACATATGTATCCTAACAAACATCTCGTGTTTGTTATCTACCTATATCTGAACCGATTTCAGGGAAACTTGCCAGAGACTAATTTATATTAAGGGAACCCCCCCATTCTCGATTTTTTATTTTTAAGATTTTAAATGGGCTGGTAAATGAATACCAATGCATGTTAAGGTTTGTAACTTTGCACATATATATTTGAAGATTTTAAAAGAAAGAAAAATAATTTACAAAAAATGTTTGTTGTTGTTTTTTGTGATCAAAGAAAAGTCCTTATTTTTGATGGCGGGCATGATAACTCCTCACTGGAACATCGGAATCCGAAAATTCCAACGGTGTTAGAAAGAGTACATGTCTGGCGCTCGTATGAACTAGGATTATTGACTTCGCTCTAAAATTAACAAAATGGCAGACCTTTGAAAAATATTTTTGGAAAATCGCCCATTTTTTACCAAAAACCTAGTTAAAAAATAAGGAAGATTTTCACCGATTGGCTTTATCCTAGTTCATACGATAGCTATATACTCACAGAGAAACGTGTAAAAATTTGAAATCGATTGGGTTATTAGTTTTTGAGTTATCGTGCCCGCCATTCGCAAAAAAATGTTTAGAGAAAAACGCGTTTAAAGTTTGAGAAGCCCTTCAGCCGTCACTTGATGCTGACACAATAAATTGGCTATATCTTCAAGAGTTCTTGAGATTTTCACTTGAAATTTTGCAGGGACATTCTTGAATTAGTGTAGATTGGAATTAAGTCAACAAAAATTTTGACCCCGAGAATGGGGGGGGGGGGGGTCCCCTTAATTCAGTGCGTTGTGCCAATCGGCCCAGCAATGCATCTCTTCACGAAACATAGCAACAACACCCTAGACTTAATTCAGTACCCTTTGCACCAATTACATAAAACCTGAACCGATTTTCACGAAACTTAGCACACGTCATTCTAGACTTAATAAAGTGCGCTATGACAAATTTCGTGCAAATCGAATGATTTTCAGAGACATTGCGGCACCACTTACCTAAAATCGGGCGAAAATATATAAATTTAAGCTTTATCTAAATCCGAACCGATTTTCATTAAACATAGCACACATTATTTTAGACGACAATTCTGTCGCTATGTCAAATTTCGTGCAAATCGAAAGATATATAGGGACTTTGGTACACCATTTACATTGAATCGGACGAAAATATATATGGGATCTATATCTAAATTTGGACCGATTTTCACGAAACTTAACACACATCATTCTACACCTAATTCAGAACACTATACCAAATTTCGTACAAATCAAAAGATATATAGGGACGTTTGTGCTCCATTTACCTTATATCTGACGAAACTATATATGCGAGCTATATCTAAATCTGGACCGATTTTAAGGAAATTTAACACGAATCATTCTAGACCTAATTCATTACGATGTGCCAAATTTCGTGCAAATCGAAAGATATATAGGGTATTTGGTGGGCCATTTACATTAATTTGGACGAAAATATATATGGGACCTATATCTAAATTTGGACCGATTTTCACGAAACTTAACACACATCATTCTAGACCTAATTCAGTACACTATACCAAATTTCATACAAATCAAAAGATATATAGGGACGTTTGTGCTCCATTTACCTTATATCGGACGAAACTATATATGCGAGCTATATCTAAATCTGGACCGATTTTCAGGAAATTTAACACGAATCATTCTAGACCTAATTCATTACGATGTGTCAAATTTCGTGCAAATCGAAAGATATATAGGGTATTTGGTGGACCATTCACATTAAATCGGACGAAAATATATATGGGAACTATATCTAAATCTGGACCGATTTTCAGGAAACTTAACACACATCATTGTAGTCCTAATTCATTACGATGTGCCAAATTTCGTGCAAATCGAAAGATATATAGGGACTTTTGTGCTCCATTTACCTTAAATCGGACGAAACTATATATGGGAGCTATATCTAAATCTGAAATATAGCTCCATCATTCTGGAGCTATTTCAGTACGCTATGCCAAATTTCGTGCAAATCGAAACATATATAGGGGCTTTTAATTTCTGAACATTTTTCCGAATTGCAATAAAGAGATATCTATGTGGATTCTTTTGTCTGTAGAGAACATGTGAAAGGTTTTCTATTCATAAGAGAAATTAGAGATACTATATATAAGAAACCTTATAAGTGTATATTAAGAATAAAAGGACCTAAACATGGGGTATGAACGCTTTAGCAGCCATGGAAATCGTTCAGGCCATGGAAATCGTTAACCACAATTTTTTTCTTGATGTGAAAAAATACGTTCCGAAAAATCCGGATACAATTATCAGAATAAATTTAATTTCGAAGTTGTGGCAAATTGATTTTGATCTTCTGGTTAATTACACTCCCGATCCTTTATGTTCCGAAATTAGAACGGAAGTTCCTCAAAATTCGGATGCAATTATATTTATGTCCCATAAAAATGCCAACACCATGCATGCAACATATATCTTCATATGTATGTAAAATTCATTGCGGTTTTAATGTACCACCCCCTACACTTATGCTGCCTATATATTTGTAACAGAAAACAACACATAATTTCGAATATTCTTAATAGAGTTGTAAGCGTTAAATACAAAAACAAACATACAAAAACAGAACAGCAATAGCAACAAAAATATTATACAATTGCGTCGTTTCATATTCATATTTTGTTAGGTTTGTCGGTGTGTGTGTGTTTGTTTGTCCACAAAAACAAACAAATACACACTCGTTTATGTATATAGCCATGTTCTATATGTGCTTCCGCTTATCTTTAAGACGATTTTAAATATTTAGGTCACAATCATTTACTTTAGTCGTTCGTCGTAGTCGTCGATGTCGACAATCTACAACACCATACTTGAGACGTTTTTTTTCGTATTCTTCTTATGTTCTGTTTTTTTTTTAGAAATTTTTTGCCTATTGTCCCCTGTTATTGCCTGTCGCTGTCACAACTACCACCAGCAACGATGCCAGCCAGCAACTTTATGGATTTCCTGCTATTTGTGTGATGAGATGATGATGATGATGATATTTCTATGTACATAGATAGATTACACAATTAAACATATTTAAAAAAAAACAGGAGATGAGGAAGACAAAATTGAAAATTATGAATATTGTATTTAAATATATTTTAGGTTTCAATTGTTAGAATCAAATCTGCAATTCCATAGTTACCCTAGATCAGATCAGTAACAGACAAAAACATCGATTTCTATATGTAGAAGATCCTATAAATATCATTCTATCTATATATAATTTATATAATGTGTTCAATGTACATAAAGTCTTATATAAAATTCCAAAACTCTACGCTTACATGTCTGTAGATGGTTCAATTTTTTTTGAGAATCCATGATAGTGGATCTATGGATGTGTAAAGAAAATAGTTAAAATCTCCATTGTGGATGATTCCAATAATAAAGTTTAAACCAGTGAGCGTAGCAGTATAATCGGACGAGGCCGACCATATAATGCCCTACACCACTTCCACGAAAATCTATCTGTGCGTTATTTGCACCCTCTTGAATCCTGACTAAAGGTCAACATATATTACTAATAGATTCTCCAGATTCTCTTTACCGTGGGTTATGTTGTGATGTTGGACTTTCAATTGTGGCCTACACAAAATGTTAAGTTTTCGGTCCACTTCATCCCAAAATTAATCTCATGGAAATTTTCAAAGCGATCAGCGCGATATTTCCGCCCTCTAGTGAGGTTTTGGTTTACTAAATAATGTCTGAATACGTAAGCACCTGTAAATATTTAAGTGTAGCTCCCACATCTGAGTACATACGACCATATAATTGGTATCAACATAAAGGTCAACCACTCCTCTTGAACATACTATCAACTGTTTGTGTCCAGCTCCTTCAGGGTCAACCACTCCTCTTTTTGGGTCCAGGTCCTTCAGGGACCCATAGAAGGACGCCATAGAATACAAATTTTGTAATTTTTCACACAAAAGTCAGGGGCCATTTGACCCGCTAAATATTGACCGATCTTTATCAAAGCAGGCATGTTATTCTTTGGCCCGATTCCCTTCTCCATGCCAAAAATTCGCTGTGTTTGAGCCATAATTGCGGCCTCTGGAGCGACCAGAAAATCAGAAATATTTAAGTGTAGCTCCCACATCTGAGTACATACGACCATATAATTGGTATCAATTTAAAGGTCAACCACTCCTCTTGAACATACTATCAACTTTTTGGGTCCAGGTCCTTCAGGGGCAAATATATACGTCATAGAATACAAATTTTGTAATTTTTCACACAAAAGTCAGGGTCCATTTGACCCGCTAAATATTGACCGATCTTTATCGAAACAAGCATGCTTATTCTTTGGCCCGATCCCCTTCTCCATGCCATAATTTGAGCCATAATTGCGGCCTCTGGAGCGACCAGAAAATCAGACAAAAATAATTTTTTTGGTCCATTTCATCCCGTAAATATTAACCGATCTTTTCCAAAAACAATAGGGGTCTTCATTGGCCAGAACCCATTCTACATGCAAAATTTCGTGAAGATTGGTCCATAACTGTGGCCTGTATCGTGTTTACAAATTATAATGGACAGACGGACGGACACACATGTCTAGATCGACTCAGCTAGTCGAGATATGACGATCGGTATACTTAAAGGTGTGTATATAATACCCTGACAACATAGTTGTGTAGGGTATACAAATCTACGCTTTTCACCTATAGATAGTATAAAAAATCATTAAAATCTCCACGTTTATGGGTCTAGAGATGGTTGAAGGTTTATAGAATATATAGAGATTGCCTGGCGACATCAGACATTTCCATTAGAAAATTTGACAAGTTTTGGCCTAAACGTACTTAGTAGGGATTGACTTACTAATATGTGTTGTGTTAGTTGCCGTGACTTTAAAAATGAAAAAAATATATTTATTTGTGATGATTTTTGCGCAGTCATTTTTCACATCTTTCAACGTGAATTATCCCGACAATACAGCTTCGACGAATGGGGAGCAAAAATAAATGCTAAGGGGCGAGTGCGGATAGTGAAAAGCCAAAAGAAACATTTATTGATAGTTGCGAATCTAAGTAATCAGTCTCCGTGGTGGTGGGGTGTCTCGGAGAAAACGACAGAATTTTATTGATCTCAAAATCGAGACGAGATATATGTCACATTCTTCTTGGGTGTTGGGCCACCTCGTGTCCATAAATGTTGCACAGTTTACAATCAGGTTGATACCTGGGCGTCCCAACAAGTTATCAGGAGTACTTGTCATGCCTCATCGATTTAAATATCATTAATAAATTTAATCTCCTTTCTCTAAACCCTCCTCATCCAATGTCCCTCGGTATATAAACGCAGGCTTTCTATCTCACCCAAAGGAGTATCATGACCCAAAACTCTGGATACCACTTTAGCCAACATAAAGGTGACTCCATTCATTTTTCTAAATCAAGGTGAATAATCAAAGGTGATGGCAGAGGATGTCAACATCGATGGAGATGAAAGCCCCAATTTAATGATACATTCTAGACAAACTGACATTAAAGTGGATGCTGATGTCGATAAACTTCCCATTGAAGCAATGTCTCATCAACGCTAGCAAATCTCATCGAAGGGGATAGAAACTCTTTTAAAATTTTCATAAAATTCCCCGGAAGTTATCATGGAACTATCCAAATTATATTGAGAGGAACGATTGATCGACCCTCTAACGAAGTAATTACGAGGAATTCATAATCGAAAGTAAACATCTAACGAAGGATGCATTCTAAGTAGCATGGTTGAGAAAAATATGCCAGGGGCTTCTGATCAATCAGGAACTTCAAGGGGGTCCTTGAATTAAAAGAAATCCATGACACCATCTACAATTGTGATAGAAGATCAACATCTTTCAGTGCATCAAAACAACCAACACAAATGCCAAAATCCAGAACCAGTGATACAGTAGGACAGTTTTTGAATAACCCAACGCAGTCGTTTGAAGCACGTCAAACTGATTCGTATGCGTCGGTTACATCGGCGAATCTCCCACCAAGAACCGTAAAGAAGAGGCGAAAGCCGAACTTTACGTTTCGAACAAGGGTTCCGAACACCTGTGAATTTGGATGGGCAGCAACCTGCCGCGAATAAACGAAAGCATCCTCTTGAAGCTCGAGGATACGTCGATCCCTGCCAAAAGAAATAAAGAAGAAGCGAAACCCAAATCTTTCGAAGCATGAGTCTTAGACATCGATACCGAAGCATAGCGACACGGATTATCATACAAAGGCCCCCCCCAAGAACTACGAATGGCAATCAGAAACCGAGCTGATCGCGAAGATCATCAGTCGATATTTATCTGACCTCTTCCTGCGACTACGTTGATCGTCGGAACCTTCGATTTGGACAAACTGCTTCATATGCATCGGTAAATTCGGCGTAGACCCTGATAAGAAAAATAAAGAAGAGGTGAAACCCAAATCTGTTGGAGTAAGAGTCTCAGACTTGGATACCCAAGCATAGCGACACTGATGATCAAACAAAGTTGACCGCAAGACCTACGAATGGCAAGCAGAAACCGAGCTAATCCCGAAGATCATCAGTCGATATATATCTGAGCTCTTCTTGCGACTTTGTTCATCGGAACCTTCGATTTGGACCCAGCAAATGAGTCTCTAGCCTCTTGAAGCACGGCAAACTGCTTCATATGCGTCTGTAAATTCGACGTAGACCCCTGATAAGAGAAATATAGAAGAGGTGAAACCCAAATCTTTTGAAGTAAGAGTCTCAGACATCTATACCGAAACATAGCGACACTGATGATCAAACAAAGTGAACCGCAAGACCTGGCCCTGCAAATGAGTCTCTTGCCTCTTGAAACCCGGCAAACTGCTTCATATGCGTCTATAAATTCGGCGTAGACCCCTGATAAGAGAAATATAGAAGAGGTGAAACCCAAATCTTTTGAAGTAAGAGTCTCAGACATCGATACCGAAACATAGCGACACTGATGATCAAACAAAGTGGACCGCAAGACCTACAAATGGCAATAAGAAACCGAGCTGATCCTGAAGATCATCAGTCGATATATATCTGACCTCTTCTTGCGACGACTTTGTTCATCGGAACCTTCGATTTGGACCCAGCAAATGAGTCTCTAGCCTCTTGAATCACGGCAATCTGTTTCATATGCGTCTGTAAATTCGGCGTAGACCCCTGATAAGAAAAATAAAGAAGAGGTGAAACCCAAATGTTTTGAAGTAAGAGTCTCAGACATCGATACCGAAGCATAGCGACACTGATGATCAATCAAAGTGGACCGCAAGACCTACGAATGACAATAAGAAACCGAGCTGATCCCGAAGATCATCAGTCGATATGTATCTGACCTCTTCTTGCGACGACTTTGTTCGTCGGAACCTTCGTTTTGGCCTAGTAACTGAGTCTCTTGCCTCTTGAAGCACAGCAAACTGCTTCATATGCGTTTGTAAATTCGGCCTAGATCCCTAATAAGAAAAATATAGAAGAGGTGAAACCCATAACTTTTGAAGTAAGAGTCTCAGACATCGATAACGAAGTGGACCGCAAGACCTACGAATGGCAATAAGAAACCGAGCTGATCCCGAAGATCATCAGTCGATATATATCTGACCTCTTCTTGCGACTACGTTGATCGTCGGAACCTTCGATTTGAACAAACTGCTTCGTATGCGGCTGTAAATTCGGCGTAGACCCCTGATAAGATAAATAAAGAAGATGTGAAACCCAAATGTTTTAAAGTAAGGGTCTCAGAGTTCGATACCGAAGCTTAGCGACATTGATGATCAAACAAAGTGGACCCCAAGACATACGAATGGCAATGAGAAACCGAGCTGATCGCGAAGATCATCAGTTGATATGTATCTGACCTCTTCTTGCGACTACGTTGATTGTCGGAACCTTCGATTTGGACCCAGCAACTGAGTCTCTTGCCTCTTGAAGTACGGCAAACTGCTTCATATGCGTCTGTAAATTCAGTGTAGACCCCTGATAAGAGAAATATGGAAGAGGTGAAACCCAAATCTTTTGAAGTAAGAATCTCAGACATCGATACCGAAGCATAGCGACACTGATGATCAAACAAAGTGGACCGCAAGACTTATGAATGGCAATAAGAAACCGAGCTGATCCCGAAGATCATCAGTCGATATATATCTGACCTCTTCTTGCGACTACGTTGATCGTCGGAACCTTCGCTTTGGCCCAGCAAATGAGTCTATTGCCTCTTGAAGCACGATAAACTGCTTCGTATGCGTCTGCAAATTCGACGTAGACCCCTGATAAGAGAAATATAGAAGAGGTGAAACCCAAATCATTTTAAGTAAGAGTCTCAGACATCTATACCGAAACATAGCGACACTGATGATCAAACAAAGTGAACCGCAAGACCTGGCCCTGCAAATGAGTCTCTTGCCTCTTGAAACCCGGCAAACTGCTTCACATGCGTCTGTAAATTCGGCGTAGACCCCTGATAAGAGAAATATAGAAGAGGTGAAACCCAAATCTTTTGAAGTAAGAGTCTCAGACATCGATACCGAAGCATAGCGACACTGATGATCAAACAAAGTGGACCGCAAGACCTACGAATGGTAATGAGAAACCGAACTGATCGCGACGATCATCAGTCGATATATATCTGACCTCTTCTTGCGACGACTTTGTTCGTCGGAACCTTCGCTTTGGCCCAGCAAATGAGTTTCTAGCTCGTTCAAATCCCTATGAAATATCTTCTATTTCAGAACTCGTTTGTGGATTCGTTTGCTGGGATATGTGTGTATATTTCTGTTGTTGAATGAGATACTAATAAAGAAATTCATGTCCGGTTATGAGTAGATTGTTTGTGTGTGTGTGTATGTGTATATGAAAATATTTTCAATTCTAATTCCTCGCTAAATGGCGTAGTTGTGTTTCTTCATCTTAAATGTATAATTGCTGTCGGCTGCTGGGTCACGCTAAAAGTGTCAAAATAGGGATGTCGATTAGAGAGATATTTTCAGAATGTAAATTTTTTTAATTTTAAAAATTTAATAAAAGAGGAACCGTTACATTTCTTTATCTAAAAAAAATAGACAAAATTTAGAATTTTTATTATTTACAGAATTTTTTAATATTTATATTTATTTCCCAACTCCTTTTATTTTTTGAAATCTCTCGATGGTCATTCCTAGTTCCGACTAAGATTTCCACTACCTCAAAACTATGGTTATTTATAAATAAAGGGCAGTTGTTGTCGTAGTGGTGGCGATGGTGTGGCGCAGTCAATGACGACGCGACAACAGCATCAGCAGCGTTGTCCGCTAATTTAATGAATAGAAATTTAGTTGCTGATATTCTTCTTGTTGTTATTGTTGTTGTATTTATTTAGTTTTTTCTTGTTGTTGTATAAATTCAATTGTTATTAATCACAAGTATTTGAAAGTATATCTGGCCATTGGCATTGTATTCAAATGATTATTCTAACTGGGAATGAGAAACTAAAACAACAACAACCACAACAACAAACATTCATCATCAACGACGAGAGGTAAACAAGTCCATTAAAATGAACTCTGTTCAAGGAATTTGTTATGCAAAAACAACAACAACAACAGCAACACGAAAATTCTTAATGCAATAGTTGTCAGTCAGCCGCTAAGCTCCAACTTGTGATCACACTTATTTAATGAATGAAAATGAATAAACCACCAGTGGATGTTTGGATGGATGAATCATTCATTGATTTGTACACTTTGCTCAAATGTGTTGTCGTCTTGTTTTTGTTGTTGTTGCCATCACTACAAAAAATTCATTCATAAATGGATGCTGGATTGCTGGCTGGCGATTTGCACCACCACCGTTTGTTTGCATGTAATGATGAAATAATGTTAAATGCATTGTGAAAGAATTTTATAAATTTTATAGTACAAGTATGTATGTGTGTGTGTGCGGAATTGGAGGTCTCAGGTGCCAATACAAATTATAATTAATATGACAAAAACAAAACGCTATTGAATGTCCGCTGCAAATATGTGTCGATTATCGCCAGATAGATCTTTAGAACAGGTTTCGATTCAAATTAAAAAAATATATTTTTTATAAACTATTGCAGATTATAGAAGTGACTAACATGTTCTGAAGCTATTTGGAAACGAAATTTAGGTTTGCACATCCTAGATTGAACTAACTGATCAGACAAGGTGGAAATTTCTTCTTACAGTATCGTGATTTCTTATATAATCCACATTTAAGGCGGGGTATGTATTAAGTTGATCATTTCATTTGAAAAATTCGAGCTTTGAATTTGGTATTGTAAATGGGGCAAGTAGGTCCACGTTTTGTTGTAGCTCCCATATAACGGTATCTCCAAATTTTCGATACACTGAATATTTTGGGTGCATATTCTATTGAAAAGGACTGCAATTTTTCAGGTATTTGGAGGCTGAAATACTTCTATGCTGAATGTTATAAATAGAGGTCCATATTTTTACCGCATAGCTGGCCGTAAAACGGTTTGTTCTGCTTGAATTATATTGATAGTTACTTGAAATGCCTACATCAAAGGCAAATCAGTGAATACAGCTCTGCATGAGGTGGTTGGATGCATCGAGAAGAATATGGAGTCCTCTGGCTACACGTTGGCAGCATTCCTCGATATCGAAGGAGCTTTCAACAATGTGAAGCTAGAGGCAATCCATTCTGCTCTCGTAGGCATAGGTATCCACTCACTCCTTACGGAATGGGTTGATAGAATGCTGGAAAGCAGAATTATCAACTCATCCTTAGGAGAGAGTTCCGTGAGGAAATCTGTCAACAGAGGCACACCTCAGGGAGGAGTACTTTCGCCCCTTTTGTGGCTTCTGGTGATAAATGAGATACTTATGAAATTTAATCATCTCAGGATAAAGGTTGTGGCCTATGCCGATCGGCTTCAATTCTGATCACCGGAGCATTAAGAAGTACACCACAGGCAGCCTTGAATGCAATCTTGAACCATTGGATATTCTGATCAAATTCCAGTCGGCCAGGTGTGCCCTGAGACTCCGAGAAACAGATGCCTTGAAATCGCTGAACTATGGTCATGCCAGCATCCTAAACCTAACACCAGGTTATGACCTTTTTAGGGGGGATAATCATATCAGTGATTATATTCCCCCCAATAGGGACTTTAATGACATCAAAGTTGAATTTCCTAGTAGGGAATCCTGGACTAGTGGTTCCCTACCTCTGCCAATCTTCACAGATGGGTCCAAGATGGAGGAAGGTACTGGCGCAGGTGACTACTGTAGGGAATTAGGTATACAGAACTTACGAAAGCGGCCGGGATAGTAAAAACACTTAATGCCGACATTACGGGACCGGTGACTATTTATGTAGATAGTCAGGCGGCCCTGAAAGCGATGAAGGCGCATACTATAAACTCGAAAGCAGTTCATGATTGTAAGACCGCTCTGAATGATATACGACAAATAGTTGGGCTATGCTGGGTTCCTGGACATAACGATATTGAAGGGAATGAGATAGCCGACGAGCTTGCTCGAGGGGGGTCACAGTCGTCCAGTCTTCTGATTGAGAGATCTGTGAAACCCCCCATCAGCTATTTCATAGGCAAAATCCGTGCGTTCCATTGCGAGGTAGTCGGTAACAGATTGTTAAGGGAACCTGCATGCAGAATCTCTAAATCTATCTGGCCAGAATTCTCTCGCAAAAGAACGTCTTCGCTGCTGGATCACAGCAAGAGGGAGATCAAAATCGTGGTGGGGATTATTGCTGGTCACTGCAAAGTTAGATCTCTCACTTCTAAGTGCGACTCCAGTGGAGAGGATTACTGTCGTCTATGTGAGGACGAAGAAGAACTGGAAACAATTGAGCACATCCTCTGCAAATGTCCATCGCTGGTCAGCAGAAGACATAAACAGTTTGGATGTTATGAAATTGATAATCTAGTCTTCTTCTCTAAAATAGACCCTAACCAAATTCTAAGCTTTGTCAAAAAATTGTCTTGGCTAAAATAATCTCTCTTCCGCCCCCTTTTTCTCACTATTCTTCTCTCTACTCTTCCACTATCTTTTTTCTTTTCTTTATAGGTATACCTATACATAAAGGATGATCACAATGGACATAGTTTCCGAGTGGACGGTTGTTACAACAACCGTACATCCCCAACCTAACCTACTTGAAATACAATTTAAGCAATTTTAAATGGAGATTTTTCCTAAAGTCCAAACATGTGTATAAAATCCTAAAATCGAAATACGCCAAAACGTGGACCGATATTAATGACGTATGGTAGGGTGAAAAATGTGTATAAAATCATAAATTCTAAATACGCCAAAAAGTGGACCGATATTGATGACGTATGGTAGGGTGAAACATGTGCGAAAAATCCTCAATACATAGTAATTTAGAGGGCGAAGGTATATGATACCATAACTAACGTACGCTGGATTTTATTTCGGGGGTAAGGTTTCCTTGCAAAAAACATAAAAATTTTGATTACATCGGGTAGGAATTACCGATACCAACATTAATTACATCGTGTAGGAAATACTGAACACTTGGAGTTATCATCATATGCTGTGCTATGCCTAATTGAGGACCGATATAACTCAATAAAGGACCTAACATTTTTGCTTCACAATACCTTCCTTCACGCTAAATATTAAAAATACCGAAAATCGGTAGGTAGGTAGGTATAGTTCATCCTCGAAACTGACGTTCTAGTTTTTGATCTCAATATCCGTCGATATCGGAGAATGGATAAATGGCAAAATCGTCTTAGAATGCCATACTTTCCATATACGACCACAAAATACCAAATTATAACAAATTCGGTTGAAAACCGGGCTCAAAAATACCCAAAATACCGAAAATTGGTGGATCCCCTATATGAAAACTATCCAAAAGAATAGACCTATATTCAAAATTTTTAGTGGAGAGATTTGCTACCCAATAAGAACACAAAGTACCAAATTACAGCGAATTCGATCGAAAAATACACTCAAGACCCCAAAATACTAAAAATATGGGGACTACAAGAAAAAGTAGAACTATATTAATAATTTTTAGTGGAGAAATTTGGTAAAAAATAAGAACTCAATGTACCAAATTTCAGCGAATTCGGTTGAAGACATCCTCAAGAACCTCAGACCTATATGGCCCAATTTCGAATTTGATCTGCCTGCAGACAAAAGACAACTCTATGCTAAATTTTGGCAATCTATCTCAATTCGTTTAGAGTCTAGAGTGATTGAAACTAGCACGGACAGGCGGACATGTCACGTCATAGAATTTTACGCTGATCAAAAATATATATAGTTTATAGGGTCGGAAATGATTATTTCGATGAGTTACAAACGAAAAAAACAAAATTAATATACTCTCCATATTATGGTGAAGGTGATGCGAAATTCCTGTTCTGTTCTTTGCAGCGACATCTAGTTATTTTGTTTATACACAAACAACAAATTTGCTTGGACAAAATGTTATAGGTCGATGTCAGGACTATGTGCCTTTATTATAATTGAAGTATTTATTTTATTCCCTTTTGTAGTTTTTATACAGTACCTAAATATGTAGTCAAATTTCTCTGTTCCCGAACCTACAACTATTGGCAATATACATAATTTGTTCTGTTCCCGAACCTGCAAGAATCTTCTATTAATCGATAATTTCACAATGTTTCCAAAATTCTTATTGGAATATGTAATGCACGATTGTGCCATCTATGTTTCAGTTGTACGTAACTATATTGTACAGTACGTTGTCGTCTGTTAATTCGTTGAGAGACAGATGATTGGCAGGAGTTATCGAAATGCAATTTTCGATGAATTAAAATCGAAGTGACGCACAGTTTCCAACCACATACATCAAATTTGTATTGAGGACACACACCACCAATAAAATGTTTATAGAACAACGAAATTATGGTCCACAACAGGGTATCATATAATTGTTTGAATTATAAACGCTATATATAAAGACAAGCCATAAACCTTTAAATGGACGTTATAACAAATTTTATCGTGAAAGAGGAAGGAAAGTGTTACTAGATTACTAATTATTTCAAATATTATGGCCCGTGACAGGGCGCTATGCAAAAATTAGAAAATATACTAATATTTCAAAACTCTTGCCAAGAACCCATGGCAAAATTACTATCGATAACATGTGGTTCATTGTTTAAAATCATAGAATTTCGATTTGGACAATTTGTGTGCATTTTTGTTGACCAAGATGTAGCGTAACAAAAAACATTTCTGTGGTATGATATTAAAAAACTGTTGGTCATAGATGTGGATAAGGAATGTGGATAAGGAATTCGTACTTTATTCCGGCAGCAATATAAATGGGTCGATCAATTAGGGAATTTTAATACTACACATATCATGGTGATAGCACTCAGCGGTTTTACCTCTTCTATTATATATGCCTCAAATATTATAACGTAACGAGTTCGGCAGATACCAGTAGTCGACATATTTTCTATCTAAACACAAATAGTTTAAGAGTCATATACATTGGTGGCCAAATATTAAATCGGGTACTTTATACGCTTTTAAAAAAAGCATAGCAATTAGATCCGTAGTGACAGTTCATCATAGAGGAGACCGCAAAAAAAAAAAAATGGAATTATCGTTGGACAAGCTTGGTAGCTAGTCTATATGCCCGGAATCCGTTAAGAAATCGATGTATTTCCTGAGAAGAATCGATAAGTGATATTGGTTTTCGCTAGAGCTCATATCAATTGGAATCCGACTATTTACAAGATTTATTTTGTTGGAAAAAACAACGGTTCCATTTGCTGAAGAAATATATACCACCTATTTGGGAGCTTCAGCATGACAGCAAAAGTAGTCGAAGTCAAAATCAGGGTATTATAATAGCCACCACAATCATCAGATCTTCATCCTATCGAAAAATCTTTGTAGTATCATAAATAACAAAACCAGTAAGGAAAACAGTAAAGTCGGACGGGGCCGACTATATGATACCCTTCACCACTATGGGTATATTAAACAGCTGATGATATTTATCTAAATGTGAATCTACCTAGATATATCCATAAACATATCATTCGTTTGTTACAATGGGACAAAAGTATGTAAATCGACTTCAAACAAATATAAATAGGTCATCCGTTGGACTATTTACTTAAAATCGGGCGAAAATATATATGGAAACTATATCCAAATATGAAGCGATTTCAACGAAACTTGTCACAGGTTAGGTTATACTAATTTTAGTACGTTTTGTTCCTACCAGCCTATTGGTTTCTTGGTGCGTCAATTACTTAAAATCAATCTATAATAAAAGGGAGCTATATCTTGGCACCCATCATTCTGGACTAAATTTACATTAAATCGGACGAAAATATATATATATATATATATATATCTTGACCGATTTTCACGAAACTTGACCGATTTCGTGCAAATCGAAGGATATATAGGGACTTTGGTGCACCATTTACATGAAATCGGACGAAAATATATATGGGACCTATATCTAAATCTGGACCGATTTCAACGAAACTTGGCAGTCATCATTCTAGGCTCAATTCAGTTCGTTATACTAAATTTCGTGCAAATCGAAAGATATATAGGGACTTTGGTGCACCATTTACATCAAATCGGACGAAACTTTATATGGGGGCTATATATATAAGTCTGGACCGATTTTCTCGAAAATTGCAGACATCACTACGTTATACTAAATTTCGTGCAAATCGACAGATATATAGGGTATTTGGTGCACAATTTACCTTAAATCGGACGAATCGATTTTCCCAATTTCAATAGGTTTCGTCCTTGGGCCAAACAAATGAGTTGTGCAAAATTTCATCCAAATCGGATTATAAATGCGACGTATACTTTGTTTACAATTTAACACAAACAGACGGACGGACATGCATAAATCGACTCAGAAAGTGATTCTATGCATATTCTCAAAAGGAACTATGGGTCTATCTCGTTTCCTTTTGCCTGTTACAAACATATGCACAAAGACATAATACCCTGTATCACAATGTGGTGAAGGGTATAATAAAAAAAAAATTCACAAACAAACTTACGTAACGTCTTCCCATAAGTTCAGGATGCAAGGAATATAATACCCAAGGATCAAATTGACCATTTCGTTGACACAATACTTCGTAGTTGTGGCGCCGCAATTAAAAATAGTGGTTATCGTGTTATTATTGGCAAAATTTGCTTATTTAGAAGATAAAATCTAAAAGTTGCTTTAGTTTTGACCCAGCAAAAATTGGACCTCCGCTGAAGGCTTTTGAAGGGGGCATATTCCAATCGAGAAGCCTGAAATCCCGTCCAATTTCGATATTTTGCCGCATTTTCCAACTGAACATTTGCCAACTCTAATATGACATTTCGGGATTTTCTACACAGAAAGTGATCATTATAGGATCATGTTTTGACATAAACTCCATCTACGAGGACAGTTCGGAAACATCTTAGCCTAGCACTAAAAGCGATGTATAAACAGTGCTTTTGTTTCGATCTGGCAACTCCTTCATATAGAAACAGGTGTTCAAATAAGACGCAACCGCAATTTTTTTACAAGGGAAAATTAGAAATATGTGCTGTCATTAAATTAGCCCTGTACAAGCATGGGAACTGGTGCCCTTTGTTTACATTTATCAATAAGCTCGTTCTATACGTTCTCTTTTAGTAAGTCATTTTATATGGCGGATTCTCATTTATCGGGACAAGAAATTCATAATGATATGGTGAATATGTTAGTGCTCCTTCATATGCAACTGTGAAAAAATGGGTTGCTGAACTTAAACGTGGTCGTACAAGCATTAGAGATGAATCACGTAGTGGACGTCCAAAAACATTAACAACAACAACAGAAATTGTAGCCAAATTGCATGATATGGTTTTAAATGATCTACGAATAAAAGTTCGCGAAATTGCTAATGCTCGTATCATGGGTATCTCAAATGATCGAGTCCATTCAATTTTGAATGGAGAAATACAGAAACTTTCTGCAAGTTGGGTGCCGCATTTGTTAACTGTCGATCAAAAATGTAGAGTTGGATTCCGAGATAGGAACGATCGGAACTAGTTCCATGTCTTTAATTAATATAGTTCCTTTTTTTGATCTCGTTCCTTTTTTTGATCTCGTTCCTTTTTCTGATCTCGTTCCTTTCACTGATCTCGTTCCTTTATTCCCATATTCTTTCATTCGTATTTCAAATTGTGTAAATAGTTAAATTTTATTTATTTTTTGTTTTAAATATTTTTATTTATTTATAAAAAATGTTGTGCTTATCGTCCTGCAATTCTTTAAATTTTTGCATTTATTAACAAATCAACACGAAACTATGTGAGCGAAAAAAAAAACAAAAAGAACTATTCAAGAGAGAGAATCAAAGGAACTATGTAGGAGTCGGAACTATATGGAGCAAAGGAACTATAAAGAGCAAAGGAACTATATGGAGCAAAGGAACTATTTGGAGCAAAGGAACTATTTGGACCAAAGAACTGTATCGAGTAAAGGAACTATATGGATCAAGGAACTATATGGAGCAAAGGAACTATAAATGAAAAAAAACGAAAAAAAGAACGATGAAAGAGAGAGAGAGAGTGAATCAAAAGAACTATGTAGGAGCCGGAACTATATGGAGCAAAGGAACTGTATGGAATAATGGAATTATATGGAGCAAAGGTACTATATGGATCAAAGGAACTATATGGAGCAAAGGAACTATATGGAAAAAATGAAAAAAAAAAACAAAAAGAAAGGAACTGTATGGAGTAAAGGAACTACATTAAGGAACTAGTTCCTTTTTCAAGAAGAAACGAGAAAGATCGATCCGCTAAGTGAACTAGATTGCACAACTCTACAAAAATGCATAAGAAAGATTGTTTGGATCATTTTAAGCGAAATAAATTGGATTTTAAGCATCGTTTCATAACTGTTGATGAGGCATGGACCCACAATCCAAACAATGGACTGAAGCTGGAGGAAGTGCCCTAAAGAAGGCAAAACTATTAAATCGGCTGGTAAGTTTATGGCAACGGGTTTTAGGGACTTCAAATGTATTTTATTGATTGACTATCTTTAAAAGGATAAAACAATAAATACGGAGTACTATTGTAACCGTTTGGATCAATAAAATGTATAAATTCGAGAAAAACGTCCTGGCTTACAATACGAAAAAATAATTTTTAATCAAGACAACGCACCAGCGCACAAGAGTGCTTTAACCACGGCTAAAATCAACGAATTAAAGCACGAATTGCTTGACCACCGCCCTTATTCTTCTGATTTAGCTCCCAGTGACTTTTAATTGTTCCCAAATCTTAAAAATGCTTTGCTGTTGTAAACCACTATTTTGAAGACCTTGAGGAAAACTATTTTAATCAAGGGATAGAATTGCTAGAAAAGCATTGTACTTGGAAACCTCTCTATTAAAAAACTAGTGAGCGGAGCAGTATAGTCGGACGGGGCCGACCATATGATACCCTACACAACTTCCACGAAAATCAAACTTTTTGTTGTTCTATATCCTGAGCTTGGACAATATTTTGCGATATTTGAACCCTCAGTACAGTCCTTCTCATTACTTGTCCAGATTCCCTTCACCGTGGTTTGTTTTGTGACGTTCGGCATTTAATTGTAGCCTATAGATCGACTCGAAAAAAAAAAAACACAAAAAAATAACCTTTCGGTCCACTTTATTCCAAAATTTTTATCTCCTCATCACCGAAAATTATAGGCGTGGTCCTTGACATGGAACATTTCAAAGCGATCAACGCTATATTTCCTCCCTCAAGTGTGGTAATGGGTTAATAAATAATATTTTAATACGTAAGCACCTATAAATATTTATGTGTTACTCCCACATCAGAGTACATACGACAATATAATTGGTACCAAAAGGTCAACCACTTCTCTTGGATATACTATCAACTTCTCGGGTCTATGTCTTTCAGGGGTAAATCTATATGCTATAAAATGCTAATTTTGTAATTTTTCACACAAAAGTCAGGGTCCATTTGACCCGATAAATATTGGCCGATCTTTATCAAAACAGGCATGCTTATTCTTGGCCCGATTCTCTTCTCCATGTAAAAATTCGCGATCTTTGAGCCTTAATTGCGGCCTCCGGAGCGACCAGAAAATCAGACATAAATAAAGTTTTTGGTCCATTTCATCCCCTAAACATTAACCGATCTTTACCAAAAACAATAGGGGTCTTCATTGGTCAGAATCCAACCTACGTGCAAGATTGGTCCATAACTGTGGCCTGTATCGTGTTTACAAATTATAGTGGACAGACGTACGTACGGACGGACGGACACACATCGACTCAGCTAGTTGAGATATGACGATCGGTATACTTAAAGGTGTGTCTAGGACCAATATTTCGCGGCGTTACAAACTCTTGGTGCTGCACAAAGCTATAATACCCTGACAACATAGTTGTGTAGGGTATAATTACATGTGGCATTTCTCAAATGCAAATAATATAAATTGAACCGATTTACTTGCTTCACCCTAAAAACGCATTTACATTAGAACTTTTTCCGGGTTAACCTACTTTATGAGGATTTATTTGGCATATATTCAAAGGACTTGAAAATTTAAACCCACTTGGTTAACCAAATCCGGTTCAATGTAAACGACCTTTAAATTGGCTTCTTTTTTTAATTTGTCAGCAATTGTATTTTCTTTAGCCGATCACAATTCAATATGAAGAATCCCAAAACACCTTTATTGTTAAAAAAAAACTCTTCGTTGGTTTCTAATTGATAAGGTTTGGCACGTTCCTTAAAGAAGGGAAAATACCCTCCAATACATTATTTTTATTTTTTATAGCCACGCGTGCGCACAATGTCGGATTGTTTGTTTTCTTACGATTTTTTACGGGATTTGGCACACGTCTTAAAGATTGATAAACAAAAAGAGGGGAAGAAACAGCATTTAGGGATGAAATCCTAAGCTAACTAATTTGTTGTAACAGTAAATATTTGCCAAGAATTAAAACGAAAACCTTCAACCATTCCAGCCATGTGTGAGCTGTACAATTATCCAATAAGGTATTTAAGAAAAATCTTTTTTACGAGCCAGCTGTCCTGTCGCCTTAAGAGGATTATTAATGTACTACCTAAAACTAATGTTTGTTTAGAAAAATCTACCCATTTTTTAGTTCTTTTCTACAAAATTTAAAGGATTTTTTTTGTGAAAAATAAAACAATGGCATTGCAAAAAACAGAAACTGTCACATTTACCAGAAAATATCGATCTATCATTTATTAGTTTATTTGCCATGATTTTAGGTCACTGATACGACGCAATTTATGTGCTCATCCTTAATTTAGACGGTCGACAGAGATCGTGTGCCCCTGACCCACATATGACCCACGAGCCAGCCAAGCGACCGACCCAATGACACACACTACAATGCAGGTCAGAAACGGTTATTAAAAGGGTTCACAACCCCTTTAACATTCACGTAATGGGACACATTAATATTTCTCAGTGTGTGTGTGTGTGCCTGTGCAGTTTTTTTTTGCTATTGTTTCTAATCGTCTTTTTTTTGGGTTGAAAAATCCCTAAAAAAATTTTGACATTTTTTTTGGGTGAAAAAAAAAACACAAAATGCGAATTTGCGAAAATTTTATTTAGTGCCTTTGTTGTTGTTTTGCTAAAAAAAGAAATTCAATTAATAAATGCGATTTTTCACCCAAAAGGGTGTCGCTGCCATTGTTTTCCCTTTGTTTTTAGGATTCTACACTTTCAGGCAATGACGCGTAACGAATATCGGCTGCTACCATTGTTTACACAGTTGCAGGCAGCCACCAATTCGTTTAGGCTACTATGTGTGTGTGAGTGTGTGACCCTTTTTTCGCGCGGATTACACATCATTTAAGGGTTCAAAACTTTAATGACAATTCAGTGTTTGCAATTTTTTCGGTAATTTTTATAGAAAATTCAGTTGCATTTTTTTGAGGATTTAAACCCTTTCTTTTGTGTCTGTCGTTTTGCCAAAAACGAAAATGTCAAAAATTGCAAAATGAAAAATGGAAAGTAAACCCTTTCGTTTCTATTTTAGGAAAGTGAGTTTGAAAGTGGTGGAAATTCGGTTTATTTACTATTATTGTTACATATTTGTGGTAGGGTAGCATTTTTTGGGATGAAAAATAATCTATACAAACTATAGAGGCTTCTAAAGTAGAATGAACGGCCGGACAAGACTATACCACATTACTATAAACCTTGTGTTAGATGTTCTAGTTAATGGGTCTTCTAATCTACGTATGACGCCAATCCTTCTCCAAGCGACAAAAATACAGATTATGTGATCTTTTCTGACACGGAAAACCTCAGTCATGCCAAATTAAACTTTGTAGATAGTAAATGTATGTTTGCAACGACGATTTATTTATTTATTTTTTATACCCTCCACCATAATATAGAGGATATATTAATTTTGTCATTCCGTTTGTAACTCATCGAAATATTCATTTCAGACCCTATAAAGTTTATATATGTCCGCCCGTCCGTCTGATGTAATCACGCTATCTTCTGAAGGAATTGAGATAGGGTGCTGAAATTTTGCATAGGTTTGTCTTTTGTCTGCAGGCAGGTCAAGTTTTTCTAGTAGCCCCCATATAACGGTACCTCTTAATTTTCATTTCTTTGGGGGTTTTGATCGCATTTTTCCACCGAATTGGCTGTAATTTAGTATTTTAAGTTATTAATAGGTACAAAATCTCTCCACAAAAAAAAAAAAAAAAAAATAAATATAAATATAGGTCCATTTTTTCGGATAGCCCCCCAATTTTCGGTATTTTGGGGTTCGTGAGGGAGGTACCAGAAGGAGTGAACCGATATTCCCCATGTTCGAACTTCAACTAATTTTGGAAGAAATAATAAGATGGGCAAAGTTTGGATGAATTCAAAACTTTTTGAAACTAATTTGGTCCAAAGAAACATAGGGTCTAGGACCAATATTTTGAACCATAATCGGTTTAAAGAAATTTCGGTATAAGTACACTTTTTGGTATGTTCCCTATATGTATTTTTATTTCAAGTACCTGTCAGTATATCTATGGTGGAGGGTATCTAAAGTTCGGCCCGGCTGAACTTAACGCTTTTTCACTTCTTTTTTCATTTTATACCCCTAAGATGCTAACAGGACATCATAGGTGTACGTTACCAGCAGTATTTCTACAGAAGGGTCTGTAATGTAGTATATGAAAAGGTTGTACAGAACTTCTTTAAAATACCATGCCGTTAAAACAGTGTCAAGTGAGCATTATATTCTGCGACACATCAACCGGATTATTGAAGAAAGGAATATCCTTAGAGATTGCCAGTTTGGATTTCGAGCAAAACATTCGACAACCCACGCACTGGCAGCATTCTCTACATATGTCACCGAAGGCTTCAGACTGAAGGAAGGAACCATTGCAATTGGTCTGGACTTTGCCAAAGCTTTTGATACAGTTTGGCAACACGGCATTATTTATAAGATGCAATCACTCGGATTTGATCCTCAAACTTGTCGCATAGTGGCAAGTTTTCTGAAGGATCGAGTATTCTGTGTGAGAGTGGAAGATAAGATGTCTGAACAGTGAACGGTCAAAGCAGGGGTAGCACAGGGATCACTGCTAGGACCAGTTCTATACAACCTGTTCGTATGCGACATACCGGAGCCGCCTGAAAGAGGACTGCTATTGACGTACGCTGATGATGTGCTACTTGCGCTACGAGGCTGTTTTGGAAGCACTGAGGAAAGGAGATTGAATATGTACATGGAAACACTTCACAGCTACTTCAACAAATGGGGACTCAAACTCAATGTTGGAAAGTGTGTAACTGTGGTTTTCAAGGGCAAACTTAAGTCCACTGCAAAGAGCTTCAGAAAATACATTCCAACTATAAAGGTTGGTAATGAATTCATTGAAGTGTCAGACAGGATGAAACATCTTGGAATCATCCTGCACGAAAGGTTCGACTTCTGTCGCCATGTGGATTATGTGCTTTCAAAGGCCAAAAAGACGAACTTTGCCTATCAAAGACTCTTTCGAACGAGAGGAGGACTTTCTTCGGAGGTAAAGTTGCTAATATACAAGCAAGTGATTCGTCCCATCATCACCTACTCCTTTGCAGCATGGGCAGACATATTGTCTGCCCAGATGGAAAGGATTAGAATGTGGGAGAGAAATAGATTGGCATCATGCGACCAATACTGGATAACAATGGGATATATAGACGTCCGGCTAACAGGAACATCTACAATGCAATCGACTTCAACCGAATCGATGTCTGCATGATGAGATATGCCCTCAACTTCTTGAAAAGGAGTCAGCTTGTGGAAAATGGAATAGTGAAGCGATACCTGGAGTGCAACGAGGAACTCCACTCCATACTTAGAAGGAAACACCTCCCTCCTGCAGCTTTGCTGAAGCTGCGAGACGGAGAAATCCTTTACGACGAAGAAGCCGTCTGATGTACTATCATCGGAGGTACCATAGATTTTTATTGAGCTGTGCTATATACAGGCTCAAATATAGCACAGCTCAATAAAAAGAAATTGTACATAATTTTAGTTTTAAGATTGTTTTAAGTTAATTTAAGGTTGGCCTATTTTTTAAATGTTTAATGCACGTAAAGTTTGAAGAGTATGTATAAGTACTAGTTTTTTAAAGACTCGACTAGCATTCCAAATGCGGCGCTAGATATAAAATAGTTCGTAGTCTCCTTCATTGTAAGCCATATGGCATAGGAGAAATATATTTTAAGTTTAATTTTATACTGTAGCCATTAAGTATACTGAAAAAACAACAATTCCACTTTTTAAATTTTTTCCGTTACGTGGGCTTTTTAAATCATTTTTCATTTGTAAGTTGGCCTTAATTGGGCGGGACCTCAGCGAGAAAATGCTTATCCAGTACTATATATTTATTGGGACTACGGTGAATATTCGCTATTGTTTGATATTTATAAAAATTCTATCACTCCAAAATCCTCTACGCATAAATTTAAGATTGCACATCGACATTCCTTTAAAGACAACATTTTTAAAACAATACCAACAATCCAATGTGTTACATGGGTAAAGGGTTGATTTGACTCAACAATTCGCATACATTGTGCAAATCTAGCTGCGTTGTTGTTGTTGGTTTTGTTGTCATACCTACATCCATTAATATTGCGTGTCAATGTAACAAATGAATTGTTGCACACAACGATGCAACAATAGAAATTCGATAAGCCGGTTGCCGGCGACTGATGGTGGTAGAGGTGGTGGTGGTGGGCAAGGGTTTTGCAATTTACCCCTTTTTTGGGTGAAAATTTAATAGATTTTTCCCAAAAAAGAAAAGAAAAGAAAAACAAAAAGCAATAAATGTGAAAAATATTGGAAATTTTCAAAAATTGTTCTCAATCCATTCGAATTCGAAGAATTGGTAATTTTTAAAGGGACGCTATGCATCATTTATTTATCTTCGTGTAGGGAAAGTCCATTGAACTCAGCGAAAGGGTTTTACAATCCTTTATTGCCGCACATAGAAAATTGAAATTTGAAAAGTGTGACACTGATGGACATCTGCAAGTTCGGGTGTCCGGGGTTTTTATTACATTTGCCACGATTGGAGCATGCGACCGGCAACGAGTGTTCTTTTTTTTTCAATTTACTTTACGTACAGATGTGTGTATGTACGTACGCGAGTGTGTGTTGTCTTGGGCTTTGTTTTTCGTTTACTGTGATATTGAATTAAGGGTATGGGGGTTTTCTGTGGTCCGTTTTTATTTATTTTTTATTTTCTAACGATTTTCAATCGTCTTTCAAGAAGGGTGTTCGAAAATTCGTATTAATTTCATAAATATGATATTTTTCGATTGTTTGTTTATATTCGGAAAGGTGGTGTTAATGAAAGGACATGAATGGATTGTATAGTAGGTTCGTTTGTGTTATTTCTGGAAAATGTTGAAATGGCAATCAATTCCTATGTATTTTTATTTATTTATATAAAACAGTTGGTAAATACAATGTCGACCAAATTTGTCATCCTAAAATTCTTGAAAATTTTGCGAGGCATTTTGTTTTTTGGATTCCCATTGTGTGTGGAATCTTACTACCAAAAATACCAACATTGGGTCCCCTATTTATAAAGAAATGTTTTAAGACCAATAGGCGTGAAATTTCTTAAGACCAATAGGCGTGGATTTTTTGTTTTTTGGATTCCAATTGGGTGTGGAATCTTTCTATCAAAAACATCAATATTGGGTCCCCTATTCCATTTAGGACTGTCACTATTGTGTAGATTGAGGATAAATACATCGTTTTCAACCGTCACGCATCATTTTCAGTATGTCCATGGTCCTGACAGTCCCGGTCGATTTTAGATATTTTGATTATCCACCTCATGGTGGGAGATATTGTATGTTTTGCCCGGTCAAACTTAACTTTGCTTTGTGCAGCCTTAAAAGTTTGAAACGCCGCGAAATATTGGTCCTACACCCACCTTTAAGTATACCGATCGTCATATCTCGACTAGCTGAGTCGATCTAGCTAGTGTCCGTCCGTCTGTCCATTATAATTTGCAAACACGATACAGGCCACATTTATTGACCAACCTTCACGAAATTTGGCATGTGGGATGGGTTCTGGCCAATGATGACCCCTATTGTTTTTGGTAAAGATCGGGTTATATTTACGGGATGAAATGGACCATATATTTAATTTTTGTCCGTTTTTCTGGTCGCTCCAGAGGCTGCAATTATGCCCCGAACATCGCGAAATTTTACATGGAGAAAGGGATCGGGCCAAAGAATAAGCATGCTTGTTTGGTCAATATTTAGCAGGTCAAATGGACCCTGACTTTTGTGTGAAAAATTACAAAATTTCTATTCTATGGCGTATATATTTGCCCCTGAAGGACATAGACCCGTGAAGTTGACAGTAAATCCAAGAGGAGTGGTTGACCTTTAAATTGATACCAATTATATTGTCATATGTACTCAGATGTGGGAGTTGCACTTAAATATTTACAGGTGCTTACGTATTCAGATATCATTTAGTAACCCATTACCACACCAGAGGGCGGAAATATAGCGCTGATCGCTTTGAAATGTTCCATGAGGTTCCAGTTATGGTCAAGGCCAACGCCTATAATTTTCGGTGATGATCAGATAATAATTTTGGGATAAGGTGGACCGAAAACCAAATTTGTTGTTTTTTTTTCGAGTCGATATATAGGTCACCATTATAAGACGAATATCACAACACAACCCACGGGGAATGGACATTTACTGAATATTAGAACTATTCGGAAAATATGTCAGTGTAAGGAAGAGCTGCCGATCTCTAATCGGACAAGAGGGTGCAAATATTACGAAATATTGCCCAGGCTCGGAATGAAAATCCGCAGAAAGTTAGAGTCCCGTGGTAGTTGTGTAGGGTATCGTATGGTCGGCCCCGCCCCACTATATTGCTCCGCTCACTGGTCTTATAATAAAATTATTATTATAATTTCAGAAAACAGAAAACATTTTCATATCGCACATTTCACTCAAATCGGTACTACACTTAGGTTTTGATATAGCCCCATATAAAGGTCCAGGCTGTTTTTTTTCGATATTTTGAAATTTTTAGCCGCACTTACCCATTGAGGTTGTTGTTATTTGGTATTTCGCTTTTTTGGAGTTTCCATGTTTTAACACATCTCCCATATAACGGTATCGCTTTTGTTTATGTAGAGGTTCCAAGCCGAGTTTTCTAAAGTTTTCACGAAATTTTGCTTGTAGGATGGGTTCAGGCCAATGAAGACCCCTATTGTTTTTGTTAAAGATCGCTTAATATTTAGGGGATGAAATGGACCAAATACTTAATTTTGGTCCATTTCATCTGTTTTTCGGTCCATTTCATCGGTTTTTCTGGTCGCTCCAGAGGCCACAATTATGACCCGAACATCTCGAATTTTTATATGGAAAAGGGGATCGGGCCAAAGAATAAGCATGCCTGTTCATCAGTAAATATTTAACGAGTCAAATGGATCCTGACTTTTGTGTGAAATATGACAAAATTTGTATTCTATAGCGTATAGATGTACCACTGAAGGGCATAGACCCGAGAAGTTGATAGTATATCCAAGAGGAGTAGTTGATCATTAAATTGATACCAATTGTCGTATGTACTCAGATGTGGGCGTTACACTTAAATATTTACATGTGCTTACGTATTCATATGTTATTTAGTAACCCTTTACCATACTAGAGGGCGGAAACATAGCTTTGATCGCTTTGAAATATTCCATGAGGATCCAGGTATGGTTTTCCATGAGGATCCAGGTATAGGCCACAATTGAAAGCCCAACATCTCAACATAACCCACGGCAAAGTGAATCTGGACAATTACAGCCCTCGTCTATTGAATATTAGAAATATATGTTGACATCTAGTCGGTCAAGAGGGTGCAAATATCGCGAAATATTGCCAAAGCTCAGAATATAGAACCACAGAAAGTTAGATTTTCGTGGAAGTTGTGTAGGGTATCATATGTTCGGCCCGTCCGACTATACTGCTCCGCTCACTGTTTTTTTTTATTAAATTAATCTGTTCTAGCACAAACATCGGAAAAATCGAAAATGAACTGGACCAAAACAGTTAAATAATTGTATAGCTTTTCAAACTGTCGATCATTAATAAGGGATATGATTACCAACATAATGCATAGACTATCGATAAACACATCTCGTATTTTGTAAGATGAAGATATTTGGGGCGTTTTCTATAAACATAAACCTTTCTAAAGGTATTATACAAAGAAGGATTCCAAAGGGACTATACACCTATGCAAACGTAATCTAACAATACTAAGGACAGAATAGAATTCTAAGAGCTCCCAAAAGTGTGTGCTATTTATAAAATGTATCATAGGAACATGTTAGACGTTCAACCCCATTTTCAATGTTATTATTTCGAAGTGAGTAGTTCCAAAGGATATGAAGTAATCCTTGTAAAATTAAACACCACTTCCTTATCAGTAATAATGTGAACATGTTTTTCATTGTAAATGACAAAAATGCCTACGTGTATCAAACCAGTTGTAAAACTGCCAACAAAACCTGAGTAAATTTACAATTTTGAAAAGGGATGAGGACAATTTCAAAATATCACCTGCTTTCAATTTTATTTGAAATCTCTTAGCGACAATAAATGTTTAGAGGTTTACCAAAAACAAACACATACATATGCGTGTAGGAGTATTCACTGAAAAATAAAATGTACCAAAAATTTATATTGACATACATTACAAATACAATTAGAATTAACAAGGGACTTATTTAAATAAATAAAATTTAAATATACAATACAAGCAGCCACCTTATGTTCATTATAAAACGAAACAATAAAATCATAAAAGTAAACAAAACACACATATTGAAATGTGAACCAAAAATAATATTAGTTCCAACCCTTTTGCCGCTAAATCATAAAATTCAAATTGAAAACAGAGGTGCCATAAACAAAATGACTAGAATATAGAATATGCAAACGATAACGAATACCATGGCACCCCGCCTCTGTCCTCGGTATTTTATTTTATATGTATTTTATAATACGAGAAAATACTTATTGGTTATTTGGTTATTTTTATTAAATACCACCACAATTTTTTGTTTCTATCTTCATCATCATCGTTTTGTGGCATTTCGATAAAAATGAAAACTGCGATTAGATATTTTGGTAGATAACAAATACAAAGATATTCTGTATACTTTCGGGGGAGAGCAAACAAATGGGGTTACAATAAATTTCATAGAATTTTAATATTTTGCCAAATGGCGAAATAAATAAAAAAACCAGTGAGCGGAGCAGTATAGTCGGACGGGGCCGACCATACGATACCCTACACAACTTCCATGAAAATCTAACTTTATGCGGTTCTATATTTTGAGATTGGGCAATATTTCGCGATATTTGCACCCATTTGACTGGCTAGAGGTCAGCAAATGTTACTAATAATCAGTACTGCCCAGATTCCCTTCACCGTGGGTTGTGTTGTGATGTTCAGCTTTCGACTCGAAAAGTACAAATAATTAAGTTTTCGGTCCACTTCATCCGAAAAATTATTATCTGATCATCACCTAACATTTTAGGCGTTGTCCATGACCATAACTGGAACCTCATGGAACATTTCAAAGTGATCAGAGCTATATTTCCGCCCTCCAGTGTGGTAATAGGTTACTAAATAATATATGAATACGTAAGCACCTGTAAATATTTAAGTGTAACTCTCGCATCCGAGTACCTACGACTATATAATTGGTATCAATTTAAAGGTCAACCACTCCTTTTGGATATACTATCAACTTCTCGGGTCCATGTCCTTTGCTATAGAATACAAATTTTGTAATTTTCACCCAAAAGTTAGGGTCCATTTGACCCGCTAAATATTAACCGATCTTCATCAAAACAGGCATGTTTATTCTTAGGCCCTATCCCCTTCTCCATGTAAAATTTCGCGATGTTTGGGCCATAATTGCGGCCTCTGGAGCGACCAGAAAAACCGACAAAAAATAAAGTTTTTTGTCCATTTCATCCCCTAAATATTAACCGATCTTTTCCAAAAACAATAGGGGTCTTCATTGGCCAGGACCCATCCTACATGCAAAATTTCGTGAAGATTGGTCCATAACTGCGGCCTGTATCGTGTTTACAAATTATAATGGACAGACGGACGGACGGACACACATGTCTAGATCGACTCAGCTAGTCGAGATATGACGATCGGTATACATAAAGGTGGGTCTAGGACCAACAGTTGTGTAGGGTATAATGAATTTTGTTTACACCTTGATCGGGGAATAAAACTAGTTTATGAAATTGGAGAAATTGAATCAAATAATTTAACAGTATTTAGGGTAATATGATATAGGTGGGCTACCAAAATAGAATATTTAGAAAATCTTCCATCGATTGGTAACCAATCCATCGAAAGGCTTCCTTTCCTTGCAGACCTTTAATTAAATGTGCAGAAGATCTTTAGGGGGAAGAAATTTCCGAAATTTGTCTACTTATCCCTTAAAAGGAAAATGTAATTTAGAAGTAATTCAATTAAGAAGATTTTCTTTAGGAGAATACCCTTTAGTCGATGTTCAATCGAAAGTAGTCATGTTCTTCTGTCTGAGGTCGTTAAATTCTGTCGGACTAAAATTTAAAATCTATCGGATGCTATGTCAAAAATCAATCATCAAAATTCGGGGGCCGATCACGTTTGATAGGGACCATACCAAAAGTTGGACCGAGTTGGGTTGGGTTGGGCCAATTACTTTTTTATTATTTAGGGGATGAAATGCACCATTTGTATACCCTTCACCACACTGTGGTACAGGGTATTATGTCTTTGTGCATATGTTTGTAACAGGCAAAAGGAATCGAGATAGACCCATGGTTCCTTTTGAGAATATGCATAGAATCACTTTCTGAGTCGATTTATGCATGTCAGTCTGTCTGTCCGTCCATGTTAAATTGTAAACAAAGTACAAGTCGCATTTATGGTCCGAACTGGATGAAAGTTGGCATAGGTCACTTATTCGGCCCAAGGACGAACTCTATTGAATTTGGGAAAAAACGGTTCAGATCTTGATATATTTTCGTCCGATTTAAGGTAAATGGTGCACCAAAGTCCCTAAAAATCAGCCGATTTGCACGAAAATTGGCATAGCGTACGAAATTATGTCTAGAATGATGTGTGCTAAGTTTCGGGAAAATCGATTCAGATTTAGATAAAGCTCCCATATATAGTTTCGCCCGATTTTAGGTAAATGGTGCACCAAAGTCCCTGAAAATCATTCGATTTGCACGAAATTCGGTACAGCGTACCGAATGAAGTCTTGAATGACGTGTACTAAGTTTCGTGAAAATCGGTTCAGATTTAGATATAGGTCCCATATATAGTTTCGCCAGATTTAATGTAAATGGTTCACCAATGTCTCCATATATGATTCGATTTGCACGAAATTTGGCATAGCGTACTAAATTGAGTCTAGAATGATGTGTGTAAAATTTCCTGAAAATCGGTTCAGATTTAGATATAGCTCTCATATATATTTTCGCCCGATGTAATGTAAATGGTGTACCAAAATCCTTAAATTTCTTTTGATTTGGACGAAATTTGGCATAGCGTACTAAATTGAGTCTATAATGATGTGTGTGAAGTTTCGTGAAAATCGGTTTAGATTTAGATATAGCTCTCGTATTTATTTTCGCCCGATTTAATGTAAATGGTGTTTAGGGACTTTGGCCTAAATTTCTTTCGATTTGGACGAAATTTGACATAGCGTACTGAATTAAGTCTAGAATGATGTGTGTAAAGTTTCGTGAAAATCGGTTCAGATTTACACAAAATTTTACACAACGTACTTAAGATAGTTTAGCCAAACCTGATTTAGATATAGCCCCCATATGTTTTCGTCCGATTTTAAGTAGGACCCAAAGTCTAACCTAAACTGTGACAAGTATCGTTGAAATCCGTTCATATTTGGATATAGCTTTCATATCTATTTCCATCCGATTTTATGTAAATGTTGTACCATACTCTTTATTTTTTTTAATAGAATGACGTAGTTGCGTGTGGAAGTACAGATGTAGCCCATATATATAATCGATTTACATAAGTTTGTCCCATTGCAACAATGAACGGCATGTTTATGGATTTATCTAAGTCGATTTACATTCTGTTAGGATGCATCTTTTAAATATACCCATAGTGGTGAAGGGTATCATATAGTCGGCCCCGTCCGACTTTACTACTTTCCTTTCTGGTTTTGTCTGTTTTTCTGGTCGCTCTCGAGGCCACAATTATGACTCGAACATCACGATATTTGTATACAGAGAATAGGCCAAGGAACAAATATGACTCTTTTCATCGGGTCAAATGAACCCAGACTTTTCTGTGAAAATGTAAAACATGAATTTTATACCAGAATAAAAGGGAGGACCTGTTGACATCTAATCGGTGAAGGGGGTTCAAATATTGACCAGACATGAAATATAGATTCGCGGAATGGGCTCTAAATTTTCGCGTATCTATATTTCATGTTTAGGCAATATTGCGAGATATTTCAATCCACTTCACCGATTAGATGTCAAAAGATCCTCTTTGTTGTAGTTGTGTAGAGTATCATATAGTCGGCCCCGTTCGACTATATTGCTCCGATCACTGGTCTTCGTGTGTAGAGCAACTTTAGGAGATTTTTTGTCTTCAGTCGACTTGAAGTCTTTTATTCTGTATGCAATTTTGAACGGTAGTCAGTCTATATACGGACTTTTGCCTATACAAGGCCTTCAGGGTGAAAGAAGGCCTTTAGATTGAGTTTCGTTTCTGGAGGAGTAATATAAAATTATCAAGTGACATACCGTAAAAAAGAGGCCTCCTTTGATTTGACTTCCACTTGAATACATTCGATATAGCATAAAATCAGTGCTTAAATAAAAGCAGTTTGTTTTCGTGGGTCCTGCGAAATTTCATAAACGCTCAAAAAAGGCTCGTGTCGCTTGGTGCAAAGATAATATACAATCGCAGTGCCTCAAATGAAATTTAATCGTTGGTTAAAAAAAACGAGTCAAACCTCACGAATGTTGTTGGTAGAAAAATCACTTCGAAGCAAATGACCGTCTGTTTCTTCGACAAAACTGGTCATGCAGCGATTTTTCCGCTTGAGCAACGAATGAAGTCAATTCTATGAGGAACACCACAATTATTTAGCATAATATTTCGGAGAATTTTGAAAATCGAAGAGTGTTTTTTTATCGGTTAAAACTACCAAAGGTTGCTACCGCAAAAGCAAAAAAGGATGGGAAGCGAATATGCGGAAGAAATATCTTATCCACAATGTTTTTGGCTGTAGATACTATTTTCATGTTTTAACCAGTGAGCGGAGCAGTATAGTCGGACGGGCCGACCATATGATACCCTACACAACTTCCACGAAACTATAACTTTCTGTGGTTCTATATTCTGAGCTTGGGCACTATTTCGCGATATTTGCACCCTCTTGACCGACTAGAGGTCAACAAATATTAAAAGTATTCATTACAGCCCTTCTAATCACTTGTCCAGATTCCCTTCACCGTGGGTTGTGTTGTGATGTTCGGCTTTCAATTTTGGCCTATAGATAGACTCGAAAAAAACACCAAAAAATAAGTTTTCGGCCCACTTCATCCCAAAATTATTATCTGATCATCACCGAAAATTATAGGCGTTGTCGGTGACCATAACTTGAACCTCATGAAAAATTTCAAAGCGATCAGCGCTATATTTCCACCCTCTAGTATGGTAATGGGTTACTAAATAATATATGAATTCGTAAGCATCTGTAAATATTTATGTGTCCCGCATCCGAGTACATACGACACAAGTCCCGCATCCGAGTACATACGACACAAGACCCGCATCCGAGTACATACGACAATATAATTGGTATCAATTTAAAGGTCAACCACTCCTCTTGAACATTCTATCAACTTCTCGGGTCTAGGACCTTCAGCTGCAAATATATACCCATAGAATACAAATTTTGTAATTTTTCACACAAAAGTCAGGCATATTCATTCTTTGGTCCGATCCCCTTCTCCATGCAAAAACTCGCGTTGTTTGGGCCATAATTGCGGCCTCTGGAGTGACCAGAAAAACCGACAAAAATAAAGTTTTTGTTCCATTTCATCCCCTAAATATTAACCGATCATTGGCCAGAACCCATCCTACATGCAAAATTTCGTGAAGATTGGTCCATAACTGTGGCCTGTATCGTGTTTACAAATTATAATGGACAGACGGACGGACACACATGTCTAGATCGACTCAGCTAGTAGAGATATGATGATCGGTATACTTGAAAGTGGGTCTAGGACCAATATTTCGCGGCGTTTCAAACTTTTGGGGCTGCACAAAGCTATAATACCCTGACAACATAGTTGTGTAGGGTATAATAACCCATCCTACTGTATTCCCAAACGTGGCGCCCTGTATTTAGTTATTCGTAAAAATTGAAACCCCCGTTTTAGGTCAGAATCGAATAAAAGAATAATTAATTTTTATTTCGGCCAAGCACCCAACTGTACTTCTAAATAAAGTATTACAAGTTTAACCAAACATTAAATTCAATTTCAAATGATAAACAACTGTCAAAATTTTCTTTAATGATATTTTAATTATTACAAATCATTTTGTTCTTTCCTTGTTTTGTTTGTCATTGACATGTCAGTTTGACAACAGCCAAAGGAAGGATAAATTGATTTCTTTTTTAAAGTGGTTCACAATTACCTTTGCCTTATAACAACCAGTGGTTAAACCTGCCGGTATTTTCATTTCCAAAATAAAAAACCCACTTCGATGTAATTACTATTTTCATTTTCAAAACTACACTACACCTGAAATCGCCATTAAACTTTTTGTTGAAAACTCCAACACCTTTGGTGACACACCACACAAATTTATTGTGGCAATTGAATGGTTATGGCTAACCTGACTGGTGACAATTGAGTTCTCTGCCCCCGCCGTCCCACTCGGTAAAAAGAGCCAAGCAGCAATTGTCCTCATTTCAGAGTACCAGTCACCGGTACAAATGCTCTGCTCTGCTGCCTCCCTGCTGCCTGCTCTGCTCTGGCCTCACTCGCTTTGTCTTAATACATGTCATTAGTCTAAAAAACGAATAATTTTCAAAACCAAAAACAAAAAAACAAAAAATAATTTTTATTTAGTTTCAGTTTGTTGTAAAACACAACAACAGTTAAGGGACTACAACAACGCAGCAATGATTGGGGGAGTAGGGAGTTGGGAAAATAAAAACGTTATGGGAATGTCGAAATGTGCGTTGTTGTTTACGCATATTTTAGGGGGGTTGGAAAATATGACACGCGCTTAGGTTTCATATGACGGGCTGAGGGGCTGAATGACTGGCTGGCTGGCTGACTGACTGACTGACTGTAGTTTGTCAGGATGTTTGGTTGGTTGTGTTACAATTATTTAAATTGATATCAAAAAATATTTTTTGATATATTAAGTTTTTCGGGTGGTGTGAGTGAGTCCGTCCTACTGGCCGACTAAGTCGCATATGTTCGAAAAAAAAGAAATTAGAAAAAAACAAAAGGAAAGTTTATAACTACACACACACACTGTCGCTTACATATATGCATATCAAATTGTTGTGACTATTAATGATATGTAGTACATGTGTGTTTGTGTGTCGGGGGAGTAGATTTTATTACAGGACTATTGTGTTTTTGTGAAAAACAACTTCCGCTTTCCTGTTGACAATTAAAAACAAATAACAATGAAAACTCATTATCCTGCGTGTGTGTGTATATTTTAAAATGTAGACATTGGACATTGAAAGGTGTTCTTCATGGTGACGTTTGAAAACAAGTGAAAATCTGCATTAGGTTTCATAGGCCCACAACAATTATGAAACCTTAAAATCTTGTGGGCATTTGTTCAGGGTGGGAACAAGAGGAAGTTATTAAAGTTGGAGAACAATTCCGTATTTTCTTCAATCAAAGTACAACAATACAAAACAAACCTTTGGTAAATATATCCGCAAATGCTGGATATATAAAAATCATAAAAATGTCCAAACTATCTGACTAACTTACCAAATGAAGTCTACAAACATGCCCTATCTTCCAGTAAAAAATTATTTTCGCTGTGCGAAGTTTAGAGGAAATTTTATTTCGTTCGATATTTACATGTTCTCAAAATGTTGTCCATTTGTGGTGGAAAATACCAGAAGATGTAGGCTCTAACTAGATTTTTATTGATGTTTAGATAGTTTTTGAAAATATGCTACGTTTAAATAAAATCGAAACCCGGTGGGCGAACGAACGAACGAAGGAACTTCTTTCTAGTGCTCGAATGACTTATAGAGCGTTTCTTTCGCCGCAATACCTCTTTAGAGGTTTTTTGCTGCCGAAAAATCTGCGGAAGATCTTCTCTTATTGATAAATGTCTATACCATAAATTCTATATGGTTTGGAAATATGAAAAGGCTTGCTAGTAGTTCTCTATAATAAGGCAATATTTTATAGCTAGAAATCTGTGGATGACCTCTATGGGTATGAAACCATTTACAGATTTTCTACAGCCAGTAGACCTACGACATATGGAAAGCGGAGCAGTATAGTCGGACGGGGCTAACCGTATGATACTCTATATTCAGAGCCTTGGCAATATTTCGCGATCTTTCAACCCTCTCGTCAGATAATAGGTTAACAGCTCCACTTTTTAACCATGGCATATTTTCAAAATCATGTTTTCCCGAGTTGACCATTTATGCCATAAAAAATGTTGTCAGTTTAGTTTTCGGTTCATTTGACCCTCGCAATATTGATCGTCATCTAAAAACCCGCTCTAAGTATTAAGGCAGATCCCCTTCATTGTGTAAAAAATGTGATGTTTAGCATATAATAATGGCCTCTCGAGTGACTAGAAAATCTGATAAAAAATAAGCGATTAGCGTGACATTTCTGCCCTCTAGTGGCGCCAAAAAAATACGTATAACTCCCACACCCAAGTACATAAAATAATATAATTGGTATCAATTTAAAGGTCAATAACTTCACTTGGATATACTATCATCATCTCGGGTCTATGTCCTTCAGGAGTATATATACGGCGCAGCATATAATTTTGTAATTTTTGCAAAAAGTCTGGGTCCATTCGACCTGCTAAATATTGGCCAATCTTCATTAAATAAATCATGCCTTTTCTTTGGCCAGTTTCCCTTCCTGATATAAAAATTCGTGGTGTTCGAACCTAATACTAGGTGATTATTACCAGAAATAATAGGGGTCTTCTTTTGCAAAATATGCAAAATTTCATAATGATGTCTAGATCGACTCAGCTAGTCGGTATACTTAAAGGAGGGTACAGTTCCAGTATTTCGTGGCGTTACAAATTCTTGGGCCTGCACACAGCTATAATACCCTGACAACATAGTTGTGTACGGTATTAACATTTTCCTAAGGAGGTATTCAATAGAACTTCTATGAATGAAAGACCCACTAGAGATTTCCTCTACCTATATTAAAACCACTGAGCGGAGCAGTATAGTCGGACGGGGCCGACCATATGATACCCTACACAACTTCCACGAAAATCTAACTTCATGTGGTCCTATATTCTGAGCATGGAAAATAATCACAGTGGTTTGTGTTGTTCGACTTGTGGCCTATAGATCGACTCGAAAAAAAAAACACAAAAAATTAAGTTTTCGATCCACTTCATCCCAATATTGTTATCTGAACATCACCGCAAATTATAGGCGTTGTCCTTGGCCATACCTGGAACCTCATGGAATATTTCAAAGCGATCAGCGCTATATTTTCGCCCTCTATTGCGGTAATGGGTTACTAAATAATATCTGAATACGTTAGCACCAATAAATATTTAAGTGTATCTCCCACATCCGATTACATACGACAATATAATTGGTATCAATTTAAAGGTAAACCACTCCTCTTGGATATAATATCAACCTCTCGGGCATATGTCTTTCAGGGCTAAATATATATGCCATAAAATACAAATTTTGTAATTTTTTACACAAAAGTCAGAGTCCATTTGACCCGCTAAATACTGACCGATCTTTATCAAAACAGGCATGCTTATTCTTTGACCCGATCCCCTTCTTCATGTAAAATTTCCCGATGTTCGGACCATAATTGCGGCCTCTGGAGCGACCAGAAAAACCGACAAAAATTTAGTATTTGGTCCATTTCATTCCCTAAATATTAATCGATCTTTCCCAAAAACAATAGGGGTCTTCATTGGCCAGAACCCATCCTACATGAAAAATTTCGTGAAGATTGGTCCATAACTGTGGCCTGTATCGTGTTTACAAATTATAATGGACAGACTAACACACATGTCTAGATCGACTCAGCTAGTCGAGATATGACGATCGGTATACTTAAGGGAGGGTCTAGGACCAATATTTCGCGGCGTTACATACTCTGGGGCTGCACAAAGCTATAATACGCTGACAACATAGTTGTGTAGGGTATAAAAACCCCACTAGGGTTCTTATATAGATCTCTGCGTGTAGAATACTATCCACAGGTTTTCTTTAGCTAGAGGGCCTTAGTAGGCATGTCTTCTAAAGGTAGACCATCTGGAGGAAATTTACCTCTAGGATACTTGAAGTAGGGGTTTTTAAACATAATGTTTAGAAGATTTTCTTGAGATCTAATTACACTAGAGGATATTTTGTGGATAAACTACAACTAAACTATCCTCAAGACGTCTTCTTTGAAGATACTTCCTTTTGAAGATCAAAAGAGAATATGTGGAGGTTTCTATAGGTAGAACATCGTCTGTATTTAAAAGGAGATGACCTCTGGAGTTGGCCTTTTAATGGGAACGCATTTAGAGAATACTTTGAAAAACAATAAAACCATTTTTAATGATAACTATTAACATTTTCATTATTAGCCCCGAAATATATACAGTAGTCCTTCTTTATATTGCCCCTCTTATCGGATGTGGGCCATGGAAAGTTTTTGCTTACCGCATAAGCAAAAACTGAAGGATATTATTTTCATGTTTGTGTCACCCAACATAGTGTCTTTTATGGCAAAACTACAGCTAAAATATACTCAAGGCATCTTCTTTGAAGATATTTTCTGCATCAAAAATAGACATCGGCCTTCTAAAGATAAACTAGGTATAAAATGTCCATTACGACAAGAATATGCCTCTAATGGATTGAACGATCTATTACAGATGGTCTATATATCAAACCCCGTTCGGAGATTTTTTAGATTTTTATATAAAACGATACACATTTTTTCAAAAGACCTAGACCTAGGCATAAAATATTTTCTGATGATTAACTCCCAAAATACAAAATCTATACAAACTTATCCCTGCTATTTGTGTTCCAACATTTCTCTAAGATAAGATTCCATGCTTTCTTGCGAAGATATTTAATTCCAGTATGTATAATAGTAATTATTATTTTGCTCCCATTGCCAGTCTATCTCTCCCATTCTCTCCCTTTCGATAAGCATTGACTTATCAATATTGAAAATCAAAAATATGTCATAATTTTCTTGCATTTTTTCCATTTCCTTTAGTTTTCCTCCCGTACAATATAAATCACTCCCCCGCCACACACACACATGCACATGTTAAATGTTGGATTTTTCTTCTCTTATTTTTCTATTTTCTTTCTTCATCATCTAGCAAGGGATGGAAAATTTCCTGGCAACAAAAGCAACAGTAATAGTTACTGGCTGGCTGTAACGTTAATGGCAATGGCCGGGCTGTAACACATCAACATACACATGCTCACACATGCATACATACATACTTTTATATCACAAGGGTGTCTGTGATACTTAAATTGTTTGAGCACTCGAACACTGACGCCTGTCAAGCTCATCGATTGAATAGGCTTTCGATTATTTTACATCCTTAACGTAGTGGGGGGAAAGGACATCAGAAATACAGTGGTTCAAAATATAAAGGAGTTAGGTGTCATTACCAGAAATAATAGGGGTCTTCTTTGGCCAATATGCTAAATCTCATAATGATGTCTATATCGACTCAGCTAATCGGTATACTTAAAGGAGGGTCAATGACTAATATTTCGTGGCGTTACAAATTCTTGGGTCTGCGCACAGCTATAATACCCTGACAAAATAGTTGTGTACGACATAAACATTTTCCTAAGGAGGTATTCAATATAACTTCTATGTATAAAAGGTCCACTAGAGAGTTCCTCTACCTATATTAAAAAACCCCACTAGGGTTCTTATAAAGATCTCTGCGTGTAGAATACTATACACAGATTTTCTTTAGCTAGAGAGCGTTAGTAGGCATGTCTTCTAAAGGTAGACCATCTGGAGGAAATTTACCTCTAGGATACATGAAGTAGGGGTAAATTTCCTCCAGATGGTCTGACGATGCGGTCCGGGTTCTTGGAGGATAAATAAAGTTTGTATAGCTCCCTCCGCTTTTTAGGTATTTTTATGATCCTAAACCCATAATTTCAGAAAATTGTCAATGTAGGTCCATTATGCAGTGGTATATCCCTTATATAATTATCCCTCTGTATTTTAGGTACTCCGATGGTCTTGGGCATATTTTCCAAACAAGATGACTGCAATTTATATCGATATGACTTCAATATAAAATGCCCACCTCATTTTGGGAATATTTAAGGTTACAGACGAGTCTGCAATTTGTTATTTAATTACCTCAGAGGATAAAAAATCTTAGCTGTATTTTCCTATGGCATCGTCCCCATTTAAAGGTCCTAACCACATGAGAGAAAAGTTCGTTCATAGGACAGGGGTTTCAACCAAATTGTCTGTAATTTATTTTGAGTTATCATTGGGAGCATATTTTCTTATCAATTGGTTCTCGTTCTTGCGATAGCTTCTATATAAATTTCGGCTTTTTCTGGCTTCTTTTTGGGTAGGTAATCTCTCTACCCATAATTATAAATATTGGCCCAGGGTTCGGGATACACCCCCCATTATTCAGTATTTTAGGGTATGTATTTTAACCTGATAGGCTCTAATTTTATATTTTATCTGAAATTACTCGTTTTGGGTATAGCCCCCATATAGCGGTACTCCCAATTTTTCGCATTTTGAGGACTTATAACCTGAGAGTCTGTAGTTTAGTATTTCGTTTCCTCCTGGCAGCAATTTACCATTGTATATTACCCATATAAAAGTCCCGATCGATTTGAGGTGTTTTGAATGTTCGCATATATTCTGCCCGGCCGAACTTAGCATTTTTTCTCTACAAAAAAGTTCAAAATATTTTTGACCCACTGTCATTCATCGAAAGTAACTATTGTTTTTTTTAAGTACACAAAAAATCGAAAAATTTTTCCCCTTAAAACTATAATAGAAAAAAAATGAGAAGAAAAAAATAGAACTAGTAATGATAGGCATGAGACTTTTTTGTCTACTATAAAAAGGAATGTGTTGTATTTTAAGTGATGATATGGACAAATACTTGACACAATCAGATTAACGAACGAACCAAACAACGAAGTAGAACGAGGAGGATGAAGAAGGAAGCACAATTGATATGAACTTACAAGTAACTGGGTACCGGCAAATACCAAATCATTGTGCGTGTGTCCATTGAATGAAGGAATACATATGCAGTTAGATGTGTACCTGGCACAGGCAGATAAGGTTGTTAACAATGACCATACACAGACGCACATACAGTCACACTCCCCTACATCCATACACACATAGAAACGAAAAACCTTTTCATTTTCCTTGAGGGACATTTATCCGTATTTAGATTACACAAAGAAATCACAGCAGAAAATTTTGTAATGCCAAAGTTTTGTGTGTGTGTATGTATATGAGTGTGTGCGTTTTGCCTTTTCTTCCTTTGGGGAAACACTCCTGTATATTGGAATATTTACTTGTAAATCGTTTTAGCTGGGCATTTTTTTTTTTGGTTTGTTCTGTTTCTGATTTACTTTGAAAAGTCAATGGTTTTGTTTTGCGAACTCATGACAGCTTTAAAAACCATCCACTTTTTATGATTGGTCGCAGGAGATATGGAGGATATACTATAGGTGTGGGTACAGATTTAAACGGTATGTATTCTCTGGGAAGTCAAGAAGATATGCTCTTCTATGGCAGATTCTATGAAATATCAAATATGAATTTTATCCTATTGCTTATGTCTGTCCTATAAAATACCGAGAAAATTAAAATTTTCTATAGAAGGCGGTCTTCTGGAGTTTAAGAAGTCGTAAGTGGTCTCTAATAGAAAACCTAAAGGAATGCCTACCATATAGAATAACAGGGGAACTTTTTGGAAGAACAAGGATTTCATTTTTGCAAAAAAAAAGTAAAAGGAGTGCTATAGAATGCGATTGTGGTCTTTTCTCCTCTGAAAGGACAATCCCAAAAAAGATCAAGTATACCATCATTCCAATATATAGAAGTCATATTCTATACATTTACAAATATTAAATATTTTCTTTTTTTTTCGATTGATATTTTATTGACTTCTAAAAAATATTCCTAAAAAATCGACACTTCAACAAATATTTTTTAAAAAAATCCGCGATTTTCATTCATTTTCTATTTGAAAACTAGTAAGGAAAGTAGTAAAGTCGGCTACTACGGCTATGACGTTGGCTACGACTTTGGGTATATACAAAATATGAATCCTAACAGACGTCGCATTTTAAAGGAGCACTAAAATGAAATTGGATCCATAAACATGTCATTCTGCAACCGATGCTAAATTTTTCATTTGGTCAGATATAGAAGCTATTTATAAATCTGAACCGATTTCAGGAAACTTAACACACATCATTGTAGATCTAATTCATTACTCTGTGTCAAATTTCGTCCAAACCGAAAGATATTAAGGGACTTTGGTGCACCATTTACATTAAATCGGACGAAAATATATATGGCTGATATATATAAATCTAAACCGATTTTATGAAACTTTGCACACATCATTCTAGACTTTATTTAGTACGCTGGGCCAAATTTCGTGCAAGGCGGAAGATTTTTAGGGACTTTGGTGCACCATTTAGCTTAAATCGGACGAAAACATATATGGGATCTATAAATAAATGAGCTGTACCAAATTTCATCCAAATCGGATTATAAATGCGACCTGTACTTTGTTTACAATTTAACATCAACAGACGGACGGACATGCATAAGTCGACTTAGAATGTGATTCTATGCATATTCTCAAAAGGAACCATGTGTCTATCTCGTTTCCTTTTGCCTGTTGCAAACATATGCACAAAGACATAATACGCTGTACCACAGTGTGGTGAAGGTCTATGCCTAAATCCTTTAAAAAGTTTACGCCTATGAAAAAATATGCTTTAAAAAAAAAACACGCTTTAATATTCCTTGAAAAACTATTCTTTAAAAAAATCCACGCCCTCATAGTCCTTGAAAAAATATGCTTTAAAAAATCCACGCCTTAATAGTCCTTTGCAAAAAAATATGCTTTAAAAAATGCACGCCTTAATAGTCCTTTGCAAAAATATGCTTTAAAAAATCCACGCCTTAATAATCCTTGAAAAAATATGCTTTAAAAAATCCACGCCTTAATAATCCTCGAAAAAATATGCTTTAAAAAATCCACGCCTTGATGATCCTTGAAAAAATATGCTTTAAAAAATCCACGCCTTGATGATCCTTGAAAAAATATGCTTTAAAAAATCCACGCCTTGATGATCCTTGAAAAAATATGCTTTAAAAAATCCACGCCTTAATAGTCCTTGAAAAACTATTCTTTAAAAAATCCACGCCTTAATAGTCCTTGAAAAACTATTCTTTAAAAAATCCACGCCTTAATAGTCCTTGAAAAATATTCTTTAGAAAATCCACGCCTTAATAATCCTTGAAAAAATATGCTTTAAAAAATCCACGCCTTAATAGTCCTTTGCAAAAAATATGATTTAAAAAATCCACGCCTTAATAGTCCTTTGCAAAAAATATGATTTAAAAAATCCACGCCTTAATAGTCCTTGAAAAACTATTCTTTAAAAAAATCCACGCCTAAATTGCCTTAATAATCCTTGAAAAAATCCACGCCCCCATAATCCTTGAAAAAATATGTTTTAAAAAATCTACGCCTTAATAATCCTTGAAAAAATATGCTTTAAAAACTCCACGCCTTAGATGGCCTTGAAAAAATATGCTTTAAAAAATCCACGCCTTGATGATCCTTGAAAAAATATGCTTTAAAAAATCCACGCCTTAATGATCCTTGAAAAAATATGCTTTAAAAAATCCACGCCTTAATAGTCCTTTGCAAAAATATGCTTTAAAAAATCCACGCCTTAATAATCCTCGAAAAAATATGCTTTAAAAAATCCACGCCTTGATGATCCTTGAAAAAATATGCTTTAAAAAATCCACGCCTTGATGATCCTTGAAAAAATATGCTTTAAAAAATCCACGCCTTGATGATCCTTGAAAAAATATGCTTTAAAAAATCCACGCCTTAATAGTCCTTGAAAAACTATTCTTTAAAAAATCCACGCCTTAATAGTCCTTGAAAAATATTCTTTAGAAAATCCACGCCTTAATAATCCTTGAAAAAATATGCTTTAAAAAATCCACGCCTTAATAGTCCTTTGCAAAAAATATGATTTAAAAAATCCACGCCTTAATAGTCCTTTGCAAAAAATATGCTTTAAAAAATCCACGCCTTAATAGTCCTTAAAAAACTATTCTTTAAAAAATCCACGCCTTAATAGTCCTTGAAAAACTATTCTTTAAAAAATCCACGCCTTAATAGTCCTTGAAAAACTATTCTTTAAAAAATCCACGCCTTCATAATCCTTGAAAAAATATGCTTCAAAAAATCCACGCCTTAATAATCCTTGAAAAAATCCACGCCCCCATAATCCTTGAAAAAATATGGTTTAAAAAATCCACGCCTTGATGATCCTTGAAAAAATATTCTTTAAAAAAATCCACGCCTTAATAGTCCTTGAAAAAAATATCCTTTAATAAAATCCATTAAGGTGTGGATTTTTTTAATAGTCCTTGAAAAACTATTCTTTAAAAAATCCACGCATTAATAGTCCTTGAAAAACTATTCTTTAAAAAATCCACGCATTAATAGTCCTTGGAAAACTATTCTTTAAAAAAATCCACGCCTTAATAGTCCTTGGTAAACTATTCTTTAAAAAAATCCACACCTTTATAGTCCTTGAAAAACTATTCTTTAAAAAAATCCACGCCTTAATAGTCCTTGAAAAAATATGCTTTAAAAAATTCACGCCTTAATAATCCTTAATGAAAAAATATGCTTTAAAAAACCTACGCGTTAATAGTCCTTGAAAAACTATTCTTTAAAAAAATCCACGCCTTAAAAGTCCTTGAAAAAATATGCTTTAAAAAAAATCCAATTTAAAAGTCCTTGAAAAAATATGCTTTAAAAAATCCACGCCTTAATAATCCTTGAAAAAATATGCTTTAAAAAATCCACGCCTTAATTATCCTTGAAAAAATAAGGTTAAAAAATCCACACCTTAAAAGTCCTTGAAAAAATATGCTTTAAGAAATCCACGCCTTAATAATCCTTGAAAAATATGCTTTAAAAAATTTACGCCTTAATAATCCTTGAAAAAATATGCTTTAAAAAATTTACGCCTTAATGGTCCTTGAAAAATGGCTGTCCTTGAAAAATATTCTTTAAGAAATCTTCGCCTATGGCTGTCCTTGAAAACATATTCTTTAAAAATCTGTTTTTGTAAAAAAATGTTCTTTAAAAAATCCACGCCTTAATAGTCCTTGAAAAAATATTCTTTAAAAAATACTCCTTAATAATCCTTTGCAAAAAATATTAAAAAAAACTGTAAAGGCATGAAAAAATATACCTTAGTCAATCCCTACATATTGTAGTCCTTGAGAAAGTATTCTTTTGTCAACCCTTACATATTGTAGTCCTTAAAAAAATTTTAGCAGTCCTTAAAAAATCGACTTATTTTACTCTTTGAGAAAACGTTTTTTTTTAATATCCAAGTTTTAAACATAAGACCTTAAAATTATCATTTACTTACCATTACAAATTTTTCCTGGAGACCCAAATAAAAACAACGAACTATATTTTTTTGGAGAGATTTTGAAATAAAAGTTTATTGAGTTCCATTTTTTTCTGGTTGTCTGTTTATAATTTAAAACACATTTATTAATTTTTGTTGTTGTTGGGGAGGGGATATTTTTCTTGTATTATAATAATAATTTATTTTTGATAAATTTTTATAATATTTTCCATTTTTTTTCTTTTTTATACTTATGAAATAATATAGATATTATTATTTTTGTTTTGCCATAATGTTTTTTTTTTTTTTGTTTAATTTTCATTTATTTTATTTTTTATTTTAATAATAATAATATGTTTTATTATAACAAATGCCGTTTGTTGTTGTGTAAATTATTATTATTTTATTGACATTTTCAATAAATGTAAATTGATTTATTTTATTTGGAATTTGTTGTTGTTTGTTTATTTTTTTGTAATTTTGTTATTATTCCTTGACATATTTTCTTTTTAATGTAATTTTGAATATTTATTTGTTTTTTTTTTGTTTCTTTTTAATATAATCTTAAATTTAAATATTTTGAATAATTTTGATTTTTGCTCATTTTTGTTTGTTTAAAAAATAATATTGGTTTTATAACTTAATAAAAACATTTAAGTTTCTTTTGTTTTAAATTTTTTATTTGCCAAAAATTGTTTTTGATTTGTTTGCCAATTACTTAATTTTATAAATGTAAAATATTTATTTATTTGTTTGATGTTGATTCAATAGCCAATTTTATTTTGAAACTTAAAACTAATTTTGATTTTGTGGCCCAAAAGAGAAAAAATCTCAATTGCAGCCATTTTGATTTTGCGCTCGAATTTTTGTTTATTTTAAATATATATTTTTTGAAAATTTTTTGAGATTTTTTTCTTAACAAAAAACATTTAATTTTGTAAATAAATTAAATTATTAATTATAATAATTTGTTTCCGAATAGAGAAATTATAATCAAATACAATCTTTTTTTTTGTTTTGATTTTCCTTATATACTAGGTTTGGATTAATCCAAAAATTTTGATTTTGTGCTCGTTTCCTTATATACTAAGTTTTGGGGGGAAATAAAATTTTCTCAAAATAAAATTTAAATTATTTGTTGAAAAATAAAAATACAGAAAATTTTGTATATATAATTTCAAACATTCCATTTAAAATCCAACAAAAGTCAAGGCTATAATTTTAGGTGTATATTGTGTTTTGGCAGTATTTCAAATACGGGGAAGTTTGTTTCTATATAATTTGAATTATTTAGCGATTTTTAAGGATTATATTGAATATGATTATCTATATATATATAAAAGAGCTTCGTGTTAAGTGAGTGAGTGACTGACTGACAGTTCATCGCCCAGACGAAACGACTGAAGCTAGCAGCTTGAAATTTTGGGTGTGGGTGTTTTGTTGGGGTGTAGGCGTGAGATAAGGCTGAGTTTTTGGAAATTCGAACTAAAAGGGTACGAAATGTACTAAAATGTACCATGTATGGTACCCTCTGTATTAGGCGAACACGAAGAACTAGAATTCTGAAATTTGGAATGTGGGTCACTGATGGAAAGTTAGAAAGCTGTACAAAAGGATTTTTGGAAATTCGACCTAAAAGTGTACTAAACATTACTAAATTTAGTACTAGTGGTATATATATTGAACATATATACTAGAATCATGAAATTTTATGTGGAATTCAGGTTGGGAAGTGGTATTGATGTATAGAAATGGTTTAAGAAATTCGTATTCGAATGTTGATACACCTAAGTCTGTTTTACACGGTAGATTGGTTCCAGAAGAAGCCGTGTAAAAAAACCGAGTAAAAAAAGACCTTGATCTTATACATAAAGGGAATTCCCCTAAATCAGTGCTACTCACATTTGCTTTGACCAGTAAAAATTGTTTGTATGCGCTAAAGGGGAATTCACTTAAATCTTTAAGCTAGTGTTCTCAAACTATCGATACTATCGATGGATTCAGACTTTTTTCTTTCATAAATACTTTTTTGTGATATGAACATACTTCGCAAAAATTAAATTTTACAAAAAAAAATTAAGTACATAAAATTAAAAATATTCAATTTTCAAACCGTGTTATGTCAAAACCGTGTACAAAAAGACCGTGCAAAAACAGACTTAGGTGTACATATAAAAAGCACAAAATGGTAACTAAATTTGGTACTATTTGCATTTAGTTGAGTGTAAAATGATGGAATTCCGAAAATATGTACAGGAATGAGGTGGTTTAAAAAAAAATCGTACTTATGTGTACGAAAAGTACTAAATGGTACTAAATTTGGTGCAAGTTGGATTTAGGTGAACAGATAGAGCTGTAGTCTTCAAATTGGGAATTAAAATGACTGTTGCAGTGTCGGATTGAGGTAGTTTAGGAAATTCGTACTTATTGGTACGAAAAGTACTATATGGTACTAAATATAGTACAATTTGGATTTTGCTTGAATGGATAGAGCGGAAACCCTCAAATTTGAAATTAAGGTTACTTTGGAAGATTGAGCTATAGAGACATATTTGAAAGTTCGTATGTATGTGTACGAAAAGTACTAAACGCACTAGATTTGGTTCACCCAAATCTAAGGTGGACGGAGATAGCTGGAAACCTAAAATTGGTTGGAATATAGAATTGAGATATGGAAGCATAGTACTTATATGTACTAAATGGTACTATATTTGGTACAATAGGTGAAAGGATGGAGCTGAAATCTTTAAATGTTATCTTAAGGGTATTATTGGAGTGATGACTGAGGTAGTTTTGGAAATTCGTACTTATGGGTACGAAAAGTACTAAATTTGGTACAATTTGGACTTTGGTGAACGGATAGAACTTGAATCCCGAACGTTGCAACTTAGTTTGGGAGTGTAGGAAAAGTACAGAATGGCACCAAATCTGTTACAATTTAGTGAACAGACAGAACTGAAATTCTTAAATTTGGAGTTATTGATTACTATTTGAAAGCAGGTTTGGAATATTGAGGTAGGTTTGAAATATGGGTACGAAAAGTACAGAATGGTACAATTTGGACTTTGGTGGAATTAAGATTACTGTTAGAGTGTAGGATTAATGTAGTTTTAGAATTTTTTAATTATTGGTATGAAAAGTACTAAATGGTACTAAATTTGGAACAATTTGGATTTGGTTGAATCCTTAGATTTGGGATTTAGATTACTTTGAAGTGTGGTATTAAACTATGGAGACAACTTTGGAAACTCGAATTAATGTGTACGAATAGTAAATAGAAATAAATATAAAATGCATTAAATTTTGATTGGAGTAACGGAGAGAGCTGGAAACGTAACATTTGGAATATGGGTCACTGACGGAGAGTTAGAAAGAAGTACCAAAGGGTTTTTGGTACTAACTAGTGGTGGTGATGGTATTGAGGTAGTCTTGAAAATGTGTACTTATGTGTTTGAAAAGTGCTAAATGGAACTTAACTATAATAGAAATTCTGATATATTTTTAATCTGTGTAATGGATATAGGAAAGAGATTTCGGAAAATAGTGATTATGTGTATGAAGAGTACTGAATGGTAATAAACATGATATTAGATGTAGGAATAGATGTGGAACTATATAGAACTATAGTACAACAAATTATACCATATTCACGATTCCAATATGACATATTATTATTATTTTTGTGTTCCCTTTTCACATACGAAGTAACGGGCACTTTGCTGGTATTGAATAAATGACATGTTAAATATGTTTAATATTTAAACTGTTTTTCAAAAAAAAAAAAAAAAATCCACGCTTTTTGCGGTAATTGAAAAAATATTCTTACAATATATTCTTTAAATCATCCACGATTTGTGTAGTCCCTGAAAAATTATCTTATGAAAAAAATCCAATCTTTTTTCTGGCCTTGAAAAATATTTTTTAAAAAATCCACACTTTTTGTAGTTTAAAAAATATATGTATTTAAAAATCCACGCTTTTTGTAGTCCTATAATTTGGAAAAATCTACGCATAGTCCATAAACATTTTTATTAGGAAATCTGCCCTTATGATAGGCTTTGAAACATATTCTTTATAAAAATCTAAGTCTAAGTCCTTGAAAAAGTTTGATTAGAAAAATGTTTATTGAAAAATATTCATAAAAATCTAAGTCTTGAATAATATTTAAATATATACCTGGGGAATACAGTCCTAATAATAATCTGTGGGTTGATGGATCTGAACAAAAAAAGTTTTTTAATACATTGAATGTTATTAGAAATAATCGGAAAACTTATCCAAAAATTTTTTCTTTGGAAAAAAATCCCTTAAAAATCGTCTTGAAAAATCCAGACCTGTGAATTTAATGCACTCATGTCATATTTTAATAATGCATGCAATTTACTTAGGGTTCGATATGAATTGTAATTACAATATCTACATGCACATTATGTATGTACGTATGTATGTACTCTAATGACATTTGTGCCGGGCATATGACAATTGTAATGCCCAACATCATTAAAATACACGTGGCAATGCAAATTTCAATTTTCTTTTTTGTTTTGTGTATGCCTGAATATGCATGCCGAATATCCTACGATTTTCACATGTTTCTCACAATCACCCATGACAACAATTATAATTATTTCTTATCATTATTAGTTTTTATTGTTCTTCTTCGGTGATATTCGATATTTTATTCCAATGGCTGATGACTAGAAATCACATTATTGCCTGCCAGCCAGCCAGCCAGCCGATTCGTGTTTGCATGCTGAGGGCAAATGTTTCAAAAATCCGAAAACCCCCCTCCGCTAATTTAGTGTTGGAACTAAAAGTCTTCTTCGTGGCCACCACCACAACCTTTTTGTGCTACTACTACTAACTTTATTCAATTGGCAAAAATCAAAACTAACAACAACTACGGTGGCAGCCGGAAAAACACCCTTAAGATGGGTGTTCGTTGACTCGATTTTTTTTTCTGGGTTATTCATGAAAATACGTTAACGACCTTTTCCTTTGCTGGGTTCAAATTCACATGACATCCATCGATGAGGATGAGGACGTCGTCGTTACTTTGCCTTGGAAAAATTGCAAATGGATGGAAATTTGAATTGATTTTTGTTTCTTTTTTGAGGGAATTTATGCCAATTTATAATGAATGTTGGCTGTATTTTTACCGTTTGCCAAACTAGAAATAATCTTCGAAAATTTTTATTGCCATTCACAAAAATATAGGGGTGGATGGATATGCCTGGCAATGATATTTGCATGTTTAAAAATTGTTCCTCAAAAAATCATTTGCAAAGGCAACAAACACAGCCTAACAATAGAACTGAAAACCCAACAAAAAGAAGTCGAAAACTACAACAAAACATTTTCCAATTTTTATTGGAAAATGTAACAATTTTGTGTGTGTTCAATGCATTTCTTCCCCCGGCATACGGATGGGTGTCACATTTAAATGCACCCCTATTTTCGTCAATCTAATTTCGTGGTTTTTGCACATTTATCGTTTTTTTGAAGAATATGCAAAATTAAATGGATGTCTTCGTATATGTGTATATGTGTGTGTTTGTGCTTGTGTCATGTGTCTGGATATGACAGTTTTTATAAATGTGATATGCAAATCCGTACCATTACAACATTAGCATAATGCCATTGTTATGTTCTGCGATGTCGGCTATTGATTTTCATCCAATAATTTTCTATGGACATTTACCGGGTTTTGTTTAATTGAATTTTTGCCATTGCCCCCCCTCCCTTCTCTTGGCCATGGAAAAACTCATGAAAAATTGCAATTATTTCTTTTGTTTGCAAAGGACAACAGAAGTTATTTTTTGCATATTTTAATTTATGACTATTGTTATAAAGTCAGGTTACGATTTTTATCGGCTATCATCTCAGGGGTTGTATTACTTGCGCCCAGATTTATATTGGAAAATTTATAAATTTGTCGATATAATTTTTATTTACATTGGGTAAACTCAAAAAAACTATAACCGAGTATTACAGCTGTATTACTCTTAAATACGCTTAATAGGAACTCGTTGTGATTTGTAGGTGCTATTTGACATATTTTTTGCTGTTCTGGAGAGATTTCTCGTAAAGTATTGATAAAAAAAATTAGAATTATGGTCGTTGGAAGGATGACATTTTGCAATAAAAAACCAGTAAGGAAAGTAGTAAAGTCGGACTGGGCCGACTATATGATACCCTTCACCACTTTGGGTATATTCAGCATATGTATTCAAAGTCGAAATTATATATCTATGTCTGAAACTTATCAGAGATTAATTTATATTAACTTCAGTACGTTGTGTGAATCGGCCTAGCTATGGATTGTTAGTACACAATTTACTTAAAATCGGACGGAAATATATATAGAGGTGTATGTAAATCTGAACCGATTTTCACGAAACTTTGCACACATCATTCTAGATTTAAATCAGTACGCTATCCCAAAATCGAAAGATATATGGGGACTTTGGTGCACTATTTAGATAATATCGGACGAAAATATATATGGGAGCTATATCTTAATCTGAACCGATTTTCACGAAACTTTGCACACGTCTTTCTAGACTTAATACAGTACGCTATGCCAAAATTCGTGCAAATCGAACGATTTTGAGGGACTTTGGTGCACCATTTACCTAAAATCGGGCGAAACTATATATGGGTGCTATATCTAAATCTGAACCAATTTTCACGAAATTTAGCACACATCATTTTAGACTTAATTCAGTACGCTATGCCAAAATTCGTGCAAATCGAAAGATTTTCAGGGACTTAGGTGCTCCATTTACCAAAAATCGGACGAAAATATATATGGGAGCTATATCTTAATCTGAACCAATTTTCACGAAATTTAGCACACATCATTTTAGACTTAATTCAGTACGCTCTCCCAAAATTCGTGCAAATCGAAAGATGTTGAGGGACTTTGGTGCACTATTTACCTAAATCTGAACCGATTTTCACGAAACTTAGCACACATCATTTTAGACTTAATTCAGTACGCTATCCCAAAATTCGTGCAAATCGAATGATTTTCAGGGACTAAAGTCCGTAAATCGGACAAAATTATATATGGGAGCTATATCTAAATCTGAACCGATTTTTCCCAATTTCAATAGGGTTCGTCCTTGGGCCAAATAAATGAGCTGTGCCAAATCGGATTATAAATGCGACCTCTACTTTGTTTACAATTTAACATCAACAGACGGACGGATAGAAGGACGGGCGGACATGCATAAATCGACTCAGAAAGTGAGTCTATGCTTATTCTCAAAAGGAACCACAGTATGGTGAAGGGTATAAATAGGTTGATGTTTTTTGTTTGGTGCATTCAGTTGTGAGTTACAGGTTGTTAAAAATGGAAGTGAACAAAGAGAAAATTCGGTACATTTTAGAGTTTTTCTTTGACAAAGGTCCAAAATGCAAGCAAAGCGGCTAAAATTGTGATTGGTGTTTATGGTTCCGATACTGTAACAGCCAGTGTTACAGCCATGACTCGCCAGAAATTTCGGGAGCTTGGTTGGGAAGATTTAATACATCCACCATACAGCCCGGATATGGCACCAAGCGATTATCATTTTTTTTTTGCATTGCAAAATTTCTTTAGTTATACAAAATTAGTATCTAGGGAGGATTGTGAAAATCGACTACTAGAGTTTTTGTTTCAAATAGAGAGCAGGCATTATGAAGTTACATTTAAAATGGAAACAAATCACACAACAAAACTGTGATAAAAATTGATTTCTTTTTCCCCAACAAAATATATTCGTCCAGAATGTCGTTTACCCTCGTATTGCAGTGGCAATAGCTTTCAAAATATCTAATATGAGGTATTCTTTCTAGGAGGAGTTTTTTGACTCATTGAAAACGTTTTCTTCTCTTAGGTCAGTTAAGATAAGAGTGGGCTTTAGATATTTAAAAATTTCCAGTGAAACAATTATTCCTTAATTTTTGTTCTGTGGACACATTTTAACATTCTCATGTTTTAAAGGCCTCTGAGGTTCACTAGAGGTTTTCTATGGAGAAACATTTCGTAAGGAGACCTTTATAAACACAAGACTGCTTTTATAAATAGAGGCAGACCCATTAGAGGTTTACAATTGAAGAATTATTCAAAAGTTATAAATCTACGAAAATATAAAAAGTATCCTAACAAGTTTCCTAAAATATCCTTCTATTCGAACAACCTTCTACAACCTTCAGGGACCTTCAAAAAATAATTTTTAGGTATGGAGAGATTTTGCATGGATATGTATATTTATCATATTTTGAGAGAACTTCACAAGATAGATATTTTGTCCTATATTTCCCCCATGAAAAAATAATGTTTCTATTTTCGAATCTGAATTCTATAAGAATGTTTTAACTTGCGAAGCTATTCTCTACGTGAAAGTCACGCATATATAGGGATCATATTAAGAATATCCTACAAGCAGAAGGTCGTCATGGTATTCCAAATGGAAACGTTCAAAAGAGCATAAACAAAAAGCGAATGTGAAGTTTTGTTTACAGCTTTCTTCGACTGCAAAGGCCTGTTGCATCATCGAATTTTGTCCCTAGATATTACGTCCATAAGGAATACTACCTTGAAGTAATTCACCAATCAAGGATTTTGCCGATGACCGTCGTTATAAGCAATTTCGACTGTATTTGAAATTTTTAACACATCATCGCTACAAGTGTAGCTCAATAGTCTGCTTCGTATTATTGTGATTAATTATTTAATTCATCAATTGCAATTTTTGTGTAACATAATCGGATACAACATATTTCGAATATTGTATTGTATCAGATTATTGAGGAACGTGTACATAGCAATTAATTTGCTGTCTTATTAATTTTTTAATTAATTTTTTGTTTCTTCTATTTTTAATACAGAATTGTGTCAAATCAATGAACTCTAACAGCACGCTTAGAACCTTGACCTTATTTCGGGACACATACACATGTGCCCTGAAGTCTTCAAGAGATTTAGTGACATAATTTATCATACATCATTAGACCATACAAATGCGGCTTCAGACCTGGCAAATCCACCATTGACCAGATCTTCACTCTGCGCCAAATCCTGGAAAAGACCCAGAAAAAACACATCGACACATACCACCTATTTGTCGACTATAAAGCCGCATTTGGCAGCCCCATCCGTTCAGAGGTGTTTAAAGCCATGTCTACGTTCGGCATTCCTGCAAAATTAATACGGCTATGCAGGATAATTTTAAGTGGCACAAGATCAGCAGTTAAAGTGGGAAAGGACCTATCGGAGCCCTTCAATACCGAACGAGGATTCAGACAAGGTGACAGTTTGTCGTGTGATCTTTTTAACATCCTACTGGAAAAGGTGATACGTGACGCAAAGGTGAACAGAAACGGTACTCTGTACACCAAACAACACATGTTACTCGCCTACGCCGATGACATCGATATAATGAGTCGAACATTGCGAGCGGCAACAGCCACCTTTGAACAAATTGAAAAGGAGTCTGTCAAAGTGGGTCTGGCAGTAAACGGCGAGAAGACCAAGCGGATGGTATCAACGCGCAAGACGTCCACTAGACTCGGACCAACTGTGGAACTTGAGAACTACAGCTTCGTGGTAGTTAAAGACTTTATATACCTTGGTACCGCCATAAATAAAACGAATGACATCAGTTTTGAAATTCGGAGAAGGATTGTGATGGCCAACAGATTATACTATGGTCTGAGCAAACAACTCAAAGGCAAAACCACCTCCCGCCAGACCAAACTCACACTTTACAAGACGCTGATACTACCCGTGCTACTATATATGGATCAGAAGCATGGGTACTTGCGCAAGCAGATGAGGCAGCTCTTGGGATGTTTGAAAGAAAAATTTTCCGAAAGATCTATGGGCCGATCTGTGTCTACGGTGAATAACGGCGTCGAATGAACCACGAGCTCTACAATTTGTACGCGGACATCGACATAGTCAGTCGTATTGAGCTGCAGCGACTACGGTGGCTAGGTCATGTTGTGCGAATGAATGAGAATGCCCCAGCTCAAAAGGGTGGTAAAAGGGGGAAGGCCACGAATTAGATGGAAAGACCAAGTAGTAAACAACATCTTGGAACGTGGTCTTCCAAATTGGTGGATTTGCGCACAATACCGACGCGCTTGGAAATCTTTTTTAAGCTCGGCTTATGGAACAACCGTTCTGTAACAAGCCAGCTAAGTAAGTAAAGTAAGTTCCATACATAAATATACATTCCAGAGCTTCTTATATGTGAAGAATCAATTTCAGAGGTCTTCTAGGCATATAATAGCTTATCAGGACTTATATTAGTATACTACCTTCTTGTAAAGGCTTTTTACTGTTACAAATTTTTATATAGAACTTATTCTATGTAAAACATTCTAAAGGCCTTTTTTCGGAAGAAAACCAAACCTATTGGACTTCAATTCTAAAGGTTATCTACCTATAGAAGACATTCGATTGGTTTTCTATGAGTAGTAGACCCTCTGTAGGTCTTCTTCAATTGATCTTCTGTAGAATGATGTCCTTCTATATGTTTTCTATGCTAAGTATACCTTCCAGAGACTTTCTATGGGAAGAATACCTTTTAGAGGTCTTCTATGAATATATGTGAATCTTATGTGGAACTTCTATTGGATGAAACCCGTCTAGAGGTCTTCTATGGTTGGAATACCTTCTAAACGCCACCTACCATTACAGATTTTTGTATATATTATTTTCAATTTAATATTGAATTTCTTCTATATAAGACATTCCATAGCCAGAAATTCGATTGTTGGCCTTTAATGGTTTTCAGTAAATATAAGGAGTCCTATAGGTATTTTATGAAATAGGCCTTCGGTTAGTCTTCCAACCCCTGTATGTCTTTTAGGCCTTCTTTAAGTCTTTTGGATAGAAGATTTTCTATGGGCCTTCTACTAATACCAATAATAAAAATTATTATTTTTTATATGATTAATTTTTGCAAACTATGTCAATGAACTTTAGTCATAGCACGCATAGACATTTGACAGACTCATTTTTGGCTGGCCTAAGGTCTTCCCATGACTGTCTGAGGTTTTTTTTTTTGGTTTGCATAATTTACCATGAAGTTATTAAATTACCTAACGCATTAACAATAAGCAGATACATAAGAAGGATAATAAGCAGTAATAATTGCCCAAGGATCTCAAATGATTAGACACGTGGACTTATGGATTTTTTCTGTGCAATGTATTTGTCAGGACATTTAAATTTTTTTATTAAGATTTTATCGAACACACACACTCAGACTGGAAGTCAACCCCTGTCCACTTTTGGTTACCCAAAAATAAAAAAAAAACTCAATGAGCGTTCATAATCGTTAGTAACCAAATCCTTTTTGAGGTAAAATGACCCTCCCCTGATTCGTTTTTTTTTTCTCTTTCATTGAAATGACCACTATCATGTATTATAGTTTCACAAAAAAAAGAATGATTTTATTTTTCATTAAAAAATGTGCAAATGTGCCATTATGAAAAACAGAAAATTTCCCCTAAATAGCCCCGACATTGATTTTTTAGACCAACATAGAAACAATATAAAAAAACCAAACAGCCTGCATTTGAGACTGCTTGTAACAGCTGGATCTGCATTGTTAATTGTATGCGAGTCCCTGTGTCCGCGTGTATGTGTGTGAATAAGTTTTGGGTGCATTTCCTTCTTTTTTTATTTGAATGAAAAATAGAAAATTTGAATAGAATCATTTGACCGTATTATGTTTTACTGCTGCTGTTGTTGTTGCTGCAGTTTTCCTGCAAACGCACACAAGTGCCAGTTATGGACATTAGCTGACTTTCCCTTCTTTTGCAGATGGACACAGTCACGTGTTGTGAATAGGTTGTTGTTAGGTTTTTTTTATAGTTTTCTATTATTTTATATAGGGGAGAGTTTTTTCCGCTGTGTGTTTCGAGTTTTCAATGCAGATGCATTTTTTATTTCTGTTCGTTTTTTAAATACCAGTGGATTTTGTTTTTCGTGTTGTTGCCACCATTTCTTTTGTTTGACACGCTTAGCTACTGCTGCTTAGCACTTATTGAGCTCAGCAGGATCGAGTGTAATGGCATATAAAGATTATTGACTAGTTTATTTGTTTTCAGTGCGATTTTTTGTTTTGTGAACAGTGAATAAAAAAATTTTAATACGGAAGTGATTACAATTTCATTGATTCTAAAGACATTATATTCTAATGTTAGAGGGTAGGAAAAACATTGGAAACTATTGATGAGGGCGTTGTTTTAGAATGGTTTACTATTTCCAGTAGGGATGTGGGGGGAGGTGAACAAAAGGACTTCTTCTTACTTTCCCCTATTGCAATGTCTAACAAATGCTAATTAGTGAGTATTTTTTTTTTGTGCAAAAAAAAAAAAAAAATAAAATAAAAATCATGAGACTTTATATTAAAAATATCCGCAGATATACATCAGGGAAAATTGGCGCCCAACGCTTGGATAAAATAATGAACAATTTTTAGAATTAGCATGTGTATTTTTTAGATAGAAGAAAATCAGTTATATAGAATCCTTGTAGATCCAAATGCTAGATGGATATTCTATAGTGATTCTGAATATGGATATGGTCGTTGAGTCTTCAATATAGCTTAGAAAAGGGGTTCTATCGGAAGAAAATCTTCTGGAGGTCTTCTATTATTATAAGACATTAAATATGCCTCCCAATAAAGGAAAACGTGCGATGTCATTTCTAGGGATAGATGCATTTTTAATAATATTACAATATACAATATTACGAATCCATATGTTGGTATTCTCTGGATAGAAACCCTTCTATAGATTTTCTATTCTATTATATACATTTATTTTTTGTATATCGACAGAGGACCTTCTATAAATTGTCTACAAATAGAAGATATATTTATATAGGTGTTTTATACATATAAGACATATTCTATAAATTAATTGATTGAAATAGCACTATCATCGATAGAAAAATTAGTTATTAATTATATAAATTCTTGATGCATATGATCTTAGAAGTACATTCCACCTAGAGATGTCCAACTAAGAGTGATTTTTAATGAAAAACTAAGTTAAAAATTATATAAATTTTTAGAGGTCATATACATGCAGATCCCCATATAAAAAGTCCTATATTCAGATAATAACGAAGACCTCCTATAGACACTTTAAATGTATTCTTTAGACAAAAAAATATCTAAAAACCAGTGAGCGGAGCAGTATAGTCGGACGGGGCCGACCATATGAAACCCTACACAATTTCCAGAAAATCTAACATTTATATTCTGATCTTGGCAATATTTCGCGATACTTGTTGACCGACTAGATGTCAAGAAATATTACTAATATTTAGTACAGATTCCCTTCACGGTGGGTTGTGTTGTAATGATCGGCTTTTAATTTTGGGCTATAAATCGACTCGAAAAGTTTTCGAAAATTAAGTTTTCGGTTTTATTTGATCATCAGTTTTATTTAATCATCACCGAAAATTATAGCCGTTGTAGATGACCATACCTAGATCTTCATGAATACAAATTTTGTAATTTTTTCACACAAAAGTCGGGGTCCATTTAACCCGCTAAATATTGACCGATCCTAATGAACACATGCATGCTTATTCTTTGGCCCGTCCCTATTCTCCATGTAAAATTTCGCGATGTTCGGGTCATAATTGCGGTCTCTGGAGCGACCAGAAAATCAGACAAAAATAAAGTTTTTGTTCATTTCATCCCCTAAATATTAAGCGTTCTTTACCAAAAACAATAGGGGTCTTCATTGGACAGAACACATCCTACATACAAAATTTCGTGAAGATTGGTCCATAACTGTGGCCTGTATCGTGCTTACATATTATAATGGACAGACGGACGGACGGACACACATGTCTAGATCGACTCAGCTAGTCGAGATATGACGATCGGTATACTTAAAGGTGGGTCTAGGACCAATTTTGGGGCTACACAAAGCTATAATACCCTGATAACATAGTTGTGTAGGGTATAACAAAAAACATCTACAAAATTCTAAAGAAGTCCTTCTGTATGTTTTTAACAGTTCGAATACTTTCAATTGTACGTCTATTTATGTGAGACTTTATATGTAGGTTTTCTATGGATTGAATATCACCTACCGGTATTCTATGATTCGGAGATCTTCTACTAAATAAATAGAAGAACATACTTTTTGAACATGGGATAAATATAGCAGATTTGAGGTTAAACTCAGGGTTAGGGTTCCAATAAACAAACATTCTTTTGGATAAATATAGGACTTGTGTTGATAGCCCTGTTTCGGTTTTAAACATCGAAGATTTAATTTTTTCTTAATTCGAATCTAATAATACTCAAAAATGCCCAATAAAAATTTAAAAATCTTTTGAAGATATAGTCGATTTATACTCTCAATAATTTTATTTTTCGATTTTCCTTTTTTTTAAAAAAACACTTCGTAATTTCTGTGGTCCCTTAAGTTCATTAAATAGAAGCTTCTACATAAAGATAGTCATCTTACAGGTTTTTTATTGTTCGAAGAAATTTTATATGACTTCTTTCTAAAGGTATTATACAGGGGTCTGACCTTCCCCAAATTTTCTCTAGATGAAAGATATACCTTCTAGAGGTTGTCTATGGTTAAACTGTGTTTTATAGGATTACCATGGATTGTGTATAGATAGATATAGGTATAGATAGATAGATAGATAGATATATGAAAGGACTTCTAAAACTTGAATACCAACTATCCATATAAGAAATCGAAATAATTATAGGACTGCTTTAGACAAATGTGGTTATATAGAGGGCTTCACATTGGGTGATGCTCTGCTATGGGAATTCTAAGCCTTTTACAAGTATTCTATAAAAACCATCTTCAGGTTTTCTATAGACAGATAGAGTCCCCATAATTACTCGTTATTCCAGATGACGGTCGTTATAGGCGGATAAATGTGAGACTTCTTTTGATAATATTTGATTTTTGAATCTTTAGAAAAAAAGGCCAAATTCTTTATAGGCCATCTAAAGCCCATCTGAAGTTAACATGTTATACATTATTTCTTGGGCTGCATCTTGTAATGCTACAATACCTTCAATAAATCTTTTAATTATACGCGTCCTTTTTTAAAATTACAGATATTGTATATGCATAATTAAAAAATAAATTTTCGCTTTTCAAAAAAAAAATAAATAAATTTTTTTCGTTTCTCCATACTTTTGTACAAAGTATTTATAAACGTTCGCTTATTTTGAATGTTAATAGCAATTGAAAGTGTCAACAGATTTTTCAATCGGAAAAAAATTCATTATCATAAATAACACATTACATACAAAATTAATTGAATATAAATCTTGTAAATCTAAATAATTGATTATTGTTTTCTTTTCATGAAAGGTTTCCCCTTTTTAACAACAAATTAAGTCATTTACAAAAAAAAATCCTCTACAAATTTCATGTCTTTAAAATCTAAGTTAATTGAAACAAATGTAATGATACACTTTAAGTTACACACACATACATGTATAACGACAGTCAATGACATTTTGTAAAAACGAAAAATATAACAAAAACAACTAATTGAAAAAAACTCATATTGTATCTAATTAAAATGTCATTTATTACAAGGAAACCCTACAACGTACAAACAAACAGAAAAAAACCCATACGCTCGACAAATGTGAATCACAGCATGAGACCTAAATTGGAAAGATCAATAAAAAATAATAAAAAAAGAAAAACGAAAAAAAAGATTACATTACATGAAATCGACGCGAACAAAAGTATTTAAAAAAAAGGCGTTAAACCAGCATCTCAAAAACCACACAACAACAGAAATAGAAAACAATGGAAAATAACACCACCCGTATCGATTGAAGGAGACGAGAATAAGAATCCCATATAGTTCATAAAAGATGAAGAGCACCAATGAAAACTCAATGGGAAGAATTATTTGCTAAGATAGATAGCCGGAACGAAATTTAAGACCAAGAAAGAAGCATCCCTGCTTGACGGGAATAAGATGATGGCAAAGGATAATAAAGGAAAAATTTCAAGACAATTGGGAAATTATTTAACTGTGAACGCAGAGGGATGGAATTCAAAGAAGATATGACAAAATGACCTATGAAAAAGTTTGTTTTATGAGGAATATAATGTAGGGGTGTTTTGTCATAACATATTTGTTCTGGTTCCCTACTCAAAAAGTGGTAAATGTTCTGTAACAGAGCAATTATTACTAAGATATTTGACATATCACGGTCCCGCCACATAACCGAGATTTTTTGGTTTTACGATATGCAGGTCCATATTTGAAATATCCATCCATAAAGGATATTTGAAGTAGTTCCCCTCGATTTTCGATATATTAAATTTTTCAAAAAGTTGTTTTACACGTTTTGCAAAAACGACCACGAAACTTCGGAACATTTTCTCTAGTTTACAAGTCTTCAAAACCAACTATGTATTTATGTCCGCTTGACTCTAGATATTTTGGTTCTGAAAAATGTTCCATAAATATCACTTTGCCTCTCTTTGCACTTGTTAAAATACAAATAATCCGCATAAATCCATATAAAAATAGGGTTTTTGTAATTGAGGCAGTTGAAATTGATACGAAGTCGGAAATATATTATGTTTGAGTCGGAGAAAAATTTCCAAAATGTCTCCAATATTTGGAGTAGTTCCTCTTGATTTTCGATATTGTCAATTTTTCAAAAAGTGGTTTTACAGGTTTTGCGATCGAAATAAATAACGTGAACCAATGAACATTTTCTCTAGTTTTCAAGTCTTCAAAATCAACTATGTATTTACGTCAATTTTTTCTATATTGAATTGATCGTATTAAAACCTAAACCAAAATATCAATGGTTGTTGGACGGTCAGTAATCGATAAAAATATGTTACAGTTTGAACTGGTAGTGTGTACCCGACATAAAGAATTACAGGATTTGTTCCGGTGGTTTTATTTATTCGAACGTAATCAACAGAAAATCTAAAAAAAATTGCCGATTTTATTTATTACAAAGAAATGTTTAGAAATTTATTAAACATTGAAACCGAGTGAATTAATAGATTGGGAGAAAATCCCCTTTTGAGTTGTTATCATGTTTCCGCCATAAATAGGTTTTATATGAAGCTCTGATGAACCAAAATTATTAATTGAAAATTATTGAACCCGATTAAGGAACCATTTGATCCGTTAAGTGAACGATTTTTTTCAAACTTTTTATCAAAAACGGTTACGATGGAACCCTAAATTTCTAGAAGTCGTAAGGACAGTAATATCCCAAAACAACCTAAAAATTTTGTTTTTTTATGTCCTTTCATAAATATTTACAGTATCGTTTTGCTCTGTACTAGAAGCTACAAAAAGCTTCAACTTATCGAAATCTGTTACGATTTGTCCTTTATAAATTTGAAAACGAATGACATCTGTTTTGAAATTCGGAGAAGGATTGTGATGGCCAACAGATGCTACTACGGTCTGAGCAAACAACTCAAAAGCAAGGCCACCTCCCGCCAGACCAAACTCACACTTTACAAGACGCTGATACTACCCGTGCTATTATATGGATCAGAAGCATGGGCTGCAGCGACTATGGTGGCTAGGCAAGCAGATGAAGATGCAGCTCAAAAGGCATATAAAAATGAGCCTACTGATGGTTCACGTAGAGGGGGAGGCCACGAATTAGATGGAAAGAGAAAACAACGTGGTCTTCCAAATTGGAGGAGATACGCACAAGACCGACGCGCTTCAAAAACTTTTTAGGTTCGGCATATGGAACAACCGTTCTGTAACAAGCCAGCTAAGTAAGTAAGTAAATTTGAAAAATCTTAGCATATTTTGGGTGAAGTCTGAAGTCCACACAAAATTCTGCAGACAATTCCTAATATGCTTCTCCATTTCCAAATTTTGGATTTTTACAGTAGATAACGATTTCAACTTTAAATCAAATACATAAATAAAAATGAAAATAACAAAAATTATTTAATTTTTCTTTTTTTTAATAAACAAATAATATTTTATTAATTATAATTGATATAATACAGCATTTTATTTTACAAACTAAAAATAATAATTAAATTATGTGATAAACTTAAATTATAATACATATATAATTGAAAACAATATTTTGTAATTTTAGCAAAGAAATAATTTAAAACAATAGAGAAATATTGACTCTATATGATATATTACAAATAAAAAAAAAACATACAGATTATTATGATTTTAAATAATTATTATAAAAAAATAAAATCAAAATTAAATCATACTATGGAAATAATATTTATTTTGCAGCGTGGCAATTACTATTAAAGGCACGCAGCATATAATATTGTTTTTCTTTTTATAAATTGTAGTTTTAAATAGTAATTGCCTTGGTTTAGAAAAAATCTCAAGGATTTTATTTAATCTGTGTTTAATGATTTCCATCCATCCCAATAGAAACTAATAATCAATGTTTTAGAAAGAAATACAACCCTGGTCAATAGAACTCATGTGTATGTCATTTAAAAATGCTGCCAAGTTCACAACAGCTAAACAGCTGTTTTTGTTGTTTTTAGTTTTACTTAAGAAATAATTTTGATTTTGTGCCAATATTTTTGTTTGTTTGGTCCATGTAAATTGTATAGGGATTTTGAACTACCCCATATTTCACATGTAACTATTTAAAAATATGTATATACACGCTTAGCATGTAAAAATAATTTTAATTTTTTTTTTTTTGTTTAAACTTAGAAACTAATTAAATTATTGATGTTGACTAGATGGTTGTTGAAATATTGAATTCTTTGGTAATTATTTTGACTAGTATTGGTATTTTTTTAAATGGAATGTTTAAATCTAATTAGGGAATAATAAAAATATAATATAACATAAAAATTTAGTTTTGGTTTATAGAATAAAAAAAAATTAAAATATAAATGTATTATTTTGTTAATTTTTTTAAAATTAAATTTCGTTTTACTTCCTTTTTTGGGGGTTTGAGGTAGATTTCGTTTTTCAATAATAATATATTTTTTGTAATATATATAGTTTTTAATTTTTTTTTATCTTTTTTCCTTATTTGTTTCTGTAGTCTAGTGTAACTTTGTGTTTTTCGTTTTTAAATTATTTTTTTTTAACTACAGAAGTTGTACTTTTGCCCTGAGAAAAGTTCATAATATTATCCGTTCTTTTTTTATGAAGTTTGGATATTCCTGATGTTCTTAAATTTTCTACGTCTGTCCCATCCAAGTTTTGTTTCTTTGGATATACATATATACACAAATGTGTATATATTTGTGTGTGTGTGTTTCTTTTTTGGTATGTTTCTATATACAAAGTGTATATTACACTTTTGGCCTATATATTTTCTATAGTTAAAGGATTATTATTTTAATAATAAATTCTGGACTTGGTTTTTTTTGTTAGTTTGTCTTGATTTTGTCTTCAGTTATTTTTGAGCAAAGCAGTTTTGTCTTTTAGTAAGGGGGTGGGGTAGCTATATATATAATATATATGTATGTATGTTATATATTATTATATATTTATATGTATGTATATAAACTGACTTTTGTAGTGCTGTCAATTAAATTCATGTTTATAAACCCTGCTATGTATGTTTTTTTACTAATGTCTCTTATTTTGCAGCTATTATATAGTGGGGGTACTTGGTATAACTGATATTTTGTCTTCTTTGTTAAGTTACGTATGTATGTGTTTTATCGATTTATTTTTCTCCTAACATAAACTATATATTTATCCTGTATTTTGATTTTGTTTTGAATTTAAATAGAAAACGTTTACGAAAGTAAACAAAATATATTATTCATATAAAAAAACTAGGAACTTTTCTAAGCATTTTAAGAAAAATCATAAACTTATAAAAAAAATTTCAAACTATTAAATTCTTTAGGTTCCGTTTACACAAATCGATTAATTATTCAAGTCATATCAACTATGTTGCATTGAACGATTCCCCCAAAGGGAGCTAATGAACTAGTTCAGTTTATCAGCTGACACACTTCCAAGGTTGCATTTGAGATAAATCTTGTGTCAGCATACCAAGGCCACTTGTTTTGTTATTATTTTTGTGTTGGGTGACTTTTTATTAATAATTGCCGTGTTTTAATAATTTTCCCATTTATTTTTTTTTTGGGTTTTTAATTTCTTTTTTGAGAACTTTCAGTCTTTTTAATTTTAGCTATTTTGTTTTTGTAGGTGTATATTGTATATGTAAAAACAGAACGAAAAAAAATATTTCAAAGTGGCCTTGCTGCAAAGGAACCTTTTTTGTTTCAAAACGATGTCCAAAGATAAATCAAATCCAAAATGAAAAACCACAACTAAAAATTTTTCCTGCTATTTAAACGGGTGTCAAATTAAATGATAATTTCAGGGGTCCCGATAAACGTTCTGTAACCGGTAAATAAATTATTGCGGGCACAAACCTGTTATCCGCTGCCTCCTCAATGATGAAGGCCTGCATGTGTGGCCCATTTGCCAATGACATGTCACGCGGCACCGCATAGGAAGCTGTCTTGCCAAATTGTTCAGCCATTTCTTGTAGTTGTTGCTGCTGTTGATATTGTGACATATGAAATACCGGAGAACATGCCACAGAACGCCTACCACGACTATCATTCTCTAATGAATGGTCTTGTTGTGTCACTGGAGAGCTAGGAATTTCCTTCAAACTACTATCGCGAGATGGAGATGGTGTACGCATTGACAGATTTGTTGGTTGCTGTATCTCCATTTCATCTTTGTTACTCTTTTCATTTTCCTCCCCACATTGTTCACCTTCGTTGGATCTTATTGGCACCATGCCTTCTTTATCTTCCCCACCGACTTCACGTTCCTGATCCTCAGCACCACCAGCATTCATTATGGAATGGGTTCTCTCGTGTATGAATAGGAAAGCATAATACGGTGTTGTGAAGGAACACAACGAACACTGATATTCCTTGGGTCTGGGTGGTGATGCCACATTCCGCTCCATTTTGTAGGGAATTTGTGGTTTCGCCATCTGTTGCTGCTGTTGTTGCTGCTGCAACAATTGCTGGGCATTCAAATTCTGCAATGCCTGAGCCAATTGTGCCGGCGATGGTACATTCGGATGCGTGTTGGGTGTACCGGCATTGGAACTGGAACCAGCTGAGCTTGAGCCATTCGGTATCTTCAATGTGGGACTGGAAGATTTACTAAAACTACCATACTGTTGTTCCAGTTCACGCAATTTTTCCATGCCACTGGCTCCATGATCATTGAGCAAATGTGAACGCAACCATTTGGGACTGCGGAATCGTTTACTGCACAACGGACAGTTATCGCTGTAGCTGGAGGTTTCTGGTTTCACATCTGAACCATTGCTGCCGAAGGGGCTCATATTGAGATTTCTATCGGGTTCTCCAGCTCCGACTGGTGTGGCCTCGGTGTTTACTCCATTTTGACGAGGTTGTGGCAACGGTGCACCATCATCAATTATGCCATGGGTATTGTGTTTGTGTACCCGAAGGAAATATTTACTACACAATTCCTTGTTGCAGATATTGCACACTACTCCACCGATTTGGGCGCCATTTTCAATTTCAATGCCATGCATACGTTGCATGTGGGTCTTCATGAAATATTTGTTGCACAACTCTTTGTTGCAGATCTCACAATAGCTGCTGGTGGGTGTCAGTGTGTATGGGGGTCGAGTACCGCCAGCGGCAGCCAATGCTGCTGAACTGTTAACCGGTCTGTCGGGTGTCACAAAACCCTCACGCATTGGACTACCTTTGCCATTGCCCAGTAGATGAACTTCGGTGATATGTTTTTGAAATTCTGGCAAATTGGAAAATTCCCGATCACAGGGGGTACAACGTAATTCTCCACTCAGTGCACCCATTCCAGCTGCCATGAGGGGTGGCATTAAGGATCCTGGGGAGCCACCTGGTGGTGATTGTTTCATCATGGCCTGTTGTTGCTGCAACAGAAATTGTGGAGGAAATGTGGGCAATGCTGGCATACCGTCCATGCCGGCTCCAGCTCCATGCTCGGACATTATATGGGCCTGCAGGGCATATTGATTTTCCATTTCACGTCCACACAAATGACAGGCCACTGGCCTCTTACCATTCAAATCGTTTAGCTGTTGAATCATGGATTGTAATTTTTGTAGATTTTGTAAGCCCATAACGGTTTCGGGACTGGCGGTTTGTGGCTTTTGGGGTTCTGGAGTTGAGGGTACACTTAAATTCTGATTATTTTGATTATTCTCCTCATTGCGGCTCTCCAGGTTTTCGTCTTCCACAGTGGTGTCCATGACTGTGGGTGTGTCACCACTACCCTCCACATCATTGTCGGGTTTCTCGAGTTTGATACGTTTGCTGGGCTGTTGCTGTTCCACATCTTCGCTGTTGCCAACCGGTGAAATCATGCGCTGAGTTGCCATCATTAAATTCACAGCTGGCATGTTCATGAACGGCCAATTGCCAGGAATTTTGGGGAGGTTTTCATTTTCCTCTGGTGGTATAAAGATACCATGACGCTTCCATTTGTGGGTGCGTAGGAAATATTTGTTGCAATACTCCTTGCAACATAGCTCACAGAATGCCTCTGGGTTCATGACACCCAAACGCTTCAGTTTGTCATGGGCAAAATTGGCATCGCGGGCCTGCTGTTGGGATTGAGGTGACAGTTTTCGGGGTTGTGGCGTGAATGATATCTCTTCCTGCTCCAAACCGAAATCTTGCCTAAAACCATCGGGCATTTGGAAGTTTTTGGTGGCATTCAAGATGTCATTGGAACTGGAACTGCTGGCTGTTTCTGTGATATTAGTGGGACTGTTACGTTGTGGTGCGGCGGTAGCATTGGCACTGGCATTTTGTTCATGTACCTTGGAACGATGACGACGCATGGCAAAAATGTTGGTAAAACGTTTTGAGCAAATATCGCAATAAACCGTGGAGGCAGCCGTCGATTGGTTGTTACCACTGTTATTGGCCTTGTCGTCCTTTTCCTTGCGTGTGGTCTCACTCAAGTTCTTAGCTTGGGAAAGTTGTTGCTGCTGTTGTTGTTGCTGCTGCTGAGCGGCCAATTCCATTTGCATTTGATGTTGTTGCTGCATTTGCTGCTGCTGTTGTTGCATTTGTAATTGAAACATTTGATTCATGGCATTTAGGGTACTGTTTTGTGGACCACCTGGACCACCGGTTCCGGTATCTCCACCCACCGGATCATAGATGCCATGTTTATTGGCCTTGTGAGTTTTGAGGAAATATTTATTACAAAATTCTTTGTTGCATAGCTCACAAAATGCCTCAGGATTGAAGATTCTCATTGGTGGCCGTTGAAGGCCATCAACTCCAGGAAAACCGGGAACTGCCAAGAGAGGCAAATAACCACCGGCTTGGAGAGCAGCGGCTGCTGCTGCTTCAGGAGGGAATGGAAAACCCAATGGTGGTATTTGTGGTTGTCTTAGCCAAGGTTGTTGTTGCTGCTGTGGGTGTTGTTGTTCCTTTTGGCCATTGTTGGCCACATCTGCCATTAATTGTTGTTGTTGATTATCCAAAGGACTGTCATTGTCGGGCCTTTCCATTTTCACCTTTACCGATGCCAAAATATCCATGGGTGACATGTTGGCCGTATCGGTTGCTTCACTGCCATTATGTTCCTGCAGCATGTGCAGGCTCAGCTTAAATTCATTTTCAAAATTCTCTCCACATTCTTTGCAAAATGTATGATATGGATTCTGCGAGTAGTTGACATTGTCGTTATCCAATGACATGGAATTTGGTGGTTGTTGCCGATTGGCTTCTTCTCCTTCCTGCTCCGAACTTGATATGTTTTCATGTTGCTTCTGCTGTTGCAACATTTCAAATGTCTCTTTGAGATGTTCCATTGATTTGGGTAAAAACATTTTCGACAATTTATCCTCATAATCTTGATCCGAACCACCAAGCGGTGAGGTTTGTTCTCGCTTGATTTCCGGCAACAATTTATCATTTTCCAAATTACTGCCGGCTTTGTCCTCGTCCATACGTGTGGGATTGTGTTGTTTACGTCTCTTTTTGGCAGCATCGTTGAGAGCTTCCAAAAATTGCATTTGCATGGCAGCATTGGCCGCAGCTGCAACGGCAGCCATGGCGGCACCATTGTCAGGACCATTGGTCGTTGAGGCATCCGTTTCGCTGTTATAACTGGAAGAACTAATGTGGTGTGGTGGTGGTGGTGATGTTGTTGTTGCTCCTGATGATGACGATGAAATATGTTTATCCTTAAAAACATCGGCAATGGTACGTTTCGTTTTACTGCTACCGCTGCTGCTCACATTTGGCGATGAATTCGTTTCACAGGTGTTTGTCATGGTGTTGTTCGTTTGATTTGATGATGGCGACAAATTCGAAGATACCGTTAAGGATGATGAAACTGTTACAGCTGATACTGCTGTTGTTGTTGTGTTGGCGGTGTTGTTATTGTGTTGATTGTTTTTGTTGGTGTGTGCTGTTGTTGTTGTATTGGCATTTGTTGATGATGTGTTCGATACATCGGACAGAGCTGTATCTTCACTGCTTAAATCGGGCGGTGGGGTTGCGTATATAGAAGCGGCCATTTTTGGTATTACTGTAAGTTTTGTGAAAGGGAAGAGAGAGAAAATAGTTAGGAAATTAGTATTGTCTGTGAAATGGGCGAAATAAATTTGTATTTAAATTTATTTTGAAAATGTTCTTAATAGGGCTGTGTGGGATATTGTGTCTCATGTTTTGTATTGGGGGCTTACATGCCAAGTCATGCATTTAAGTAATGGTAAATAATATGTTGGTATTAAAAAATAATTATTATAACAATCCTAAATATTTTAGTAATAATAATAAAAATGATGATAGGAATAAAAAAGATGATAAAAATATTTTTTATAACAATTAATTTTTTTTATAATTTTTATATTTTATTTTATAAACTATTAATATTTGTTGAAATAAAATTATCAAAAATTGAAGATATTCTGCTGTGGCAATTTATACTATGTTGTGACTTTTCCCAAAACCCTATTCTTTATTAATTAGAATTTTATTTTAAAATATAAATTTTAATAAAAAAATAAAAAAAAAACTGATATTAACATTTATTGAATTTATCGATAACTCCCACATTCTGGCCAAAGCTTCCCTTGTTTTTTTTTTACTAATTTATTATTCGATTTTTTTCAGCTTACATATTTGTACAGGCATTGGCTGTTAACATTAATGAAATATTTCATCAAAATGTTTTCCCTTTTACCATATTTAAGCATTCAACTGGAAACGACCACAGTAAGCCAAGCTAATGGAGCAATATTCAGCAAAAAGGGGGATAAAATAAATAAATTGCTGAGTGAGAGGGAAGAGATATGAACAATTTAATAAAAATGTTTAATTAAAATATTTTCCAATATTGAGATTTTTTGCGCATGACTAATTTATTTTGTGTTACTTTTTTTTTGCCTCATAATTTTTTGTGTGTTACTTTTTTCCGTCTTCTACATTCTACTTGACTCGGTGTGGATGTATGTAATGTACGTTTGTTTTTTTTTTTGTATATATATGTATTGGTATATATATTTCATTATTAAAGTTTTTATAATAAGCTTTTCCAAACACCAACAGACTGGCACTTATATGCTACCCCCCAAACCCCTCGCCCACCACATACACCCACAACAAAATAAAATATCACAAAATATTCCCTTTCACAATCCCCCTCTCCCCCAAAACCAGCCATCCTCAATTTTAATCATAATCCGAACACAAGCATACATAGCAATATAAAACAACTTTTTTTTGGCTTGTGCCCGTGAAGTGGTAGGGGGTAAAGGGGGTTGGAGGTGTCTTTCCTTTTTTGCCTGGTAACACTTTTACAACCTTAATTCATATTGTAATGGTATGAAAGTAAATTTCAGTGTATGTCGGCGTCTATGTGTGTGTACATATTATTTGAGGCAATGAAAGGCTATAGCTAAAAAGAAAAAACAAACTGGAGCTGGAGGCTAACTTAAGAAAAAAACATCAACGAATTGAAATTTTTCCAAGCAAACAATAAGTATTTTTGTTACTTTATATATAAATCTACTACTTTGTTTCCCTTCCCCTGTCCTCTCTCCCCACAATCTATTGCCATGAAAACTACACACATATCCCTTTACACGTGCAACTCTATATGTACTTATGTGTGTGTGTGTGTGTCCCTCATCCACATCCATCCATCCATCCTGTCAGTGTACAACAACACCAACAACATCCTTGCATACCCCACAAAATTTATTTTATTTTGGTTTAGTGTTGTTGTTGTTGCTGTTTTATTTTATTTTTTTTCATTTTTGTGCAAATTTTCTTTGAAAAGAAATTTTCCATTATACATAATTTTTCGGGGTTTTCCTTCGTTTTTGGCATGCCTCACCCTTATTTGTAGAGTAATAATGTTAGCAAAATGGCAAGGGGTTTGGGAGCACACCACAAGAAGAAATATGAGCAGAAAATTGTAAGAAAGCAAAAATATAAAAATTAAAGACAGAGAAAAAAAAAGAAAATAACAAGCGGCCTAGCTGGCACACTCACACGCACACACAGACACAATCAAATAGGCAGTGTGACTGCCAAGCAATATTCACGCCCCCACCATCATGGCAATAAGAAACTCAAACATAAAAACACACACACGGACACATTTACCACACAACTACGGGAAACATGCATACAGGATTCTGAGGCTGGCTGGCAGGCAACAGAAAATAAATGAAATAAAATAACAACAACAAAAAATGGGAATTTTTATACAAAGTCATCCGATTTAAGAAATACCAAATTGAGAATGTTATAGACTTTATCGTCCTTGCTGCGACTATGACTACGGCTGCTGTTGTTATTGTGAACGACCAAACACACACACACATGTCAATTCTCTGGTACACCGCACACACTCTTTCACAGAGTATCACAAAGTATGTTGTAAACTTCCTATCTTCCATACTGCTCCCATCCTTTACAAGGTTGGGTTTTCCCTACTCATTCACAACTGTTGGAGTCCAGTGTTTGTTTTTTTTCTTCTTTTCGTTTTTCATTTTGTCTTTATATCCCCCCGCCTTACTTCTCACATTCCCCTCCTTGAAAGACATGTCCTGTTGTTATTCCTTGAACACTCGATGTGTTCTCGGTGTGGGCTTCTTTGGCTGTGAGTTTGATGTCTTTTATAAAAACTTATAAATTTTTTCGGTCGGCCACCCTCAGCCTCCTTCTTGCTTTTCATTCTTTACCCCCTTATCTGTGTAGATGTGTGTATGTATGGGTTTGTTTGTGACTTTCATGACTTTGCTTGAAAAAAAATTCATTCTTAAGAAACTTTTGAGTCGAAGAAAGAAAAAAAAAACTACACTGCACATGTCCTGGTGGACAGTGGGTCTGGGAAGTAATAAAAATTGTTTGTTCAATCCTTTACAAAGATATTTAATGATGTTAATGTATATATGCAACTTTTATATTATATTTTTATATTTGAAATTAAAATATAAAATGTTTAATAATTTATATTGAATAAATGTATATAACAAATATTATGATATATATTTGTATATAATATATAAAAAAATTAAAATATATTTTATATTAAAATAATAAAAAATAAAAAAATATTGAAAGTTTTTTTTCAAATAAAAAAAAAAAATAATAAAAAAATAATTGTAATTTAAAATTAATTTTAATAACAATAATAAAAAACAATTGTAATTAAAATATAATTTGTAATTAAAATAAAAAAATTAAAATTAAAATAAATTTTTAATTAAAAAAAAATTAAAATAATTGATATATATTTGTATATAATAAAAAAAATCAAATATAAAATGTTTAATCATAATAATAAAATATTGAATAAATGTATATAAAAATATAGTAATTAATATATATTTGTATATAATATATTAAAATTAATTTATTTTTCAAATGCATTTTACATTAAAAAATAAAAATATATTTGTATATAATATAAGGTTTTTTTTCATTAAAAAATAAAAAAATAATAATAAAAAAAATAATAAAAAATTAATTGTAATTTAAAATTAATTTTAATTACAATAATAAAAAACAATTGTAATTAAAATATAATTTGTAATTAAAATAAAATTAAAATTAAAATAAAATTAAAATAATTTATTTGTACATTAAAAAAAAATAAAATATAAAATTTTTAATAATTTATATTGAATAAATGTATATAAAAATATTATGATATATATTTGTATATAATATATTATTGGTATTAAAATGCATTTTACATTAAAATATACAAAAATAAAAAATTATTGAAAGGTTTTTCTCAAATAAAAAAAATACTAAAAAATTAATTGTAATTTAAAATTAATTTTAATTACAATAATAAAAAACAATTGCAATTAAAGTATAATTTATAATTAAAATAAAATTAATTTAAAATTTAAAAATTAAATTAAAATAATTTATTTTTACATTTAATCGACATTTGAAAAAAAATGTTTTTTTAGATAAGTTTTTTTTTACTTGAAAATTTATTTTAATATGAAATTATTGTTTATTTTAATAGAAAATATTTTTAATTTTTATTATAATATTGTCGTTTTTTTTCTTTTATTAAAACTATATTCTTTATTTGAAAAAAGTGCTTCAAAATACATTTTTTGAAAGAAATAATTTTTTAGTAAAAACTGTATGTAATAAATATTAAATTTATATACAAACATATGTTATAAAAAAATTGTGAATTTTTTATGACATTTATTTTAAATTTTAATATATTTTTGTGAAGGAATATATTAAAATTTTTTAAAAAAAATGTCATAAAAAATTCACAATTTTTTAATAGCTTTTAATTTAAATATTAATATAATAAATATTAAAATTTTAATATATTTTTGTAAAGGAATATATTAAAATTAAAAAAAAATGTCATAAAATATTAAAAAAATGTTTAATAATATATATTTATATCTAAATATAATATATTATTTAATTTAAATTAAAAAGCTATTTATTTAATTTATATTAAATAATATATTAAATTTATATATAAATATATATTTTTGTGAAGGAATATATTTTATTTTAAAATGTTGTTAAATATATATACATATATATATATATATATAGCCTTTTAATTTAAATTAAAAAAAATATTTGAAGTATATTTTTTATATAATAAAGTTAAATATTCTTTAAAAATTTTGAAAAATATTTAATAAAAATAAAAAATAATTAATAATAAGAAAACTTTTAATGTAAATTCAGCTTTATAATTAAATTTTTAATAGATTATTTTTTATAAAATTAATTATTTTTTATAATATGTATTAATTATTTATTTATTAATTTTTAATTAATTATTAATTCAATGTTTTAGTATTTAAAAAATCTGATATGAAACCATTCTTTAATTTTTTAATAATTTCCTTAATTTCCTAAATTTTATAAAATCACTGTTTCCGGCATATCAGCAGTCTGCACTGTGCCATTTTCTCAATTATCCTTACATATACACAGTTATATATATTTCCCCACCCAAGAAGCTGAGTTGAAAAATGGAAGTCAAAACAAAAATTCAAGCAAAAAAGAAAAAACTTTGCAGCTGAAAATTAAAAACACCCTAACATGGATACTCCGCCAGCCTGCCACCCACATATCACCCCCCGCCCCCCACGCACACACAAACAATTCAAATGGCATAAATGAAGCCAAGATTTTGTTCTTTCTTGCTGTTGATGAGGACGAGACGTAAACAAAAATATGCCAACGAAGGATAAAATGTGAGAAGAAAGAGAGAGAGAATAACCGCTATAAGGCTCACTCCTCTTATTTTCAACCAAAAAAAATAAAATTCGTGGGGAGATTTGAGGCAAATTTTATATCGAAAATACAAAAAAAAAAAAAAAATAATATCTTAAACTACTTTTTCTGCAAGCAGTGAGGGTGAATAAGGAAGGGTAAGACATAAATTAAGTTTTCTCTGGTTGAAACTCATGCTTGTTTAGTTGCAGAACTACAACAACTAATTTTCTGGCATTACTATTCTTTTCCATAAAGTCTGAACACAAAAATTGTTGTTGTTATTTTCTTTTGCATGGTTTTCTTATTTAGTTTCAGTGGTAAAGTTGGAAAGTCTATTTTGTGCAGGTTTATATCTATGATGATGTAGTTTTTGTTCTTCTAAATTTATGGTATTAGGAATAGGTATAGCACACATACATACATACACATTTCATTATAATTAATAGATATTAATTTTTGGAAATATATTAGATTTTTATATAAATATATCTTGTTTTTTTTTTTTTGAAAATCGTAATCTAATTCGATTCTGATTGTCTCACTTATTTCTTAGGATTCTTAGGGCTATGTCTGATAGAAATTGCCTCTTAAGAAAAAAATTATTAATTGATTTATTTTTCCACAACATTTTATATTTTCGTAGATTCGTTTCTATGAAAGCAAAATTGATTAGGAACATTTTTTGAAATCAATACCAAAGTCTGAACACCCTTACTATTTTTTTCTTAGTTCGTGTTTTGTTGTGGATAATAATGATAAATCATGTGACACGTGTCGGCAGTAATGACCAACTGAAGAGTAGAACGCCTCAATGATAACAGCCATGAAATTTATTATCGTATGGATTACAAATTGTATAGTTTTTCAATTTACATTGTGGAGTTATTCAAATAGATAAAGACTTTGTTATAATAATATATTAAGGATCTTATATACATTCGATATTGTTTACAACAAGAAAAAAAGGTAAACCCTTTATTACACCCTACACAACTATGTTGTCAGGGTATTATAGCTTTGTGCAGCCCCAAAAGTTTGTAACGCCGCCAAATATTGGTCCTAGACCCACCTTTAAGTATACCGATCGTCATATCTCGACTAGCTGAGTCGATCTAGACATGTGTATCCGTCCGTCTGTCCATTATAATTTCTAAACACGATACAGGCTACAGTTATTGACCAATCTCCACGAAATTTTGTATTTAGGACGGGTTCTGGCCAATGAAGACCCCTATTGTTTTTGGTAAAGATCGGATTATATTTAGGGGATGAAATGGACCAAATACTTAATTTTTGTCCGTTTTTCTGGTCGTTCCAGAGGCTACAATTATGGCCCGAACGTCGTGAAATTTTACATTGAGAAAGGGATCGGGCTAAAGAATAAGCATGACTGTTTTGATAATGATAGGTCAATATTTAGCGGGTCAAATGGATCCTGATTTTTTTGTGAAAAAATACAAAATTTGTATTCTATGGCGTATATATTTAATCCTGATGGACATAGACCCGAGAAGTTATCAAAGTTATCCAAGATCAGTGGTTGACCTTTAAATTGATACAAATTATATGGTCCTATGTATTCGGATGTGGGAGCTACACATAAGTATTTACGGGTGCTTATTTACTGAGATATTAGTTAGAAACCCATTACCACACTAGAGGGCGGAATTATAGCGCTTATATAGGCCACAATTGAAAGCCGAACATCACAACACAACTCACGGTGAAGGGAATATGGACAAGTAATTAGAAGGACTGAATATTAGTAATATTCGGAAAATATGTCAGTGTCAGGAAAAGGTGCTGTTGACATCTAATGCGGCAAGAGGGTGGAAATATCACGAAATAGTGTTCAGGCTCGGAATAAACACCAACAGAAAGTTAGAGTTCCATGGTAGTTGTGTAGGGTATTACATGGTTGGCCCCGACCGACTATACTGCTGCGCTCACTGGTTTAATATTGCTTATAATGACCTGTCTTTATAACGATTTCGCAATTTAAAAAAAAAAAACAATAATAATAATTTCTTTGAAAAAACCTCCACCACAAGATCCTGAAATTGTATTATATGCCCACACATGTCTTGTCTGAGTTGCAGGTATTGCCATTGCCAGGAGTTACAAAAGTTAGATTGTAGTTGCGCCTATTATTTTTAATTTAATTAAATAAGAAGATATAAATATTTAATATTTTTGAAATATAAAAAAATATGTTTAGGACAAAGATTGGACAAATTTTTTCACAACTTTGGTTTTTTTTAGAAAATGAACACTTTCACCACAATTTTAGAAACATTTAAATTTCAACCAATTTAGTTTTATTCAGGACTGATTTGACACATAAAGTTTTTTAAGGTATGTTTTAAAACTATTATATAACAATTTATATTTTTATCTTTAATTTGTAGTATTTTTATTTAACATTCATTTATTTTCAAGGTTATTTGAAATAATATTAAATATCCACACATTCCAATAAGAATTTACGTTTTTTTTTTCAATAACTAAACACCATGGATACCTACTCATAAGTAATATATATTTTATTTAATTTTCAATTTAATATATTTTTAGTTTTTTTATTATTTTATCTTTGTTTTTTTTTTTAATATTGTATTTTTATGAAATTTATAATTTCATTTCACATTTAAAATCATCACAATTTAGTTTATTTCAAAAAAAAATTCCGTTATTTGTTTTGCAAAATTTACGTAAAATATTTTTTCTTGTTGTTGTTCTTTTTCGAAATTATAAAATAATAATAACAAATATTTTATTGCACATGCGCAGCGTTTCTATGTGGCATGTGTATCCTTTGGAACGTGCACTTTAATACTGGATGATGCAGCAAAAAAATCAACACCATAAAAGCACCAGTTTTTTCCCCTAAAAATGCATTCAATTTTTATTCAGTTTTTCCCAATTGTGTTGTTGTTGTTGTTGTTCGTTTTACACTTACTGCCTCTGCTGATGTCGTTGCTGTTGTTGTTGTTATTGGCATTATTATGGTAGTAGTGGTTGTTGTTGTTGTTTTAGTTGGATTTTCATCCATCGATTGAATTCACGGATGGAAAAGCGGCGGTACCTTCCAAACCGCACAAATCAACCAAATCGGAAAAAATCGAACACACACATGATTGAACCCAGAGCATGAGCGCTCTTCCGCAAATACGTATGTGTGTGTGTGTGCGACAACCAAAGTGAACAACCAACCCCCCAATTTTCCTATTGATGAATTGACAGTTAGTACAACGACAGACAAACGGTTGGAGGGACAAACGTTGTTGCACATTTTGATTGTGTGGTGACAAACGGTGTGTGTGTGTGTTATTTTTTCAATAACTTTTTGGTGTAATTTTTTGTTGTTTTTGTGTAAAATTTTTTTTCTTGATAACAATAATACCCAATAATGAAAAAATAAACAATCACACACACACACTTTTACTAGTAGTTAAGTTGTGAGGACATTACCAGTTATGATATATGAATATAGCAGAGTAAAAGAGAGAGAGAAGAGCACATTAAGTTTTTTTTTTGAACAAACAATTTTTTTTAGTGAAAAACCTCAATAAAAACCACCCCAAAATTATAACAAAAATCAAAGATTTTTCCTCAAAAACTAAACGGAAACGCGAATACATACATATATGCATGTGTATGTGGATATGCGTACGACGACTACTACATGTCTTTACATCCGTAATGTAAACAAAAACAATAATAACAACAACAACATATCAGCAGCAGTTACTGATAACGTTGTGTGTATGTTGACGATTTATACATCGTTCATTTTAGAGTTGCCATATTAGGGAATATGAAAAAAATGGTCGGAAATTTTGGGAATTTATTTTGATGGAAAAAATATTGTTATTATAAGCAGTGGTTTACAGAATTTGGTTTCATATTCAAAGAAGCACATGACAATACTCGTTAAAATTTCGGAAAAATCCAAAATATTGTGTGGATCGATCGAAGATTTGAAAGTGAGTGAGAATGTTGGCGACATGATATTGCTGGTTTCGTTGCTATTAGAAGGCATTATGATTGGTGTCAAGAAAATTGGGGTCTCGTTTAATCCCAATAGATTTTTATTCGTGGATATTGGCCTTCATGATAGATCTCCTAGATAGATACTCCTAGAATGTTTTGTATTGAAAATTGTCAGATACCGTTTTCCATCCATTTTCTGTATTTTGTAGGATTTAGCCACCTTTTGCAATCGAAGGACAATGATTTGGCATGTCAGGTTTTTAGATATAGTATTTATAGAAATAAACCTATATTGAAAAGCAGCAAGGAAAGTAGTAAAGTCGGACTGGGCCGACTATATGATACCCTTCACCACTTTAGATACATTCAACATATGTATCCTAACAGACGTCGTCGGAATACAAATTTCAGTACGTTGTGTCAATCAATTTACATTAAATAGGACTAAAATATATATGGGAGCTATAACTAAATCTGAACCGATTTTCACGATACTTATAACACTTCACTCTTGACCTAATTCATTACCCTATGCCAAATTTCGTGCAAATCGACAAATTTATACCTAAAATCGGGCGAAACTATATATGGGAGCTATATCTAAATCTGAACCGATTTTCCCGAAATTTAGAACACATTATTTTCGACTTAATATAGTAAGCTATGCCACAATTCGTGCAAATCTAATGATTTTCAAAGACTTTGGTGCACCATTTACCTAAAATCGGGCGATACTATATATTGGAGCTATATCTAAATCTGAACCGATTTTCCCGAAATGTAGCACACACCATTGTCGACTTAATTTAGTACGCTATGTCAAAATTCGTGCAAATCTAATGATTTTCGGGGACTTTGGTGCACCATTTACCTAAAATCGGACGAAAATATATATGGGAGCTATATCTAAATCTGAACCGATTTTCTCCAATTTCAATAGGGTTCGTCCTTGGGCCAAACCAATGGGCTGTGGAAAATTTCATCCAATTCGGATCATAAATGCGACCTGTACTTTGCTCACAGTTTGACAGTCGAAGAGGCGATAATTTGGCATTCCGGGTTCTTGGAGGGTGAATTTAAGTCCATGTCTGTAACATGGGTCCCGGTTTTACTTATTTTTATGGCATTAGACAAATTTTCTAACTCATGCGGCTACAAGGCGCTATATTCAGAGGTTCCTTCCCATTTGTTTGGTATGTTGATGGGTTTCCCACTTAAGGGGATGTAATTTGGTATTGTGGGTTCATAGACGTTGAAGAACATCTTTGTAGAAAATGTTGGATATAGATACAAATCTTGGCATAGCATCGCCAAATACATGTCCTGCTCCGTTTTATGTATTTGTATGGTCCTATGGGCTTTTTTAATAGAATAGATCCGTAATTGTTCTTTAGAGGGTAAAAAAAAATATTCGCAGATACCTTTGATTATTCTAGCCACATGGGTAACATATATTCTTCAAGGGGATTCTATTCCCTCTATGATACACATATTCTATTAAAGCCCATTTTGGAGCTTTAACCTAAAAGGATCCGCTCTAGTGATCTTCATTTCTTTCTTTGGGTCCTATATATTATAGAAACTATTCGAGACGCTTTTGTGGACGCCCCTCTAACGGATTTCTATTCTATGGATCTCCCTCCAGGCGGCTTCTATTCTATTGAAATCCCTCTAAAGTCTAATGTTATATAAAAGTTCCTCTAAGGCAATTACATTTTAAATTGGGTATTCCGCGGGACTAATGTTCTGTAGATGCCTGAAGGACCTCTAAGGGACATTTCATCTATAAATACCACTCTATTGGGCTTCTATTCTGCAACTGATCCACAAATTGACTTGTACTCTATATAAGTTTATCAAATGTACTCTTTTGTACGGAAACACTTCAAATTAACTCCTGTTGTGCAAATGCTTCTCTAAAGAACTTCTACACTATAGAAGAACCTCTAATAAATCTATTTTCCTATAGAAGTTTATCTTATAGTACTGTTATTCTATAGAAGCCATTATATGGAAACTATATGTTATATAAAGCCCGACTAAGTTTCATATATTCTATAAATGCACCTCTGGGAGGCTTCTGTTCTATATTACCCCCTCTGAGGGACTTATTTTCTATACAAGCCCCTACAAGATAATTTTTATAGCATAGTAGCCTCTCTAAGAGATTTATTATTACATAGACACCTTTCTATGGTACTAAAAGGCTTCTAATTGATAAGGACTCCTCTAAGGGATCTTCCATGTAGCTCCAGAAGAAAAATTAAATCGGTAATTGCATTATAATTCTATACAATATAAGAAAATCCAGATAAAGGACTTATATATGATAAGAGCAGCTCTGAGGAAACTCGGTTACTCGCTTCGAGAACTGCGATTCCAAATTGTCTGAAACGGATTTGGTCAAAAGAAACTTGGATTCTAAAACCAATGTTTGTGCTAAGGCACATTTTTGGTAAGGCACATTGTCACGATCGACATTGGAAGCAAACCGACAAAAACACGAGAGTAAGCAGACAAAGTATTGAGCAGGCGTAATAAATCGACTTCATATGTGTCTCATCTGTCTGAAATTCATTTCAATTTATATTTAAATATTTTCCGATCATATATTTTTAAGTAGGATTAAAATTTCATTTTTTTGATCATATTATGAATAAAATTTTTGTCGAATTTTCATTTGGTTCCTTTGGTACAAAAAACAAAATAAAACTCCATTGATGTGGCAACTTTCTCGCTTCGCTGTATTCCTTTAAAAAGTTTGTCGCTGCTGTCGCTGTCACTGACAACCGTCAAAGTAATAGTAAAAACGTTATAAAAATATGAGTAATGTTTACTAAGTAAATATGAATATTGTTCAGTGGCTGCGGCTGTGTGTGGCGCTCTATGTGCTTTAGTTGTTGTTGTTTTTCTTATTATTAAATTTGTTCTGTCGGTTTATTACTGTTGCTGTCATTTGACAATATCTCTGAGTGAGAGTAGTGGTAGTTGTAGTTTTCATGCTTGATAGTTAATATATGGAATATATGTGAGAGGAGGAATGTGTGCTCTGGTGTGTGCGTGTGTGATGTGCGCTGTGGTATGATGAAAAACCAATCAGGCTCCGCCTACTTTACTAGCAAGCAATAATAATTTTTTTATTTTCCAATTTCCATTGTTATTGGTGTTGTTGGTGTTCTTGTTGTAGTAAATATCGATGATGTGCATGGATGTGTTGTTGTTTGTTTTTACAAATTTTCTTTAGCTATGTGTATATGTGTGTTGTTTTTTGCAGTATTACGCACACATACATGTCTACAATTGATATATGATATTGAAATATTGTAATATATACTATTTTGCTGTTGTTGTAAGTAGTTTTATGCAATAACAAAACAAAAAAATAATTAAAATTAAAAATTAATATATGACCTATAACAATTATGTAGACCTACATTTCCAATAATATATTAATAAATAAAATATACTCACTAGCAAGTTTCTGGCATATAATTTTTATGAAAATCATTTATTTGATGGAAAACTAAAAATAACGCCCGAAAACTGCAAATAACTGAAATATTAACGTGTGACTTTATACCAAATCCATGTGATGTTATTCCGCTACAAAATAGTTGTCATCCTTATTATAGTATCGACAAAATTATTTTTATAAACACAACTTAACATTAAAACGGGTTTATTCCATAACTTTTGAATTAATGGCCGTATTGTAATAAACTTGGAGTAATTTGAAAGCTATTAATACTGGCTATTTCAAAATCTGCTCAAATTTTAAATAAATATAAAATTGTTAAGGTGAAAATTTATGTTGAAGAATACGCCTGTAAATTGTTCCTTTGAGCTAAATTTAAAAGCAATGTGCTATTTCTATTAAAAAGTTGCATCCAGTAGAATACAATTCTGAAGGAAATCCCATAAGAAAGGAGAAATGTTGAACTATATGATACCCTACACCACTTTGGGTATATACAAGACATGTTAATATTTATACCAATTAAAACCAGTAAAGAAAGCAGTAAAGTCGGACGGGACCGACTATATATTACCCTTCACCACTATGGGTATATTAAACAGGACTATTAACATGAAATTGGATGAAATAAAATGTGTGATATTTATCTAAATGTGAATCGACTTAGATCTATCCATAAACATGTCATTCGTTTGTTACAATGGGACAAAAGTATGTAAATCGACTTCAAACAAATATCAATAGGTCATCAATAGGTCTGTACTTCTAGAAAACGCAACTAAGTAATTCTATGCTCAATTTTGTACGTTGTGCAAAATTTTATGTCAATCTGACTAACATGAGGAGTCTGATGTCCAATTTACTTAAAATCGGGCGAAAATATATATGGAAGATATATCGTAATATGAACCGATTTCAACGAAACTTGTCTCAGGTTATGTTATACTGATTTCAGTACGTTTTGTTCCTATCAGCCATATATTGGATCCTTGGTGCGTCAATTACTTAAAATCAATCTATAATATAAGGGAGCTATATCTAAATCTCAACCGATTTTCACGAAACTTGGCACACATCAGTCCGGACTAAATTCAGTACGCTATGCCAAATTTTGTACAAATCGAAGGATATATAGGGACTTTGGTGCATTACTTGGCAGACATCACTCTAGGCTCAATTCAGTACGTTACGCCAAATTTCGTGCAAATCGAAGGATATTTAGGGACTTTGGTGCACCATTTACATGAAATCGGACGAAACTATATATTGGAGCTATATCTAAATCTGGACCGATTTTCTCGAAACTTGGCAGACATCACTTTATGCTCAATTCAGTACGTTGTACCAAATTTCGTGTAAATCGACAGATATATAGGGTCTTTAGTGCATTATTTACCTTAAATCGGACGAAAATATATGGGAGCTATATCTAAATGTGGACCGATTTTTTTCGAAACATGGCAGACATCATTCTAGGCCTAATTCAGTACGCTGTGCAAAATTTCGTGCAAATCGAAAGCTACTTCGGGACTTTGGTGCACCATTTACCTTAAATCGGACGAAAATATATATGGGAGCTATATCTAAATCTGAACCGATTTTTCCCAATTTCAATAGGGTTCATCCTTGGACCAAATGGATGAGCTGTGCCAAATTTCATCCAATTCGAATAATAAATGCGGCCTGTTCATTGTTTACAATTTAACATAGACAGACGGACGGACGGATATGCGTAAATCGACTTAAAAAGTGGACAAAAGGAACCACGGATCTATTCCTTTTGCGTAAATCGACAGTGTGGTGAAGGGTTATCAAAGATCAATTTCAAAATTTCTTACTCATAAATTTTAAAACACTTTAAGCTTTAAATTTCATTGAACAGGCGCAACGCAATCTCCGTAAACCCATCACCATCATCGTCGTCGTCAACAAAAGGTAGTTGACCTTAAAACGTGTGTACATGTTTAGAGTTATTTTAAAATTTCAAGGTTAAAATATCTAAAAATAGCCACATCGGGTTTTGGTCCGACGATTGTTTGGGGGTGGATTGGCGGATGACAGTTGGCAATTTTAAATGTCGTTCGTTTGTTCTCCGGAGTGAGTGTGTGTGCGTCTGTGGAATGCGAAGTGTAACATGAAATGTGCCAATTCAACAGGTTAGAATGTGTATCCATCTATCCAACGAACGAACGTACGGAACCCTCTATTCATTCATCTATCCAAACATACGCATGCCGCAAAAGGACAATGTAAACTTAAGCCGCAATACTACTATTCACCAATGTAGTTGTGTGTGTTTTGTTTCCTTTTTTCTCTGTTTCTTTTGCTTATATAGAAATATATGTGTCAGGATATATAGTACACAGACACACACACACTGAAATACGCAAGTACCTATATACAAATATAACAAAACTCTACGTATATACATAGATATGTAGCTATTGTTGTTGTTGTTTAGGTGTATATATGTAGAGACGAGACAGGCTGTTTGTTAGATATGCGATGTGCATATCAAATACGACACGACTAAATCCTAAAATCAAATCTGAACACCAAAGCATGTTAATAGTGTTGCAAACAAACAAGCAAAAACACATATTGTTATTGTTATTTTCATGATAATCAGTCAATA